>NW_009259226.1:19225-23817 GCF_000687185.1 Egretta garzetta
CCCCGCAAAACCTTTTGTGGCAGGGGCGGGAACCAGCCACATGGGCTACCATTGCCTTGCCTTCTCCTTCTGCCCATTAAACTCATCCTTTACACATCTGCTGCCTTATGCAGGTGAACTACTAAGCTGTGAGAAACTCCATAGAGCAGGGAGGCATATAGTGAAAAAGGTGCAGCTGCAGGCAGAGGTAAGATTGTGGAGATGGAGATGTTTAACATCCAAGAGCTCAGGAGGAAAAGCACCAAGATGAGAAGACATCAAGCTCTTCAGAAAACCACAAAGTCAAAATACCACAACTGAGCAACACAGAGGATCAGCCCCTTGCAGGGGGCTGCAGAGCACTTGCTGACAACTGCCCAGCTCATTGCACACCTCACTAGGACTGCTTCGCTCAATAGCTCCCAAGTTCTACCCATCTGCCTTGTGTATTGCCCCATAAATAACTGCTTTATGCTTTAACGTTGTGAAAATCTTGCTTGCAGAGTCTGTGTGCAGCAACGCATACCTCGGCAAGCCAACCCAGAGAGGAATGGTTACAGGGTTGCTGTAGAAAACTTAAGCCTGAGAAATATGGGAACTGCTCCCACAATAACGTCTCCATGCACAAACTGCAACTAAATATTTATTTTCTGCAAATCTCTTTGTAGAGCAAAGAGCGGAAGACTCTAAATTTACAAGGATCCTGGAGATTTACCACATTGCCATAAGAGTTAACAGAAAAAATCCATATGGGAAACATCCCCTGAAGAATGAATTATACTTCTCAAACATAATATAAATAATATATGACATGAAATTGGGACAGAAAAATATACCTTTTTTTTTTCTTTATGTCAAGATCACCGCACAGATGGCAAGGAGCTCTTGCTAACCACAGTAACAGTATTCCATCATTTGCACAATAATCTAAAACTCTAAGAGCAAGACTTTAATGCCAACAACGCGTAACATTTATTGCCCGAATTGCGAGCCAAACCATAACGTCATCACTTCAGCTTTGCAGAAAAAAACCCCAAACAACAAAACCAGACACAGTGGAGAATACATACTGGATAGGGTTGTTCCAGGCTTTTTAGTAGCACTATGTCATATGAACTGTCAAAAGGTTTGCATGGATAAATGAAAGTTATGACAAATGTTGAAATTACTAGAACAAAAACCCCAAAATAACTTGCCAAATTAGCTTAGAGAATTTTCACGGTGGGATATTAAGGTTCTGGTGTTCTCCAGTCCCTCTCTACTCACTGATCCGAGTGACTGAAATGAGAACATTTGGGAAAAATAATTCTCGCAAATACCTGACTTTTGCTTGTATCCTGACCAAAATTGAGAAAAAAATTCCTGTGTTAGGTACAAGGAGTTAATATAATAGCATTAACTTTTTTTTTTTTTTACTGTAGATTATTTGGGACCCAATTCTGCAAGGAATGATAAATTGCAGAGTAACATTGCAATTGCAAAGAAGATGGAAGAACACGTGAAAGCACATCACAACCACTTTGAAAGCCTCACCCCAGAACAAGAGGTATATGGGACCTTTGTAGATACTGGAACCCTGCCCAATGCCTGCCATTAGATGGATGCAGAAGAATATATAAAGTTACATTTAGTACAGGCTCAGGAATCACACTTAAACTCCCAGGGCTCAATGCTGGGCACTACCACGGCTTGCTCAAAAAAAACCTTTGAACATTATCATAAACCCATCTGAACTCAAGTTCACATCTGGTCCCAAACACTCATCTGACCATTTTACCTTCTATCCATTTTTGGTGGAATGGCTAAAAATGTGGATTTTTAACTGTCTTTTAGTCCATTTAAACAATAATTAACCTGTTTCCTGGTTCCTTCCATAAACGGAAGGCAATCCTGGAAAACAGAAAAACTATTACTCTTAACATATTATTTCTTGCCTAGAAGGAGAAGAATATGCTTTTTCCAACACATTGATTTTTTTTCCACCCCCTTAAAACGCATTTAAAGTGGATTTTAATTTGAAACACTGAGGTAAAACCCCTGGTGACCTTTCAAATTCAGGAAGAGGTAAGCGCAGCGATTGATGCAAGTCCTTTACCATCATCCTCCTCATTTTTCTAAACATAGCATAAAACGCCATTGATTTTTTTTTTTCAGTTGGTACCCCAGTACAGATTTCTGGAAGCTAAAGTTCAGAGTTCCTTCCTCTGCGGTTATACAGGAAGCTTTTCCATTTAAATCCAGGCACTTTTTCTGAAAATAAGGTGTGGAACTGGCAGTTAAGCAGGGTCCAAGACAGTAGAGAACATTTTTAAAAGTCTGCCAATACTGAAACCTGTGAGAAAAAACACTTGGATGATTTTTTTTTTTTAACACTTTCTGGAGAACGTGCAATTCTAAGAATTCCTTCTTCACCTGTCAAAGCTCCCAGATCACATCTCTTGGGGACAGCTGGCATTTTAAGGCTCTTTCTTCCAAGTTTCTGAAATCAGGTCATTCTTTTTACTAGTCACCTTTTATTTAGCAGGGTAAAGTTTCTTTTGTCAAAACCTTATCTTCTCACAACACGCTTCAAAGGAAACTTTACATCACTTTTCTTCAGTTTGGATTTTTGTAGGGCAACTTGCACTACTACTGAAAATTTTTCCAACTATGGTTTCTGTATTTAAAAAAAATCTATTATTATCTGAGTTACTGTGCTTTAAATCAATGCATTTTTCCTCTGGAGCTCAACATTTTAAGAAAAGCACCTGGCAGAGCAAGATCCTCACACAATCTGCACTGTTCTCATCAGACTTAGCTGGTACCACATTTCAGAAAGCTGCCGAAATAGCAGGAGCAATTCTGACCGTATTCATGCCGTGCCACTAGTATTTTATTAAATTCACCAAACTACTCCAAACTTGTATCAGCATAGGTAAGCTAAAACTCAGGGCACATGCACCAAGTGGAAACAGGGACACCTGGGCTTATTCTGCACCAAGATTTCTGGGATTTTTATCCCAAGGCAGCTGTGCGTGAAGCAGGGGCACTACGTCCTGCAGCGCTGCACTGTGTCCGGCTGCCTCAGCTCCCTCCTTGGGGGTGGATCCCAGACCCTCGCTCCGTTACGCACTGCAGACATTCCCCTGCGTCCAGTGTCTCTGTACTGATTAAATATCACAGGATCTGATTCAGCAGCACATGAATCCTATTTCTTACTGATTGAATCCTGTTGGTTTTACTGAAATTAGTTCAGATTTGGACAAGCCTAAAGCACCAACGAAACAGATAAAGTGCTGCCGAACTCTCGCTCTGCAAAAGACCAAGCTCTACCATCCCTTGTCTTCAAACCTTTTTTTTTTTTTTTAAAGAAGATCTTAAGTTCTTTACAACTGAAAGAATTATTTTGCTGGGTAAGTTAGGAACACATACTAGTTTGCCTCCTGCATCATCCCTTCAAAGAACCCTAAAATATTTTCTAGTCCTTGAAAACAAGTGAGCAATTTCAACATGTCAAGTTGAACTTGGCATAAGAATAAAATAAGAAATTGCCTTTTATTTCCATCACATCACTGTACTGAGGATGCACACTGCAAAGGCTTCTCCCAAATCAAAAAACATGCAACGCAAAAGTAACTGGCAGTTTCTTCCTTCTGTGTAACTGTAGCCTCCCAGCAAATAATTTTCCAGCTGGCAGCTGCTCTGCTCATACCATTTTCTTCCCATTATTCCTGGTTTAAGTTTAGAGATATTAGGGCCAAGTGGGACATGGCTGCAACATTGATGAGATCTTCCAGTTCCCAGCTGATGGGTGACCTACGAGGGCACAGCACCAGCCCGCACACGCTGCTCCGCCACTGCCAGGGCCAGGCATCACAATAGGAGAGCTTGAGGGAGAAATGCAAGACTTCTGCCCTGGGCAGTTCTCCAGGGACAACAGGCTCTGGTCTAAGTGAGAAGCAACAGAGAAGTAAGTTTTTCCATTTCCAAATTGTATGCTGTCCACGTTTTACAGTTCTTGGTAGACTCCACAAAATCCTGCTCTGACTTTGTGGGGATACGAAGAGGAATAAGCTAGAATGATAGGTCTTAAGACCAAACACACACTAGGAGGCAGATGTCTGGTAAGAGTCTATGTATGGACAACAGGATTTGAGAGCCTTTCCAATGGAATGATGCACTGTATCTTGCAAATGGTAGGCTGAACTATGGAAAAACACTTACAGCCACACCACGAGCCATGAGAAGTTAACACAGTTATTTTTGAGTTGTGACACTTGCCAACGCTTAACTGAAGAACAGGAACCTTTGATGGAAATGGCGCCTGTTTCAGGTGAGCACAGAAAGTGGCTTGGGAGCAGTGTCATTGCTCCAGATCAGCTCTAAAAAGAAGGTGGGAGCTTTCAAAACCAGAGATCAGGCCATAAATATGCCCATATGTTATTCAGTCTCGTTCTTCCGGAATAAAAGGAATCATGTATGTAAGAGAGAGACCAGATTATCTCTTCCACTAAACTGTTTCCTGCAGAGGAAGAGAGAGGCAAGTGCAGAGACCAGACACTATAGAGGGATGAGATTAAATGCTGCTGTGCAACACGGGAGCAGCTGGGGAGGCCCATCAGGTAGGGTTGGCC
>NW_009259226.1:23829-35825 GCF_000687185.1 Egretta garzetta
ACGAGCCAAGCCAGCCTCCCCCACCCCCCACCAGGAGGTACGAGAGACAGCCACACCGCCATAGCCCACAGGGTCTTCTCCGTTTCAGACTCAGGTGAAGGAAGACTCACAGATGACATCTCCTCCCTTTTAAGCAGTACAACATAAAATGCAAGACCACAAAACCAGCAGTGCTGGGTCACACCAGAAATCCACCTAGTCCTGCACCCTGCCTAAAACACTGATTGATAGCACATGTCTAAAGAAAAGTGCAAGTACAAGGCAACTGCAAAGATAACTTCTTCTAAATCTATTCCTGTGCACTAATTGTGGCTCCTGGACATTTTATTTGGTATTCAGGCTTGAAAGACTCTCTTTTTTCACCCGTCCTTTTTTTTTGTTAAGGGCTCCTTTTCCACTGACTGCAGAAGAACATCTTTACAGGTATGGACTTGACAGAGCAAGTATCATTCTTGCTCCAACTGCCCCTCGTAACGCAATAACATTACAGCTGATACTTTCATGCCACTTCGAAATTAAGGCATGTCTTCCAGCACTCAGAGGAGTTCATCCAACTACTTCGACAAATGAAAAAAACGAGCTGAGGAGAGAGCGAATCACCTGCCCACGGCTATGAGAAAAGTTAGCAAGAAAGTTAAAAACAAGTCCATAGCTTCAGAGTTTTGATTCTACTTTAAAACCAGAGTCTGTCCTTACTCTTACACTTCACTTGTGAAGCCTTCCAAAAAAAGCTAGAGAAACTAAAGACTGTTATTGCCTTCACGTTATGCCTGAAAGTGCCATTTTCATGGCTGTATGGACAACGACATTACAGATGGTGACAAAAGTCAAGGCAAGGGTTTGTGAAGCATTGCAAGTACAGTCCATTTAACTGTCCAGCGACAAAGTCATCATTAAGGTCTTCGTTCAGAAAAGCATGGAAGCATATGCCTACACCATTCCTACTAAGTAGAGCACCTGCTTAAATTCTGAATCATTTATTTTGGGAGTCAGGTGTACATTTACTGCCCTTTCAAACAGGGGTGCTTTGCCAAGGTGTTAACTACATAAGACCATAAAACGTAACCACAACGGAAATTAATTCAGAGCCTTTCAGGAATAACACAATCGCACCATACAAGCTTAACTGGGCAGGGGCTTAAGCTGAACCAGTAGAGGGAACCCAAATGCCGCACGCTCCAGCTGCCAGCCTGCAGAAGCAGTGTTGTTCCTAGACCAACACAGCGGCGAGAGCTCCCTGCTTCTGAGCTGCAGCACCGTCCGCTGAGGCTGGAGCATGCCTGCTTCTGCTGCAACAGCAGAGACAGACGCGCCGTTCCTAGCTGCCTCATGGTCTACCATGGATATGTGGACATTTCAGCCTACACACCCCGAATTTCTTAAATTCATTTTTAAAGGACAAGTACATTAAACGTAGTGTGTTTGTACAGCCTAACCCAGATGATTTATATTTTCCAACTTTACTACTTCATTCATTATGCCTGTCTTCTATTACACCAATGTAACGTACACAGTATGCACAACGATGAACAACACCTGGAAGGTAGACATGTAAGGCCCCAGTCTACAACTTTCCCATCTTAGTATTTTTAATATATATAGCTGTTTGGTAGCACATATGTACTGTTTTCTTGCTGTATATATTGGTTTGGGGGTGGGGGTTGTTGCCCTTGATACAGGTTTTCTAGCACCAAAAACTTACAAGTAGGAGTTCTCCCCCACTGCCTGAGAATTTCTTCTGCTTAAGTGTTTTGGAAAAGCTACAGTGGGTTTCCCATGAGTTTTCTGGCAGCCTACATGAATCCCTTTTCAGCATCTTGAACTGAATTTGCATGTGAAAACAGATTACCCCAAGACAATTACAATGTCAACTGATTAAGAAAATCCTGCACTGTCTAGGGCTGTGGAATTTATTTAAAAAGGACAATGAGGACTTTGTGAACAAGTGAACACACTTGAAAGACTTTAGGAAGCTTGAAAATTGCCTTTTTCTTACAGCATCGCATTCTGTGGGAGACAGCTATTGGCTTCTCCATAAGTTAAATTCACTCAATCACACTCCATTACTTTCCTGTTGGACTGAGCGCATCTGTATCTGTTCCTCCCGAGGATGCAAGCACTCAACAGATACTCCACAGAGTGATAAAGGCAGCAGAGCCCTTAGAGAAAGCACTGCATGGAGTCAGACCAACGCGAATCTGAATAGTAATTCTGCACTTGCCTTCATGACTCTGTAAAACACGATCAACTCTCCTTCAGCCTTCTCTCTAAACTGAGAAATCTCAGCCATTTCAGCATCTCGTCATAAGATGGCTGCTCTATGTCCTTGATGATTTGAGTTGCCCTTCTCCGTATGTTCTTGAACTCCACCATGTCCTCCTTGAGACATGGACACCAGAAACATTCGCTTGCACAGACTTCATATGAGGAGCAAAAGTATTTGCTGGCTCCCCTAATGTCATCTCTGTCAAAAATCTGTAATTCCCTCCAGCCCTGTTTCCTCTATGAAGACAATCTGCTGCTGGTACCCGTTGTCAGCAGCAAGGGTAGTTTTAACAGGGAGCGAACATCATTGAGTGAAAATACTCTCAAGGCCACATTGCATACAGCTGGATTTCAGAAACTGCAAATGGGTTATATCCTCCCCCACGCCCAGAAAAATAAAGGAAACTGGAAAAAGAAGGCTTTTTGCATAGATGCAAACCCAGCAAATTTGTCACAGATGTTACTTGCACAAGTCCCCCATTTGCCCAGAGACAAAAGATGAACTCAAGGGGTTGGAAACCATGAAGTGGGAAGTTCATTCTACTCTTGTTTACATGGAGAAAAAAAAAAAAAAAAAAAAATACAACCCCCTTATATTTTTAGACCAGAAACATGAGACCATAATTCATTATGCCAAGCACAGATATAAGTTTGGGGAAGGAAAAAAAAAGCAGGTTCTGCCTTAATTTGGAAGCACATTAGATGACTCCAAAAGCAGGTCTGTGCTTCTGTGATTTATAACAGACTATTGTAACAACTGAATAGAAGTAGATTTATATGGTCTGCATGTAATTTAGATCCAAAAAAGAGAGGCAGTGACACTTACAACGAGCCTTAGCTGCGAGGTATGTCCCCCATTCTCTGGCCTGTCAGGCATTTCAGCTATCTCCCTTGTACTTGGTTATAAATAAAGCTGCAAGGAGATGTTCTAATCCAGGCTGTCTGGAAAAACCAAGGGCTCAAAGGAGCCAAGACTCACTCATATAATAACCAGGTTTTAACTCAGAACTGCTGATATCAGTGATTATATACATACACAGAAAAAACCAAAGCTTTTTACTACCACAAAAGCACAGTTGTATTTAACCCACCAGTGATACTCAGCCATCACCATCATCTCTTGATTCAAAAGGCAAAAAATTCCAAGATGTGCAACGTGTACTCGTGAAGCCCCCAGCTTCCAACACCTGGCCTCCTGGCCAAGGAAAGCTCAGCCTTACTCTCAAAAGCACAGAATTTCTGATGCTACCAACTGTGCTACCATGTGAATTGCAAGACAGTTGTACTAACACTGACTAACCTAGTTCTACAACCTTTTTCCTTCTCCTTTCATCTCCTCTCTGTAGCTCATCCTGCGCTTTGTCACATGTAACACCTCTCTCATTTCAGAGGACTATTATATGAATAAAAAATTTTATAGCATTCATAATGTAGACTATCTATTTTATGCTTCATATAATACTGTACATACATATGATAGCGCCACTTACGTATTACCAAGTTAAATAGACTCTATTTTGCTGCTTTGCAAATATATTTCCTGACAAGTCAAGAGCTTTTTACAGAGAAGATTACTTTCCTGAATATTAAATTCAACCTACACTAACATTCTCCAGTCCTTTCTCACATCCTTCCTCACAGGCAGCCTTTGCTAAGACTTTATTTTGTTTGTTAAAACTCTTTTTAGCTTTAATAAGCTAGAGCTTCGAAATATTAACTACAATTATAAAATACAGGGTTTGAAAGCCAATTCTTGAACCGAGAAGACTACTATTTTCTCACCTGCACATCCATCCAGCCCACTGAGATCCCAGGTAATGCAGCTCAGAACAGCAGCTTGCACACAGAGCATGCCTAAGGAAGGTAAGGGGAATGAGCAGAGGGCAGTAAATACCCAATCCAAAAAACCACACCCAGCAACAGGGGAGCCTCACTTCCTTGCATTGATTTCACCTGAGCAGTTGCTTTCCAGGAGCTTTCCTAGAGATGAGCTCCAGAAGTAGCCAACCAAGAAGCACAGATAATTTTAAACTGGGCAGTCAGCCACCTCTGCCTTTTAAAATGTCTAAAATGCAATCCTGAAAGGTACAACACAATTTTACATTACCAGAAGACACCTTCTGTTTTCACCTCTTCAAATTCAAAGAGCTAATTAACAATGTTTTGTTTTTCTGTGACTGGAGGGCAGGTTAAATTTAACCTAATTCCTCTGCCACAGATGGTGACAGTATTTAAAGACACCAACGCCAGCATTTTCTTGCTCTCTGTTACTTACACTTCTGGAATTACAACTTACTGGTAGTATAAGGAAGCACACACTGCTCCACTACTAATTTGTTTCAAATTCAAGCTAAGAATTAAATCCCCCATGGTAACCTCAAGCATCACCCAGCACTTTACCAGATATGCCTCTTCCCAGGAAGGAGACAGTACTTGGATCCACACTGTACTTTTCATCTGACATTGCTGTGTTTATGGAATTTAATTACCCTTCCAGGACAAGATGGGAACTGCTACGTTAATAACCTGTACTACCCTGGTATAGTGTCTTTAGGACCACAATAATGGTCTGGCCAGTTACTGGATTCTTCCACCCTGGGGGTAGTTAAGGACCGGAGGAAGTTGCTCCCACAAAACGGAATTATTTAGCCAAAGGGTGTTCTGAAGTGGCAAGTAGCCAAGTAAGGCCAGGCCAGGTCCCCAAAAAAGGAGCTTTTTGGAAAAAGGCCTCATTAGAACGACTGTGTGGAGGTTGGTAGATACCTCACAAAAAGGGTGCAACCTGTTTGTAGCTCTAAAAGTCTTTTTCAAGAGTGCTGCTGTTCTCAAAAATTACACTTCACCTTAAAAGGCTGCATAACCACCAGGGAAGTGATACAGATTCACCAGTTCATCAGCTGTGCTGGGAACCTGTCTCCTAAACTGGCTGTTAAACGTAAAGGTAACTCAAGTCTTCATACACATACGTAATATTGCTAATTGTGCGATTAAACTGCTGGAAAAGAGAGGAAAAGGGAGCTCCCTTACACTTTTGGAGCACACTCGGGAGTTGTGCTAAACTATGAAGCGATAGGGACGGTGAAGGGGCATGAATGAACCGGTTGCACCTGCAAGAGATCCCCTTCAACTCAGCGTGTGCTTCCCAGCTTAGCAGAGGTGATGAGCAAGCACGCACGTGCACACACACGCGCGTACACAAACCTCCCACGAAGGGATACATATGCATTTTATAAGGACGAAGGTGTCTCCCTCTTTAAGGAATGCTTGGCAAGGAGGGCGGGAAGCAGAGGTTTTGCCATTCTTCTATTTTAAAGCATCTGCCTAAAAGTATTTTAATTGCTTACCAGCTACAAATGAATGTATTGCAAGTGGACTTTATAAATACAGATTAATTTTGAGGCAATTGGCATGATTACTCTCCTTAAGTGATGAAAATTACTATGTAAACCAAAGTCATAAACTGAGTGAAATGATTGATTCCCAAACCACCATCCAAGCATTAAAATCTCCAAATTGGTAGTAAAACACTTTCATGTTCAAGTACATATTTCTTCCTTCTCCTGATGCTTAAACCTAGGAATTCTTGGTGGAAATTTTTACCACTGGAACTTTTTATCAACTTAATTAATAATGAAAACAACAGCAAAACCAACTGCTAATGATTATGCTATAAATTTAATTAACAGCAATGAAAAAAAGTTACATTTTAATTGACTCAACTGTCATACACAAGTGTAGTACAGGACAGTCAGGCAACCATGGGACTATATTAATCCCTGTGATAAAAGAAAAATGGTAAGTGGGAAGGTAAGGGAAGACACATTTTTTTGCAAATCATATAAATACCAAGAATGTAATCTATAGTATTACTAATTTTTATGTGGTCACTATAAAGAGCTGAAGGGAAGTTAAAGTTTGATTAGGTGCTGGGAAGACATATATAGAAAATACTACATGAAGGTATAGAAAGTATAGCAGTAATCTGAGAGATGCCGTAACCTCCCCAAACAAACTCATCCTGAAAGAGCAGCAATGGGAACTGTTAGAGCAAAGAGCCACACATGGTAGAAGTTGTTAGTGCTACTAAAGCTGCATTTATGTAATTCAAAAGGTTCAGAAAAGTAGTGCAGAAGAAACAGAAGTGAGAGTGGGGAAAGGATTTCTATCTTTAATAAATGTAGAGAGGATGCATTTGCCCAGAGAGAAGTCAGAAGGACAAAGCAACCCTGGAGTAAAAAACGTGAGCTTCCCAATCCCCAACCAGTTAAGCTACTGGAGCAGCTGGGGGACCGTCTTTCAGCACTACCTAGAATTTCCATTTACTGGTTTAGATTTCCCTTTTGTAACTGTTGTGGTTTAACCCGGCAGGCAGCTGAACCCCCCCCAGCCGCTCGCTCACTCCCTGCCTCCCCAGTGGGATAGGGGAGAGAATTGGTGAAAAAAGTAAAACCCATGGGTTGACATAAAGACAGTTTAATAAAACAACAGTTGAAAAGAATAACAATAGTAATCATAATAGTAATTAAGAATATACAGAATATACAAAACAAGTGATGCACAATGCACTTGCTCACCACTCACTGACCGATGTCCAGCCCGTCCCCAAGCAGTGATTGCTTTCCCCCTGGCAACTTAGTCCTTGACTGGTGTAAGCCCTGCTTAGCAACAACTGAAACATCAGTGAGTTATCAACATTCTTCTCCTACTAGATCCAAACCACAGCACCATGCCAGCTACTGGGAAGAAAATCAACTCTACCCCAGCCAAAACCAGGACAAGCATTGACTGAACTTTGCATGCAAGAATAGGAACCACTTTGCTAAATTTAATCTGTTTTTCTCTAGGTTTCTTTGATGATAGTATTGCTCTCGGGTAACTTGCAATATTCTGGGAGCAATGTATCTCCCTGAGAAAGGGCAGAGAATTCAGTAGCATGTCTTCCGCTGCAGTCTGATTTTACATAGCACTCACCACTGCACAGTATTGCTGACGTAATTATTTTTAAAATGTGTTTTTTTGCATAAATTGGACTTCAAAATGGTGTAGTACATTACCATGCTCCATGGTTGGCATAGTTTGAGGAGCAGCCTTGGCACTTCAGCTCTACCCCCCGGGAGCACTGTCCCCAGACCCCCCGCCCCTGCGAGAAGCATGAGTCCCCCAAGATCTCTGGGGTCCCTGCAATGGCTTTAGCACATGCAGCACTGTTCTTCCTCCTTCGTGTGGTGGCTCCACTGGTGCTGTAACCCTGCACCTGCCCTTCCAGGACTTGACAGGCTTCACAGTGGAAAAATGCAGAGATTAACTCAGATCATATTTCTAGATAGAAGTCTGGAAAGACATGACTATGAGGGAAATGAACACAAAACACAACCTGAGTATCTGCTGAGGAAGAGGCCATCCCCTGGCTGGTTCCACCACCCATCACCAGGATTTCCTCCATCGCTCCAAGCCTCACCGACCCGCACTGTGGAGAGAAGCTGCACCCTGCCCAAGCTCTGCCCATGCCTCTCCATCCTTACATTCCTCTGGAGGTAAAGTTCAGACAGAAGTGTGAACGCCTGTGGCTGCTCTGCCTGTGGCTCAGCAGCTGGGGTTTGAGTTGTGAAGTCCCCTGCCCAGCACTCCACTGGCCAGGGACATGCACTGCGTAAGCGACAGGGATGAGCCTGTACCCAGGGTCCTCACTCAGGCTGCTGCTCCTCCCCACCTCCAGCGCTCCTGCTGCTAAGGACTATCAGCACATTTATAGTAAATAGGACACAACACTTGGTTACGCAGACTTTCTGTGAAACTCCTGCTTTGGGGTTTGTTCCAGATTCCTGGTGTGATGTCGCAGACCAGGGGCTGTGTTCCAGGTTACTCCCATTGTCTCGTCCAGAGAAGAAAGCCCCGTTGCCTTCTGCCTTCCGCGGCAGGAAATTTTTGCTCAGGTTCCTCTGTCATGCTTCTCATCTGGCTTTCTATTTTGTAAATCCTAAACTGTTAAATTAAAGGAAGCTGGTAATTACAGAATTAAAGTTTAAAATTTTGAATTATTTCTTGATAGTGGTTTATTTGCTTATTTAAATCAGGTGCCTGATATGTGCCTTCCAGCTACCCAGCAACCCAGCATTGCCGTGCTGAAGAAAGGGACCTGTTTTGAGGGTTTTTTTCTCCTATGTTGTGGTATAACCCCAGTTATATTCTGAATCATCATGACACCAATTCTTGAGGAACAGAAAGCTATTTGCCTCCTTGGCACAAAACAGAGGCGGTTACTCCATGTCTGTATGGAGCAGGTTCAGATAACAGTTTTTTTCTGGATTTCCCTTCTGGGGATTGGGTGTGTTGCTAATCCTTATAATGCTCTCAGTTACTCCAGTGACTGACACGTTACAAAAACCATCTAATACCCGTAATCATCTGTGAGACAGAGCTAAGTGAGCCACTGTGAACACTGCGCAAGGATTTGTCAATTTTATACTTCCAGAATTAGAAAAATTCTGCTGTTTTGATACAAAGAAGGGGTGTCTGACTGAAGGATAACTGTTCTCACCACAGTTTAATTTCTTATACGTGCTCAGTTGCTAAAATATTATTATAGCTTCTGGCACGATATATGTCTTTTTTAATGTAACTATGGACACTAAGGCACTTCAGACAAAATCCTGAGGGGGCAAAGAAACTTCAAAATAAAAATGATGGCAACATAACAAGGTACATACAACAGAGAGAAAATACTGCCATTTAAACATCATGTGCTTGGATATATTTCAGTGCTTTCCTGTTACTTGAAACAATTTGCATTATCTTTGTAAGGATGCAATAGTAAAGATTAGCAAGCTTACCAGATACATTTTCTGTGATATATTATTTCAGAATTAATAATTAATACTCTTATTTTCCCTAATTAACTCTCTTGCAGCAGACCAAAAAGAAAGCTATATATCAATTAGTTGGTTAAAACAACTTTTCAACCTTCTCTGATTTCCAGAACAGAGTTTCCACAGAATTAAAATGAAAGAAAGAAAACATTCACAGTTAAATTCAAACACCAGAAAAATGTGAGGCTGTTAAATGATTCTTTCTTTTTCTACCAAAGGTCAGTAAAGAATGCTTTGAAATTAGCAGGTCAATGTTTGCATCAAAACTGCAAAAATTTGTTCTAGTGTGAAGCTATTTAACAAAAAAAAAGAACATAAATAAAAATAATGACTTGTTGTTCCCAGCCATTTGTTATGTTAGTGTTTCCCAAACATAAGATGAAATTAGTTGGAGGACAACTTGGTAGCTCTCTTATGCAGAATTCCACCAGACTCAGCGAGTTTGCCTTGATGGGATCCATGCAAACATCTCCCAGCAACTCTCCTCAGCTTTGCTCTGTGGTCCTGACTCCTTTCATCTGCATTTTCTTTGAATCTTGGGATTCAAGGAATTCCAAATCTGAACGCGACAGTCTGCTGTGGACTTGGTCATGTCAGTCTTTTTGCAGTGCCATCATCTGATCTCTCTGATACTCTGTGAGTTTGATGCCAAACAAGACAAGCCTAGATAGTTTTAAAAGATGTTCACTCTACAAATGACCACTTTGGGTGGAGAAGGTCTGAGTCAAGAAGGCCATGACATCCACAGCTTGATAACTAAATAATGAGTGGTCATGATAACATGGCCCTCCAATCCACAACCCCCTCATAAAATTCAGTTGCTTTCAGGTTCCAGTTCAACCACCTAAATCTATACACCCCAGCCAACTGCTGCTCAGCTTCCTTACATAAACACAAACCAGGATTCAAAACATTGAACTCTAGATCTTGGGACTCCGATACTGTACATAGTTCTAGAAGCAGTGAGAGGTGCAGTATCAATGAATTTACCTTCCTTCAGTAAGCAGAAAATCCGTTCCAGGCTGAAAAAAATCTACCTTTCAAACTATCTGATTTAGCTCTGAACCACCCTCCCGACCCACTCTGCGTAAAGCAACTGATGTGTAGACCAGAGACTCATCCATAATGACAGCCCTGCACCACTTGCAGGCGGTCAGTAAATGGCCCATCAGGCACAGCAGCTATTTGTACTTGGCCAGCATACTTCTATATAATTTATTCACATGTATATGTATGTAGATAACAACTTGACAGTGTGCACAGGCAGAGATACTAGGAGTGGTTCAAGTGTCTTGTGGGAGCACCAATGCTAACACCACTGCCTGCCCGTGACACAGTCCTGCCTGGAGTCAGCACCCCTGTTCCCACTCCCACAGCCATGGGGACGTGAATCACAGTTGTGCTCCGCGCTCGTCACAGGAGCAGATTGTAGGCAAGTGGCACCGCCTGCTACAAGCACTGTATTTTATGTCAGCCTACCCCTGAAATTCTTGGACTCTGTATTTCAGAAGGCATTTCTGAGCAAGAAGAAACAGCATCAAGGACAGCGGTTGTGGTTTTGAAATGTTTCGTTACTACTGTCCTCAGAAAAATGAGTGTGAACATGTCAAGAAGCTGAACACAGACCAGCCACTGTGGGCTTCAGGCTTGGTATTTCTGTTATGGCAATCTCTTGAGGACAGGAAAAACATTCTCAAATAATGTACTTCCTCCCACGGCACTGGTGTATTTCTGTTGCTTAGACAGTAAGAAATGGGGTAGGAGCAGTGAGTCAGGCACTAGCCAGCTACCACTGAAAGCCCAAGCAGTATGAGTTTGGCACCACCATCTTTGCCTTCCTGTATTACCAGCGTTAGGCGGTATTGCTGGTGATCAGCTGTGGCTCGCAGATTTGGAAGAGTCCAGGAGACAGCAGACTCCAGTGTGTGAGCAGCCGGGGAGAGCGCAGCGGTTGCAGTGCCCTCCAGCAGTCCCAGAGCAGGAGCTGCACCAGCACTAGCCTGGCTCTGGTGGGATGGAGACTGAGAAAGGGACTTCGGGTTCAGGAGTCCTGCCAACTTCAGCTGCCCCGAGTGCAGCTGCAGTATGCCTGAGGCACTCATCCTTCTTGCTGCACGTCTGTAAGAAGACAGCACTCATGTTCGTGCCGGCAAGAAATCATCATAGCTGCTTACTTGTTGCCATCATGCCCAACTACTTTTTAGTCAAAATAATGACACATCTGGAAAATACAGAAGCTCCTGCCCTTCTTACATTCAATTTAAAGATACATATATGGGGACTGATCTTGGTAGCGTTGCTGCACACAGAATGACGGTCAGATACAAAAAAGTGGTTGACAACCCTTCTTTACGGTGTCACTGCTTCCTGTCCTGCGGTCTCTGTAATAGCTGCGGGCAAGCTGATTTAGCCAGGTAAGATTGTTGGAGAGATGACTCCTTCTCCTAGGCTCATCGCCAGCATGGGCCCTCCTCAGGAAAATTTTGATGGGCAGCACCTCAATGATATTCTTATGAGCAGAGCAAACTGAAGCAAGTGCTGGCACGTGTGTACACACACACACGTACACACACACACACACACAATCCTAGAGCAAGAAGAGCTCACCAGGTCCCTGCCTACTACTGGCTGTGCTATGAGATAGGTCATTTAAAAGTATCTGTAGCTTTGGCAGGTGATGGCAAAATAAAAAGAACCTCTGCTTACAAAGTGAACAATGTCTCCAGAGGAACAGGAGCTGGCTTGCAGTGACTTGGATTATCTCTGAGGTTTGACACTACCAAAAGATGCGGTCAGACCCCACTTTCAAAGTGCACACACAGAGTACTCTCAAGTGATTCAGCCCACTCAAATTTACTCTACAAT
>NW_009259226.1:35925-77579 GCF_000687185.1 Egretta garzetta
ATTTTTAAAAAAGGAGCCCTTTTCCACACAAGGAATGCCACCACTCTGCAGCTGGCATAATTTGATTTCAGCAAGCCCCTTCTTATTAATCTTCATTTTAAATTAAACCAAGTTTTGCAAATAGTTCTTGCCTTAAATATTTCCTGGCCTCACCACACTTTACAGTCATTTCCCTGAGCAGGCTGGGTATCCTCTTCAAGTAAGTGTTTCTTCAAGTAAGCAAGAGCATTACAGGTTGATACATAAGGTGAGAACATCCAAATAGAATTTTCAAAAAATCTCCACTGCCCAAGCCTCCTGCCAGCATGGGGCTGCCCCCACCTGTATCCCCCTCTTCCAGTCCATCCACCACAGAAACCCGGAAAAGCAACAAACACTCCATGCTACCTTGAAAATAATAAGCCCTATCTATACTGATTGCACAGTCCCAACACAGTAATTAACATTTTCTAGCAAAGAGCAAACAGTCTGGCCAACAGCCACATGCCAACTGTTTCCAGGGCTGGCAGCTCAGAAAAAACCCACCTCGCTATACCCATTTCCCCTTCAAAGCTGGGGGAAAATACATTTTAATTATAAAAATGTACAAGGAAATGCTGAGCAAATAACTTACTGAACTGCTGTGGTTCTCCTGTGTTACACCTATTTAGTGGTCAGCTGTGGCTCCTGGGTTTGGAAGACTCAAGGAGAAAGGGAAATTTATGTTACAAAATATCCATGGCCATGAACCTAAATCACAGAACACGCTTGGTGGAATTTCCCTTTCATAAATACCACTTATTATTCATGGCAATAATTCAACCTATAAACCAAAATATTAGCCTCTAGAAGTTATTTCTCAGTTGCAGTTATGCTCTCAATCAAAAGCTCAGAGCTCTGCCTGGAAGATAATTAGAGGCGAGGGGACCAACAGAGCCACGTTAGTTATGTGAACTGTCTAAACGTGAGGCACAAGAGATTTTGCTCCTATTCATTCTTATTTAGAACTTTTGCTTTTCTATAGCTCTAGAATCAGTGATTATGTAGGCATAACCATTCAGATAAGATTTTTCTAAGCTGACCCTTACAATACAAGTTTAGCAAGACTGCATTATTTTAAACATTGTCCTTTAAATGTGGCATCTGCCCACCAAAAGGCTTTGCAGATAACAAGCTAGAGGGAATTTTTCCTCTTGTTCAGTTTCTCACTCAACATATTAAAATATAAAACCTAAACTACAATGTAAAGATAAAGAAGCAACTTTATAAAGCATGGGAGGAATTTAAATAAACTCATTACGCAAATCATTGTGTTAGGCTTAGAGAGGCCAATCTTTTGTTTAAAGGAAAGGAGATTTATATTTAGTGAATGGGAAGCGGAAAAGATTTGCTGTCACAGACAACATATAGTTATTAGACAAACTGTAATTGTGCAAAAAGCTGCAGTGAAAGCCCTCAGCCTTCATCTCCAGAGGTACAGCAAGCCCAGAATGAAGCGAGAAGCTTCTGCAGCCTCAAGTAGCCAACCTGGCCTCATCCTCTCTTTGCCTCCCTCCAGCTGGGAGACACCTCACACAAAGCTCATCCCCACTGCGTTTCCCCAGGGAAGCTGGTGGGTCTCTCCAGCACCTGAAGACTGAGACCACTGTCAGATCCATTTGCCTCCTTTATGACCTCTGATTTGTTTACATGCAGAGGGACACCTGTGCCCACGTAGCCAGCCACACGTGTGGACGCCATGGCAATTCCTGCTCTGACTGCGGGAGCCAGTTTCATAGAATCATTTAGGTTGGAAAAGACCTTTAAGATCATCAAGTCCAACCATTAACCTAACACTGCCATTCCACCACTAAACCATGTCCCTAAGCACCTCGTCTACCTGTCTTTTAAACACCTCCAGGGATGGGGACTCGACCACTTCCCTGGGCAGCCCGTTCATGCTCCTGGAGCAGACAGACTGAACTTAGGAGCTAACTGCTGAAATAGGGATAGAAAGTTTCTGTGAACTGGGGTAAATGACAATGGTATTTTTATTCACATACGTCTGAAAGCTATCATTAATGTGTGACTCTAAGCATTGGTAGGAGTCAGACTTTCCTCCCCAAGGTGGACTTTTCCCTCATTCCTCTTCCCGTGTCATGAGAACAAGGGTGAAAAATCACTCACCCACCAAACCCACGAAATCTGACACTCAGCTCAGAGCTGTCTTCAAGCTTATAATTTCTTCTGATCTCCTGCAACCAAACCATTCTTATTTATAGCAGATGTTAATTATTATTTCCTTATCATCAGGGCTACATGCAAACTGATTTGCGCGTCTGTAAGCCTCATGTTGGTATTTGTTTCTTTGTTTGTTAGTGACTAATTTAAAATGTTTCATTAAGCCCGAAACAAAAGAACTGAGGCAGGAGGTTAAACCATCGCTGCAGGATTCCTCCGCTCTCTGACTACTGTTGGTATTTGAAGAAGACAGAAAATGCTTTGGATGCTGCGGATGTAATCAGACAGCCCAGCCTCTCCCCCACGCTGAATTTACAGCTTCCAGTTGTAGCCTTAGCAGTTTGACATCCCTTCAATCCCTTTGCATGACGGAACTGCCATGTATGGCTCAGGCCATGCTCTTCAAAAGCAAGTCATTTATTCCTGCTCAATATAACAGAGCATACTACATTATCTTCTACCTGAGCAGGGCCACGCACTGGCTTTATGCTCAGACTGCTGCCTTGGCTAAAACTAATGCTGGAGCAAGACGTGAGTCGTTTGCAAGAAACAGAGAGACTATGGTATTTTCTATCCTTCAAAACTCTAGATCATTTTATAGGTACCATCTCCCAGGTGCCCTTGAGCCATGGCTATAGTGTTACGTATCCCAGATGCTTCAACTTCATACTCCACTAATAAAAGCTGTTCTATAGCTTTCATTTTATATCTCTACAAACCTCCGTCTTCTGTGCAAGTGCATTTGTGTGAGTACAGGTGTATGGAAAGATGGCAGGAGATCCTCTCTTTCTTGCTGAGTGACCTGTTCTTTACTGAGTAGCTTTTCCTTTTGGGGAGGCAATGATTCTTGTTATTATTTGGTTTCTGAGGTATGGCAAGGGAAGTACTTGACCTGATAAAGTGCTGCTTGCTGAAGACCTAAAGACATGACCTGAAACCATAGTCTTTTAAAAAATCTCCCTCCCTTTGTCAGTCTGCTATTTGGCACCTGTATCAGGTTGTCAGAAGAATATCCCCCATGTTGGGTTTGCTGCCATCGGCCCAGCTTACACAGTATACTGTATATACCACCAAGGGCACCATTAGCTACCCGTGGCAATGCATTAGTCTGAGTGTCTTTCTGTTTGCTGTGGTTCTGGTCATTGCTCTCTTTCTTTCCCTCTCTTCCCCCCCCTCTCCCCAAGACACTACCTCTTCTCTCCTGGAATAGGCATCAACTTCCACAACCATGCATCTGGAAAATGAATATTTAATGGAACTTAATGAAAACTTCCTGCTCTAAAAAGCATTTCCAAACCCAACAAGCTACATCACCCATCATTTTCAACCCATGCAGATGTCCAAGTAATCAGTCAAGAACCTACAGAGTGGTATTAAAATACTGACATCAAATCAGTCACAGTTGCTTTCCATTTACAATGTGCTCTATAAATTACATGTTTTCTTTAACTTATCTAGAGAGGTATGACTTGACACTAAAGTAAATCAGAATTTTACTTTTAATTCAGTATTGGGATTAGAATTTCGGATTAAGCAGTCCAAGTACACTTGCACTATAAAAATGGGTTTTTATACCAATCCCTAGATCGATACCAAGCTATGGGAAAAGACTTAGACACCTCAAAGTCATTCGGCTTCTTTGATTCACCACATACACTCCTTTTTGAAAAGGAAGAAGGACTGCAAATTTACAGATACCGGTATTTTCTACCTACGTACATACTCAAATTCACCAAAAAGAAAAAGTGCAACTAACAGAAATCCTGACTACAGCAGAACTGCCTATGAAATGTGGCTAGGATTTTGTCGTTCCCTTCTTTTGCCTATTTCTGTTCTAAGTAGAAGTCAGCAACATCTCCATATTACTACAGTGTGATCTGTAACTTCCCGGTTTTAAAAGGTGAAAAAGCTGAAGAATAACTGTAGATGTTCTTTTCTGAAATTGGCTGCCAGGTTTATGTTCCACTGTTAGTGCAGGTATTTGTAAGCACCTTCTCTATCTGATCAGAACAATAGAAAAAAGGTTTATGCTGGAAGCAAAGATATGTTTCTCCTAGAAATTCATTACCTGTTCTGTCTCCTGTCATTTACCTTTTTCCCCAGCATTCCAGTGCTGCGGAATCTGAATGTTCATAGAGATTGCCAACATTGTCACCATTTTTAACAAGTCATATGGACAACTCCTTTCAGAGCAGATAGGAAAAAAGGCAGAAAAAACTTTCAAAAATTTATTCAGCTCCTATTTCACATTGGTTAGCATTCTCTTTTTCTTCTGCTTGGACTGTCTAAAAATAAAACCTTGGACACAGATAATCTATTTTCAAATGTTTTAAAATAAATGTAAATGTAGGGAAGTTTAATACAATGAAACAAAATTATTTCTGCAACAACAGGACCTATCCTGAGAAATCGTGACTTAATGCTCCTCAGATTTTCACAGAATTCTCCCATCTCTGCTCACGTCGAACTCAGCAATGAGAACAAACTCACTTGCTGGCATTATAATTAGGTACAGTGTTAGCACAAGATTCACCTGCCTCTACTAATCTTGATGTACCTTATTCCTAGACTCCACCTAAGACCCTCCATAAACCTGGAGCCTTCACCGATGGAAGGACAGGCTGATGGCACAAGGTGAACCCAAGTTATAAATGCTGCCTGGGGTCGGTCTGTTAATCACAAAAGCACCTCTAAACACCTGCTTGTAGGGTTTCCCAGAGACACCTCAGCAAAGGGAGTGACAAGAGGTCAAAGTCAATGAAGAACTCAGGAAGCAAATACCTTTTCCTTCCTGTTCCTCCTCAGATATGCGGGATTAATGAAACTCCCACAGGAGACTGCTCCTACAGACTTTCCTCCAGCCAAGAACTGCTCCCTTGAAGAGAGTATTTCAAGACAGAGGATTAATGGCAGTGTTAAGTTAACAGTTGGACTTGATGATCTTAAAGGTCTTTTCCCACCTAAATGATTCTATGATTTTATTTAAGCCTGGTTATGCAGTGTACATCGTACGCTGACGTGCGCTGCTTTCCAGCTGCCTTCTTTCACAAAATGCAACAGAACAATAACAAAAGAATAAAATATTCATGAACTAGGAAAGCTTAAATTAGTGTTTCTTTAAGGGAAGCAAAATGTAAAAACCCTCATCTGCTGGTTTGCCAACAACATTGAACTTTATGTGCCTTACAGATGTTTACACCAAGGTTAATATGTAGTTTCAATAGAAATACTGCTAATTTCTACCTGTAGGACAGTGGAACCAGCACTGCTGAGGGCCCAGCCTCAATCATGTCCTTGATCAGTTGCTGACCTTGACTCTTGAGCTGGGAGAGGGACAGACAAACGCCGAAGCCAGCAACTGGCACTGCAGCTGAGGAAATCAAAGTGCTTTATTTCTTTCCTGTCCCTGTTAATTTTAACTGAACAGAGGAAGGGAATTTATGCTACCACTACAGGTCAAGACATGCAGTTCTAACAACACTGAGTTGTTTTTTTAATTAATATGATTAAAATGCATTTTCTATGTAATATGAAATTGAATATTCAGAATTTAGTAACTGGAAGATGGGGAGAGGAGAATGCACGCCTAAAAGCCTTCACGGAAGCCCTTAACAGCTTACTGAACCTAGTTTCCGTAAGAAATACTTCCTTGCTATTACTTGACTTGTTATGCCATGATACAGGATCCATGCAGACGGACTTCTCCCTCTCCCACCTCTATCCAATGCCTCTTTCCCAGCCAGATGTCAGATTTCTGTGGAGCCATGAATTTCTGTACAGTATTGCTTGCAGGTGATTAAAAACCAACTCTGGTGGCCCTTATAAGGTACAAAATTTATTTAAAGATTAAACAATGTCAGGGCTTTCCCATTTTCAGGATAAGATATAAAAGTCATTTTTCTTTGAATTACCTGTATCTGAAGTCACCGTTTAACACATACAAATTCATACAAACACACACCATTATGCATTTTTTTCCCCCCAAAGGCAGAGAAAAGCAAGGAGGGAAGCCAGCAGGTGCTGTTAGGACTGGCAGCAGCAGTATTGCTGCACTAATGTAGGTAGCTGCTACTCCATCCTTTTCTTGGTCTTTAGGAAAAGGAACATAATGACTAACAGTTGCTTTTTAAATACTTGCGAGGTAATTCAGCCACAACCATGGCAAATGCTGTATTCAGAGATGCAGTTCTCAGCATCCCTGTAGTACCTGCCTTTTGCTGTTGCAGCGGGGCACAGAGGAGTTAAGTGCTTAACCCATCCTCAGAGAGGGAATCAGTGTCATGAGTAAGAGTAAAGAACCACGAATACTGGCCTGTACCTACCAGCACTGAGAGTACTTTCATTTCTTTATTCCCTGCATCTCCACTGTGCTTTCATATCCAGAAGTCCTTTCACTTCACCACTACCAGCTACACCTCTAACAGTGATACCACTTAAATCAATAGCAAATGACTAAAAAATATCCTCACTGACTCATTTTCCTTAATGAAACAGTCATAAGAGCAGTGCAGCCGAGCTAAATAAACACACGCTTATCGACCGCAACCGAATCCTGATGTACATTGTGAACAGATTTATTTTCTTCCAGATCCTTCTTATAAATAAAAAAGCAGTTGTTACTTTTCTTGATCAGGTATGACTGCCTCTGTCACTGTGTTATGCTGCATGACACATATGGAGATGCTGTTTCCATTGCCCTCATTAGGATGCTTGCAGGTAAGCCTGGTTGGTAACTCCGTCAGCCCTTATAACGACTGCACAGCATAAAAGGCTGTTCTGAGTGGGTTTTCGGCTTTCTGAGAATGTTTTTAATCTACATGCCCCACCACACAATGGAAACTGCATTTATGCAGAACAAAAATATAACTCTCCACCTCAGGAAGCAATTTCATGACAGCAAAGACGCATCCCTCAGAGAGCAGAAAATTCATTAAGTAGTTCAGACTTTAAAACAAGCTTATAACTCATCATGGCAAGTTTTCTTGGGGGTGGCATCCTTTGGCAGGGAAGAGAGAAGGAACTGGGAGGTCACATAAAACCATATATTTTTTGGCTAAACCAAGGAACGTGATCTACTGGACAACTACTGTCCATGTTCAGGTTAATGCTGACTATACCCAGTATTCTACTAGCTCCAGGTACACACAGCGGGGCAGGACGAATACCTGCCACCAGTTCCCAGGGCATGTAGCAGGAGGTGTGTTGGGGAATGGGTACTGTACCATGCCGTGTCATTCCAGAAGTCACCATCTGTTTTAGAGGATTCTTTATCCTTGAAAAAGAGCAGGGAGATGGGTTTCCACATTGCTCAGGCATCTCAGCTCAACTACTACACTAAACAGAATGATAACAAGATTAAGGACTGGAAACAACAAAAAGAGCCTTTCCCCAAAGCCCAGCTCATGTGCTTAGCCAAGCCTCAGCACCTGTGGTGTGGTTCACTCCCCTCGTGAGTCTTTGCTTACGGGCAAAGAGCTTCCCACCAGGGCACTTCAGTGGCTGTGGAAATGGGAAATACAGAGTTAATCTTGACTGGCAAATTGTAAGACTTTTCCTAACTGAAGTCTGGGAAAGCCTGAGCTCTCCTTACACTTTCCCCAATGTAATAGGACCATATAGACAGAAGCGTTTTTCTTTTTAAATTTCCCTTAATTTCATTCTCAGAAAATCTTTCCACATGCCTGCAGGATCTTTCTGCCCCTCATACTTTTAGGTAAAAGTAAAGCTTCATGCTGTACCACAGATACACTGCAAGAGCAGTAGCTGCGTATTAAGTGAAGGCAGCATTCTCTATGAACTATATTCCTATGGGCCAATATGATCAAGTTTATGAAGGGCTCCATGAAAGACACAGACGTGGAATGAAAGGCAGAACTGCAGTAGTGTCCGATCACAACCTGCTTAGAGCAAGTGAGCCAAGTAGGGATCAGGGACTGACAATTTGTCTTTTTTTTCAAGGAAAGCATGTGAGCAAAATGAGAGATCTACCTCCCAAATTAAGCATCTCACTCATCATTGCTAGATAATACAATGCCATACCCCACTTTCTCAGCCTGGACTGCTCTCTTCAGTGTCAAGGTGAAGACCACACATTTCAGGAATTTCAGCTGTAACCCAGTGAATTTTCACAGGTGAATACAAATATTTAGTACTAATGACAGGAGATAGACTGACAGCTCTGGAACCCTTTATCTGTTCACTAAAGAGGCACAACATTAATGCAGACTGCTCTTGTGAATCATTGTCCCACTGCTAAATGTCTCGAAAAGCAATGTACCGATGATAGCCACTGATGAGCCGGGAAAATCCTTATCATTGACTAGGCAAGACTTACAGGCATTCAGCACTTCACGCTTTAAGGTAATTCAAGTATTTCTTATTCTATGGATTGTGCAAGTATGTTGTACTTCAGAAAGCACAGATTATAATGTGATACTTCCATAAACAAATCAGAATCTGCTTTAGAATAAAAATTTGGGGAAGGTGATGGCGATCGCTTTATTTTGTGTGCTGTAGAACACTCATTTAATAAGGTTGATTTCATTTAAAACCTTCTGCTTTTTTATGGGATTACTTTAAGAAAAAATTGCTAATACTTACAAATAGCATCTCTTTACTTAAGAAAAAAACTAAACAAGAGCATCCCTATCACACTTTTGCAATTGTTTTCTCTTTACCAGCCTTTTAAACAAATTTAAGCATCAATATAGTTGTTAGCTAATGATGAGAGAATTGTCTGGTTGTCCTGTACATGCCGTGTGATGGCACTCAAGATGAGCTGCTCCATAACCTTTCCCGGCACCGAGGTCAGGCTGACAGGCCTGTAGTTGCCTGGATCCTCCTTCCAGCCCTTCTTGTAGATGGCTGTCACACCGGCTAACCTCCAGTCAACTGGGACCTCCCCAGTTAGCCAGGACTCCTGATAAAGGACTGGAAAAGGCTTGGTGAGCACTTCTGCCAGCTCCCTCAGTACCCTTGGGTGGATCCCACCCAGCCCCATAGACTTGTGTGTGTCTAAGTGGAGTAGCAGGTCACTAACAATTTCCCCTTGGATTATGGGGGCTTCATTCTGCTCCCTGTCCCTGTCTTCCAGCTCAGGGGGCTGGATACCCAAAGAACAACTGGTCTGACTATTAAAGACTGAGGCAAAGAAGGCATTAAGTACCTCAGCCTTTTCCTCATCCTTTGTTGCTGTGTTTTTCCCACATCCAGTAAAGGATGAGGTTCTCCTTAGCCCCCCTTTTGTTGCTAACGTACTTATACAAACATTTCTTACTGTCTTTTCTGGCAGTAGCCAGATTAAGTTCTAGCTGGGTTTTGGCCCTTCTAATTTTCTCCCTGCATAACCTTACAACATCCTTGTAGCCCTCCTGAGTTGCCTGCCTCTTCTTCCAAAGGTCATCAACTCTCCTTTTTCCCTTGAGTTCCAGCCAAAGCCCCCTCTTCAGCCAGGACAGCCTTCTTCCCTGCCAGCTCATCTTTCAGCACATGGGTAAAGCCTGCTCTTGCGCCTTTAAGATTTCCCTCTTGAAGAATGCCCAGCCTTCCTGGACTCCTTTGCCCTCTAGGACTGCCTCCCAAGGCACTCTGTCAACTGGGCTCCCAAACAGGCCAAAGTCTGCCCTCAGGAAGTCCAAGGTAGCAGTTCTGCTGACACACTTCTCCCCCCCCTAAGAAGTGGGTCTAGTCTGCATTCTGGGCCTTCTGTTCCCTTCAGAAGGGAGTCTCCTGTGACAACGACCTGTCTTTTTTTCTTTATGGAAGCAGTTTTGACGCAGGGCATAGGCCGACTTAACCTCAGTGACACCTCCAAGCCACATTTCCAGTTTTCCACTTCCTGCACACCACGGGCTTCCCTCATTAGTATGAAGGTGCTGAATCTACAGGTGGGGAAAGTTGCATGGGCTCTTCCGCTTTTCAGTGAACTGCATATATTGAATTGCCTAATTGAAGTAGCATTAACAATACATTAGCACTTTCCACTTCCAGAGCACTTTACCGCTGCAGATATCAAAACACTTCACGAAGATGTAGGTTACAAAATTCCTAGCTCTGTATGAGCCTGGGAATAAATTAGCATATTTCTGATCAAGTGCTCTTGTATTTTTAGGCTGACTTCCACCAGTCTTTGCAATTTGAAAAACTGTAGCTCACAGGCTACAATTTCTGTGAGGACACCTTAATTTTGCTACTCTGACCTCTGAGTAAAAGGGGTCTTTGTTTCTTTGTTTTATTCAAGTAAAGGGAATGCAGTGTATTAGTGGAACATGAATTACCTAGTAATCTCCTGGTAAAGTGTGATAATGAGCTCGGGCATCTCTGATACCCCAAGTATACTGCATATGAGCCACATTTAGAGTTAGTCACAAACTAGTAGCGTAAAGACAACCCACTGGCTCAGGAGAAGGAGGATAAGAGCAGCAAGACCACCACCAACTCTGTGGATTAGAATCACAGAACCACTGAACAGCCCAGGTTGGAAGGTATCTGGAAAGATCATCCATTCTAGACGTTTTAAAGAGCAATTTAGACAAGCTTCTGTCAAAAATCGTTAGGCTGATTTGATTTTGGAGTTTGGTATGTCTTGGTGACCTTCCCCTTCATCAGTTTCCTACATTCCAGGAAAAGGAAGCAAAGGGAAGCAGTGCAGTAGTAACAAGAAGGTATAAACAGGGAGATGCTCCTGCAGCTAGTAACCAGTGGTCACCAGCATCAATGGCCACATTTCCCCACACTGCTGCTTGGGTCAAGAACAAGCTTTCGCTCTGTGTTTGTGCTGTGCTTAGCACGACGGGCTCTCAATCCACTACTGCTCTCCTCAGTGCTACACAAGCTCAGATTTCAAGAGGGTGACACACTATCCTGATTTTCCCTTTTTTTCTTCTCCCACAGTCCCTACCTCTATCTCCTACCCCATAACAGACTTGTACTGCTTCCTTACCACATCTCTTTGCTTGGGTGTTTTATACCTTTGAATCATTCTTATTGTCTTTTCTGTCAGATTAAGTTCTAGCTGGGTTTTGGCCCTTCTAATTTTCTCCCTGCATAACCTTACAACATCCTTGTAGCCCTCCTGAGTTGCCTGCCTCTTCTTCCAAAGGTCATCAACTCTCCTTTTTCCCTTGAGTTCCAGCCAAAGCCCCCTCTTCAGCCAGGACAGCCTTCTTCCCTGCCAGCTCATCTTTCAGCACATGGGTAAAGCCTGCTCTTGCGCCTTTAAGATTTCCCTCTTGAAGAATGCCCAGCCTTCCTGGACTCCTTTGCCCTCTAGGACTGCCTCCCAAGGCACTCTGTCAACTGGGCTCCCAAACAGGCCAAAGTCTGCCCTCAGGAAGTCCAAGGTAGCAGTTCTGCTGACACACTTCTCCCCCCCCTAAGAAGTGGGTCTAGTCTGCATTCTGGGCCTTCTGTTCCCTTCAGAAGGGAGTCTCCTGTGACAACGACCTGTCTTTTTTTCTTTATGGAAGCAGTTTTGACGCAGGGCATAGGCCGACTTAACCTCAGTGACACCTCCAAGCCACATTTCCAGTTTTCCACTTCCTGCACACCACGGGCTTCCCTCATTAGTATGAAGGTGCTGAATCTACAGGTGGGGAAAGTTGCATGGGCTCTTCCGCTTTTCAGTGAACTGCATATATTGAATTGCCTAATTGAAGTAGCATTAACAATACATTAGCACTTTCCACTTCCAGAGCACTTTACCGCTGCAGATATCAAAACACTTCACGAAGATGTAGGTTACAAAATTCCTAGCTCTGTATGAGCCTGGGAATAAATTAGCATATTTCTGATCAAGTGCTCTTGTATTTTTAGGCTGACTTCCACCAGTCTTTGCAATTTGAAAAACTGTAGCTCACAGGCTACAATTTCTGTGAGGACACCTTAATTTTGCTACTCTGACCTCTGAGTAAAAGGGGTCTTTGTTTCTTTGTTTTATTCAAGTAAAGGGAATGCAGTGTATTAGTGGAACATGAATTACCTAGTAATCTCCTGGTAAAGTGTGATAATGAGCTCGGGCATCTCTGATACCCCAAGTATACTGCATATGAGCCACATTTAGAGTTAGTCACAAACTAGTAGCGTAAAGACAACCCACTGGCTCAGGAGAAGGAGGATAAGAGCAGCAAGACCACCACCAACTCTGTGGATTAGAATCACAGAACCACTGAACAGCCCAGGTTGGAAGGTATCTGGAAAGATCATCCATTCTAGACGTTTTAAAGAGCAATTTAGACAAGCTTCTGTCAAAAATCGTTAGGCTGATTTGATTTTGGAGTTTGGTATGTCTTGGTGACCTTCCCCTTCATCAGTTTCCTACATTCCAGGAAAAGGAAGCAAAGGGAAGCAGTGCAGTAGTAACAAGAAGGTATAAACAGGGAGATGCTCCTGCAGCTAGTAACCAGTGGTCACCAGCATCAATGGCCACATTTCCCCACACTGCTGCTTGGGTCAAGAACAAGCTTTCGCTCTGTGTTTGTGCTGTGCTTAGCACGACGGGCTCTCAATCCACTACTGCTCTCCTCAGTGCTACACAAGCTCAGATTTCAAGAGGGTGACACACTATCCTGATTTTCCCTTTTTTTCTTCTCCCACAGTCCCTACCTCTATCTCCTACCCCATAACAGACTTGTACTGCTTCCTTACCACATCTCTTTGCTTGGGTGTTTTATACCTTTGAATCACAAAGTCTCCAAGTCTCATGGATCTGTGCAAAATTCTCAGTCCAGTCAAGCCACAGTGTTAATTGGGATTTTTAAAGGCTATCATAATTTCTACTCTTGTTATTACCACTAGTAATAAAATGTAATGGACTCTTTTCTCAGTTGCCCCACCAACAAGTCGTTTACATGCATGCTGCTTCTGCCAATTACAAAATGAGGAAAATAATTCTGCCCTGTCATTACAAAGCACTTCTCTTGCACCAAAATCTCAGAAGGGGAGAACAGTTGGCTTACAACTCAGTGGTAATTCCATCCACAAAAGAATAAAGGAGTACAAAGAGAGAAGAAAACTGTTCTCCCTTGGTTTTCACTCCTTTGACATTACAAGGTAGCTTTTCAATATCTGGTCTTAAGCGTGTGCCCGCAGACAAGTGCATGTTTGCACAATGCAGTTACACCTGTACCAGGATTTACTCTGGCAGAGGTCCTTCAAAGTCCCCTGTTCTTTGCACATATCGACAGAACGGATGAAATTAAGATTCCGATTGTTTTGAGCAACAACAGGAAGAACAGTAATCGCATATGGAAATTTTAAAGGTGCCCATTACAGTATGCTGGAACATCACCGTTAAAAAACAAACCACACTGAATTTATAACATCCATATTTTTGTGTGTCTTAAACAAGGGAGTCTGATCTCTTACAGTAGATCAGCAAGTCCTGCAAATCACAACTGGAAATGAGCAGGCAGCGCTCACCTCAGAGAAGCAGCAGAGCAGCTAGGGAGGTCCTGCACAGTTCCCAAAAGGTATCATCCAAAGTGCTCTAGTGGCGAGACCCCCTGGGCTCTGCTGCAGCCTCCCAAGGGGAACAGCAGAAGCCCACCATGTGATGCATTTAGGATGAGACTACAGAAAATACAGGGAAACAAGACTGCAGGGAACAAAATGGATGGGCTTGAGGGGACTTGGTAAGATGGCTTAGTGGATTTGTCTCATTTTTAACTTCTGGGATTCTGAACCATTGCGTGACTGTATACAGAAGCTTTGCTTTTCTCTTCATGTCCTGCAGCACTATGTACAGTACAAAAAAATCATAGCATGTCTGATTAGAGTGGTTTATGGCATACATTAATAAATGCTCCCACGGCAGACCAGTATTTCTTTTCACATCAACCTATCACCAGAAAAGTGATCTGGGAAAGACCTGGGATGGTCTGACATACTGCTGAGTAGTTTTTATTCTAGCCAAATGGAGAATGCAAGAACAAAAGCAATATAATTTTAAAGAGAGAATGAGAGAGAGCCCAGAGTACACAGATAAATGGCCACTCTGTTGGCAGATGGTAGTAATGAACAGTGAAGCACTGCGGTTTGTAATTTCCCTTTCAATTAGCAAAAGGAAAGAATGCCATCACAAGCAGCTCTCTACCCCCGTTTCCAGTGGCCTGTACTGTACGTTTCACTGAAAAACCCAACACTCTTACACAAAAGAAGGGATCCAAATGCTTAGCTGGGGGACGGCTTCGCAAAATTCAAAGCAGAAGCCTACCTTCCTCACCAGGGCTGCGTCTGCAGCTCACGCACCGATGGCTACCGCAGTGTCCTCCCTACAGACTGAACTCATGCCTGTGAAGTGTGTTGGTTACCTTTGGCATTTCTGTCTCTTCAGGTGTTCATGGATTTAAAAAACACTTATGCTTAAACAGCTATTTCTGCTTCACCCTCCACCAAGCTTGGATCTACGTCAGGAAAAAGAATTATTTCACCTTACAGAATAACACACAGAAAATGATTCAAAAATATCAATGGAACTCGTATCTTTTAAATCATACCAGGAAAAAACTAGAGATGGGCTAATCGAAGAGGACAAAGAAAGAGGCAACCAGTTAAGTAAGTTACTCCATTCATTTCACATTCATTTCACTCCATTTTTGACATTCACACTTTAAAAAACCCCACAAAACCCACAAACAGAACAGAAAAACTGTAGCACGTCTTCCAGACTGACTGCTTTTGCCTGATGCACAACTGTGAATCAAAGCACACAAGCTACTGCCCAGAACTGACATCGAATGATTCTTTGAACACGTTCACCTTCCTTCTCCAACTCCCTAAAACACTCATCCCTTTTTCGTTGCTGCTACCAACCATGGAATTTTTTTGACAAAAGGACAAAAAATAACTGCATGGGGCCTAATTCATCTTTCCACTGCATCAGTTTTCAGCACTGTAATTGCATTGACTTTGAGCAGATATCCCACCTTTTGAACACCATCATGAAAACAGGCCCATGAATTCTGTTGCTCTCTTGCTGTTGCATTACTTTATTTGACTTAAAGCAAGGACCTGGTATGAATGCCACTATGGACAGAAGAGAAGGGAGCACAGACCAGTGACAGTAATAGACAGCAATAGCTTAGGCATTTCTAATGTTAACAGCACTTGACCGATGTGCAAGAGCAAGTATACCAAAAGTCTGTATGTTTTATGTTCTGCTGTTAGGAACCGATAAATGAGAATTCCCCATAAAACATCTTCTGTGCCGAGGCCCCGTTTTCCAACCAAGACTCATTTGTAGATGTCTATATATACACATACACACAAACCTACATGCAGTTTTCCTTCTTTCTTGATACATTTTGAATTACTTTATCTTCTGTTCTGTCTTCTTGTGGAGTAATGATCAAAATACTGTATTTTGACTCCTCATATTTCTCCTCCACTGTATTTCCTCAAGCAATAGCTATTACTTAAGTGACAGCCTTTAATTTTATCACCCCAAGGAATCCCAAGGGTTCAGGCGTTGGCTTACAGTGTGTAACTCTGATCATATGCAGCTTGGGTGTGCAAATAGCCTGTTTCCAAAATCTGAACATACAGAGTCCCACAATACTTAACATTTGGCATAAAGAACAGAATAAGGTCTCTCTAGCTTCATTCTAGACATATGAAGAAACACATGGTACCTAAAATAACTGAGAGCTCCTAGACCTGCATACAAACAATGCTGATGGCCAACGGCTATGAACATTGAAGTACTGTACCTTTTGTAACTAAGGCACAAAATATTATGGAGTTAATTTTGTTACTGACAACACTACACACTTCAAAAAAAAAAAAAGCAACTCTGTTTCATTTCCAGATCCCAGGCCGAATATGAGAATCTGATCGGTAAAAACATTATCTTATGGATGCGCACACTCATAAGAAAATATTGAGGAAAAAGAAAAGATAAAATCATGCTGTGCCATTTTTTGATGATTAATTCAACACATGCAAGGAGCAGACCTGAAGGCACTTATGCAAGATGTCAATTAAGGAAAATACACAGGCTACAAGACCTACCCTAGTCCCAGACTGAGAACTATCATAACCTAGGGCTCCCCCCGCCCCATCCTTTCCTTTTTCTTTGCTATTACTGCATTGTGCTGGCTCTCAGATAAAGCGGGTTCCCAGCCAAATACTTCCTTCTTCTGTTTAACAAAATTATTCGCACAACCTTGTTTTCTTTGACTGCTCATTGCTGTCCTGCATCACTTATTATTGCTGGCTGGGTTGCTCCCTGCATCTTAGCAGCCCCCATTAGTAAGTGACAACCTGAGATAAAGGGTATTTTTCTGAATCAGGCTAGAAGGGACAAGCTACCATAGTATTTCCCTGAAGGCATATGCCTGGGGTGGTGGAGAGCAGTGAACAAATAATGGAAGGCTGGGAGAAGTACCTCTTGGTTTTGCCATGGCAGCCTTTCCCACGAGCCCCCAGCCGCGACGCATAAAAGAGATGGGCAGATACACAAACTGTCACCCAGTGAGAGCAGTGATGGGGGACCACACTGCTGGATGACAACTTCACATCAGTATTTCTGCACTAGAACATGGTAAAGAGATGCATGCAAATGTACACAATTTTACAGGTAAGTATTTAATGAAACCAGGAGGAATCCATGATCTTACTTTTGAAGCCCTGCTATCCCCTGTCTACTCCCCATCATTTATCTGGTGTTTTGTCTAGACACTGCAGAACCTGTGGGGTTTACCTGTTACGGTTTGGATTAGGGAGCATCGGATATAAGGTGAAATATGGCCACAGTGTTCTTGGAAAGGGGGTGATCAGGTCTTCCAGCAACTGTTGGTACCATTAAGAAGAAAAGCTTTGCTGCTTGCTAACTGCCACGTAGCTGGGTAGGCTAAATAAACAGAGACTATGGCAGAATTCACCGAGTAACACTGGGAAATGCATTAATTTACCTCTGTATTTAAACCTAAGTGCAAACTGAAACATTGCTATTACCAGGAAAGTAAAAAGCCCAAATGCGATGATAATATCCTAGACTTGAGAAATGGAAACAGTGGCAGATGGATTTTTCCATTTACTTGGCACATGGACGTTATGGTTTTTGACACTGGCCGTAAACCAAGTGAAAAAAAATAATAATTGGATAAGTAGTGATTTTAAGCAAGACTGCTGCATTAAAGGACACATGCTGAGCAAGTGATGGATTTCATTGCTAAAAAGACTGGAGGCTCTTAATGGATTGTTAAAATGCTATTACAAAAATGGTTTAGAGGTCCACTCTCTAGAGAGATGTAAGGGCATTACTTCCTACGTACCAATTTGATCCTCAAGGGTGTGCACACATGGCCATATAGCACTTTTATGCGGTGGTAATTTGCTGTGATGAACATAGAGTATGTCCATTAAAAAGCAAAACCTGCCTATTCAGTACCTTGCGTGAAATGAGTTGGTATGCTCAGCCATCTTTACAGTTATGTCTACATAGGCGTGAGTTTAAATAACTGAGTTTGATTTCAGTCTTGGAATGGGATCACACACCACAAAACCACGTCCAAACCTGATATCCTGCCTTGCATGACGCCATGAGGCTTTCTAATGATAACAATCCACTTCCTTTTCCATCTTCCATCTCTGCAGCAAAGTGCTGACAAGCCTTGCTGATGGACCTTGCTGATGATCTTTTAGACCAGAAAAGATGACACAGATGTATAAAATTTAAAGATAAGAAACTTCTAAAAAAAATGGACATTTACTACCTGCATGATGGAGAGAAACTCCCACTGAGTGCCAGTGCTAGCCCATATCCCAGAGAGGCTAGCTGCAAGTGCCAGATGCAAGACATAAGGCTTTTTCTTGAGGATGCAAGTTATTTTTAGTAGCACTTTAAAGTTCAAGAATCAGTGATATATTTCTGAATCTATCTCCATGTTTGGTCCTCCGACTGCCAGCCTCTGCAGGGTGGTCAAATATGGAGCGGTCTAAACATACTCACATCTCCTCTGCCACCCCTTGAAGCGGTCACAGTCGAGTAACAAAGGAAGGACACCTTGGAGAAAGCTGGTGTCACTCTGGTGGTACTGTCAGCAAAACTGAATTTATTTCCCCATTAGAATCCTCAGACCTTGCACTACTCAAAACTGATTTCCCCCCCCTGCCCCACACCAAGATCTGTTTCAGTTTCAGTTTTTTCGTCACTCTCATCATTAGAAGTCTCCCATTCAAAAAGGAGATTCCCCCACTGGCTGCGCCTGCATGATGGAGAGAAGCTCCCACTGAGTGCCAGGCACCTGTTTTCGGCTGCTAGCCCATATCCCAGAGAGGCTAGCTGCAAGTGCCAGATGCAAGACATAAGGCTTTTTCTTGAGGATGCAAGTTATTTTTAGTAGCACTTTAAAGTTCAAGAATCAGTGATATATTTCTGAATCTATCTCCATGTTTGGTACTCCGACTGCCAGCCTCTGCAGGGTGGTCAAATATGGAGCGGTCTAAACATACTCACATCTCCTCTGCCACCCCTTGAAGCGGTCACAGTCGAGTAACAAAGGAAGGACACCTTGGAGAAAGCTGGTGTCACTCTGGTGGTACTGTCAGCAAAACTGAATTTATTTCCCCATTAGAATCCTCAGACCTTGCACTACTCAAAACTGATTTCCCCCCCCTGCCCCACACCAAGATCTGTTTCAGTTTCAGTTTTTTCGTCACTCTCATCATTAGAAGTCTCCCATTCAAAAAGGAGATTCCCCCACTGGCTGCGCTTCTCGTGAGTCAGGACAGGACATCGGCCTTTTTCATATCTTATCAAATGTGTTAAAATTATCGTGGAGGTATGTAATCAGCATAGCTATGCAGATAACTCTCTCCTCGAGAGAGTTATTTTCAGACTTAATTTTTCCTGAGGAAGCAATGCTCATGTGGTAGTATGGTCTATGCATCAGTCTGTGTCTGTCTGTCTTCCAGACCTCTTACTCTTCAATCAATTTGCCAGTTTCAACCCAGTTAAGCAGACTGTAAGAGTCAAAAAACCGCCAAGTTTATAGATGTGTTTGGAAAATACAAGTGAGTTGTATTTTCAAAATATAGGTGCAAGAGTTTGGAAACCCCAGTAGTGCCACACTGAGGGAAAGGCAGTGAAGGGAATGCAAAAGTAGCATCGTCGGACAATTACCATCAAAGTAGGTTTTGTGGCTTTTGTCTCACAAAATGATTTCTTAGTCATCCTCTTAAAGAAGGACCATAAGTTCAAAGACTACAGCAAAATCTAACCACAAGTGTCTTAAGAATCTTAATAGGCAAGGATATTTTACATGACAGTCATTTAATCCAAGTAATGATAACTGTTGCCCTTTTTCCCTATCAAGGTGATGTTTTCCTACTACTTACACAGTATTCACCTCATTCTCAGTCTTAACAGCTCCATCTCATCAGTGACAGAGGAATTATATAAAGCTGCACAAGAATAAAATTAGATCCCACCTGTTCAAAAAGAAGACAGCTGAAAGCCAACATCCTGGAAAAAATCAGGGGAATATTCTAGCAACAGAAAGTAACATCAGTGATGGTACAAGTAAAGTTTGCTGTTTATTTTTTCCTCTGTCCTAAAGGCGGAAGGTTAGAACAAAGCCTAGTACCACCTGCCAAAGCTAGTCCTAACTTCCCAGGACCGCCTTGTGGGTCGCTAGCTTGTCAGCGAAGAGGGAGTAATTTGCAACAGCAACCAGTATCAGGAGGCTCTCCATCGGGCAAAATACATTACCCAGGCAAAGACCAGCAGTGGCAGCTGTCTGCAGGCAGAGATTACAGGAAGCAGGGACGGCTCTGCCTGCTTGGCAGCTTCACGTAACACTTTCTGACAGCAGGCTTACTTACTCCCTCTGCCAAGCTCTGCAGACACGGGGCATGGGGAGTTTGCAGAGCAAGGGTACAGACTAAAAGAGCAAAACAAAACCAGACATCTTCAGTCGCTGCGCTGGTTCTTTGTGGTTTCGTTCTCCCATGACAGCGCTTCAGCAAGTCTTCCTCTCCAAGATTTTTTTTTTTTTTTTCAAAATAATTATTTAAATACAACCATTGTTATTAATATGGCAATTACAGTAATGCTTGCGTAAAAGATCACAGATGCAAAATTCACAAGAACCCAGGCACCGAACTTTATACAACAGGCTGCTATCACAAGCTGGGAATGCTAAGTTGCACTGTAAGAACTGAACTTAAAATTTCATGAAATGGTTTTCTTTCAAAAAATGCCAGTAAAAATAAAAAGTATTTTCCCCAAACATGGTTAATTCAATGAAATGGATAGATGCAATTTCAAACTAAATGAAAGTGTATTTGTTCCTGGTTTATCATTTTTCTTCATCTCTAACTTCTAATTTTTGTAGCATTTTAGACTTCTGTGTGTGTGAAACTTACTATACAGTGGTTCAAAAACGGTCTCACAGCACATATTGTATACAACACCAGCAGGCATGAGGAGAGATTTAACAAACAACAGGATCTTCCCTTTCTGGGATGTATAAAAATGTTATAAATTATATGATTTTAACCATGACATGTAAAATTACTCTAATAGTCTAAGACTGAATGGTAATGATTTATATATCCAAAATACCCACAGAATCAGGGGTTTCTCTGGACTGCAGCTGAAAACTACAAATTCTCACTAGAATCTTGCATGGTTTTACATTTCTGATATTTCTTTCAGAAGCTATCTATCACTCAAAGGCTCTTCCAATTTAATTCCATTTTCAGAAAGTTCTGTTCCTTTGACAAGAGTTAATTTTCAGACCCTTGGATAACCATTCCTGTGCAAGGACAGGCTACCTGCAATGATTTGTAAAACAATGATGTTAAAGCGTAGGCTCTTAAATTTCATTTTATTTATTTATTTATCCTGAGACAGCAGCTTGCAAAGTCTCATGCTCCACCTTAGTTTGACTTTGTATCGCAAAACAGCAAATATATTCGAACCAACATTTTATATTTCAAGGATCATTTATTATACATGGTAACACATGGTATCTGCCTATTTTGGTTATTATCTGGGAATATTAAGATTTAACCATTTAAAGTTAACTAACAGTAATCACTAGTTCAGTGCAAGTATATAAGAGCATAACCATTCTGTAAGGAATGAGCTGAAAGGGTTAACTTGTGCACTTAAAAACATGAATTTTACGGAAAACAGAAACATGTGAATTTAACCCAGGACATGATATCTGTGTGAGGTGCTATGGGAGGTTTAGACTGGACATTAGGAAGCATTTTTTTACCGAGAGGGTGGTTGAGCACTGGAACTGGCTTCCTAATTTGGACAATGCCCTTAATACCATGCTTTAACTTTTGGTCAGCCTTGAAGTGGTCAGGCAGTTGGACTAGGTGATCCTCGTAAGCCCCTTTGGTTAAGTCTATTCTATTCTATCTTATCCTATCCGTGGGAATTTGTGGATTGCAACAGTGACCTGAGATGAAATTGTAGGTACAATTACTGGAAGATTTATTACTGGATTTAAGGGTGACAGAGTTTGTCCCTGGAGTATGAAAAACATTTCGAAGAAACATGACATGTAGTGCTGTAGGCAAGGAAAATAGAAGAGGTGCCAATGTGGCTCACAAGAGGTCCTGGTAAGAGGCTACCCCTGGGCTCCTCTCTTTCCACTTCTGCACACTGAATGACTACCACTATATTTAATTTAGCCTACTGGGAATTTAGCCTACTGAATCCCCGCCAGACAGGGCTGTAGACAGCTGCCCTGGTTTCTACTTGCTTAAACCAGCTCCAGGAGATCTTGTTTTTACATAGGAACAGAGAGTAATTCATGTTGGGGAGTGACCCATGGAGGACGTCTGGTCCAGCTCTGCTCTCAGAGCAGGGCTAACCTCAAAGGTAGATCAGGTTTGGAAACCTCCAAGGACAGAGCCCACAGAAGCTCGCCAGGTGCCCGTTCCAGTACTGAACTACTCACATTTTTGTACATATATTTCCTGCAGTGTATAAAACAATCCCTCAGTCTAAGTCCCATTTACAAAAGTACAGACAATAAAATATTGATGAATACATGCAAGATGCTTTTGAGTTAAGGGGATAAACAACCATAAAATTAAAGTCACTGAAGGAAGATTAAGGTTGCCGTATAAGTACAAATCATTCACTCTTAGTCACTTATTTCTACACATGTTTTTCTGAAATGAAGATACTGCAGTACTTCTCAACAAAATCAGGATAGCCTCAATCTCTGCTCCCCTATGCTTTCAGGACTGCCTTGCTTTTCTTCCATAAAAAACACTGCCATAAAAATAAGCACAGGTTTGACTTGTGGCTGCTAGCCCACTACAAACATCCTAGAGTCCTGCAGAAAGCAACAGATGCCCAGATGACCATCTGCTTTCCCCAAGGTGATATACAGAATGACCCTTGGAAGCACCACAGTTTGCTGAACTGATCCTCCTCATCTGTGCATACAATTGTTTTAAGGGTGCAGAAACAGAGTCAGCGGACAAAAGAACCTGAGGACACTCAATGAGCCCAACGAGCTCAAAAAAGGGGGGAGAAAAAAATTCAGGGGTGGACTTCCTAACTTAATATGGTGAGGATCCCAGCTTCAAACCTTGAACTCTTACTGTCTTTTATATATGATCTTCCCATGAGGAAGAGAATGCACGCTGAAAAAATACGGGGCTGATCTCATGCTGAAAGGTGGGATGCTCTTTGGGGACGTTTGGCAATTAGCAAACATTACAGAGTCATGCTCAGGACGCCTTTGTTAGGAGTGACACAGACAAACTGGACGAATCCCTGGTGTACAAGACAATGAATCAAGAGAAAATAGAAAGTAGGCACAAAATTCCCATTTAGTCTATCAATATTAGCATAATATAATTTTGTGGGTTTAATTTAAGCAAAATAGTTTGTATATTTCAATACGCTGTCGATATATCTCATTTTAGCTCCACATTATACTATATTGCTATGCTTTTTGTCCCCCTCCAAACAAATACATGGCTCATTTTATGTTCCGTGGACATATGAATGGAAATTGCCTCCTATCACAACAGCTAGTAGACTTTTGTAAAGGAAATGATAGAGCATGTTTTCAAATTAATACATCCACAGAACTGATCCTTCTTACTCCAACCATGCTACTGCCTGGGCTCCCTGCTAAGCTCACTGTTCTAGAGCTGTTTAATGGCTTCAGAAATACCTGTTCGTATTATACCCAAGCTGAGGCACAGAAGAAGATGGGAGAGATGGGGAGAAAGATGTGTCTCCCTCTCCCTTCTCTTGTTAACCTTCATTCTCCTAGAACTAGAAATGCCCATGTTCCTAGGGAAGCTTCTCAAATTATCACCACCCCTTGAGGAGCCACAAATGAGCTGCAGCATTGCATACAGGCCAGGGAAGGTCTCCTTGGGATGCACAGGGAGCCTTGGGATGTCTTCCCAAGCGGTGGGGATCAGTGTGAACTGTGTTTCCACCTCATATCCAACACAGGGCAAGGTGCAAATACACCCCCCATGCCCCAGAATTGCTGCCAGGCATCATCATCTGCCCAAGCACAGCTCTGAGCCCAAGGCAAGGCACAGAGTAAACATATGCTGGGCTATACCAGCACTTCTTCTTGCTCATTAAAGTCTTCTGACTGTGATCATCACCACATTTTTTGGAAGGAGGAGCTGAACTCCCCCAAATGGAGTTCTGTGCAGAAGCAGCTCAAAACAAACAGGGCTGGAGGTTTCACTGCATGTTTGGTTGGAAGTCTGCTCTAGGAAATAAAAAGCACACGTGCCTCTTCATAGGCAGATTTATTCTACTGTGCAGCACCACACAACAGCCACTGAGACTATCATAAAAAAACTTCCGATAGTGTAACCTTCCTCCCCTACTTTATAGATCTTCAAATGAGCATATATATGTATGCACACACGTATGCACTTATGTATGTGTATTTATATATGTGTATAGAAATATAAATACAGACATACACAAATGTTTTGATCTCAGTGAGGCTGGAATATTGTTTTAATTATTATTTTATGATGGAGCGGTCTCTGGATGTTTATCATCTAGTTCTACTGACAGGCAAGTGGGTTTCCCAACCATTTGTGCAGTTTCATTTATACTTATACTGGTATACCTTATACTGGTAAAAGAGAAAGTGGAAGGCAGAGATCCCCAGAAGGATCTGCAATGGCCCCGGGACTCCCTGTTTCTCAGACTGTGACTCGTTAGCGCTTCTTCAAAGAAACATTTTGCTGATATGCACTTAAATGGACTGTGTATGAAATGAGAGCTCCTTAAGGACTCCTACGGCCTCCCAAAAGGATCATTATGAGGAGATGGAAATCTGTGCTGAACTGCATGTAGACAGGAGGATGAATGCTTTGCGAGGCATTACAGAAAGCAGAAAGGCTTCATTTCCAAGTCAAGCCAAAATGGATGGCAACGACTTCATTAACATCTGATTCATGCAAAGCACCCAGCAGCGTACGCAGGGCATGGTATGTAATGCTGGCCTCATTCGGAGATCTGTGTTATGAAAGATTATCTCCTCATGTCCCTTCACTACAAGACAAACTGTTAGCAGACTTGCAGTGAACTTTTGCTGCTATCTCAAAGCAAGCCACAGTGGCTCTTCTTTTATCTCTCAAAGGACATTTAGGTTTACTAATTGCTTTTCAAAAGGCCAGTTTGCTCTGAACAAAATTGCTAATGGAAAAGAACATAATCAGGTACTACTTCCATCATGATCATCTCACTAAGGTTATCATCTCACTAATTTTATTCAACAAATATGAAACACATCAGTTTATGCACATGTGCAACTTTGATTTTGTGTAAAGAGAAGTGTCAGTCTGTTTCCCTCACCAACAACCTGTATACCTTGTGGATTTCTAAGCTGCCTTGCTCACTTCTATCATTTGCTTATATTAAAGGTGCTGCCCTGTGTACAAGCTTTCAGCTTTGGGGTGATTTCTGAAAGAACAAATATGATTTAAAAGCATGAGAGCGATCACCTGGCAAGGACAGATATAAAATTAACAAGGGAAGTTCAACCCAACATATCCCTGAAAACAAGGGTCACATAATGGACCATCCCTTAGGATGAAAACAAATGGTTTATAAATGCAGAACTGAAAATATCAAAATAGAATTGAAGCAAGGAAAGAATTAGAATAACATAGGAAATCTTCCTAATGGTGGGGTCTGGTAGCTCCAAAATCTGTTCCAACTGAGTTTTTGCAGGTGACAAGGACGTGTTTTTTCCCCTTCCTCTGCTTTAAACACAAAAGTCAGCAACCCCCCTCCCCTCCAAATACTTTCCTGAAAATCCTCACTAAAGGGCTAACTCCAGCTACTGTTAAAATCCATTTCATAGCAACTTCCCTTGCCTTACTTTTGAAGTCATCGCAGATCAAATCACTATGTCCTGCCAACCGAAGAGTACAAATTGGTAAAGCTGTGAATGCGTAAACTAATTCCAGTGCTAAAAGTCGGTGCTCAGCTCTTCTCCATCGATACCATGCTGTTCCTCAGACCAACGCACTGATTTCCATAGGGATGATACAAAGAGAGTTGCTGTTAATATAACTGGATCACTTCTGCGAGTGTTCCTGTGTATACAATGGCAAAAAATTTAGAAACATTGCAACTGAAATGGAAGGGTTCTCAAGTCCCTAAGCTTGCCTTGCTAAGCTGATGTAGAAAGCAAGTGATACACAGTTTTACTGAAGCTGCAGTTCTGAGCTGTTATGTGAGTTATAGAGAAATTTTGTAGTTCATGAACATTACACACATCTCTTCCTAAACAGCCATTCTTATGTTGTTTTAATTTACTTTGAAGAACTTCATAGGATTACAGGAAAATTCAGGTTGGAAGGGACCTCAGGAAGTCTCTAGTACAATCTTCTCAAGCTAGGCTTGGCTGTGAGGTGAGACCAGGTTACTCAGGGCTTTGTCCCATTAGGTCTCAAAAACTTCCAAGGATGAACATGGCACAATCTCTCTGGGCACCCTGTTCCCTGCCTGCCTGTCCTCATGGGGAAAAAGTTTTTAGCAGAAGTCTGAGAAACACCATTTCTTGTATGAAACATGTATCAGAAGGCATTTGTGTAGATCTGCTTCATGATAGCTGGGTTTCTCTTCATTTATTTACCTGTTAGCCGCTCTCCACAGTGTAGTTTCACTATTAAGCGGCTCTGCCAGGTTAAAATGAGGTCAGGCTCTGCTGACGAACACGTGGCTGAAATGGTCCTGCACTCCAGCCAGAAATAGGTCATCTCACAACAACCTCCCCGTTTTTAGCTCAGCTAACACGAAACAGAAGTTTTTGAGCATTTCAAAGGCTGACTCTTACTTAGCACATTGTAAAACCGGTAGTGTAAGCTGGCAAGCAGGGCAGGAAAGAAGCAGTTAACATGAAATTTGAGGCAAGCTTTCCTAGTGAAAGGTGGGCCTGTGCTGGCTGTGAAATCCACATTCTTTCTGGGAAGCTGATGGATCAGGAGTACCTATATGTTCAGTCACCAAACACATGCTTAACTCCACACAGTAGTTTTACATTGCAATGTTACCATCACTGCAGTTCATTGATGGTTTTCTTTCCACCACCACCACCACCCCCCAAACACTAGAGCACAGCCCCTGTGCCAAGACCAGCGACATCACACAACAGGGCTTGACATCTGTATTGAGGACAACTACTTCAGTCATCGCCACTATGGTGGGCTTAACATTCCTGTCCTGTTCCCCTTTCCAGACAGCCCATAAAGCAAAACTTTATCCCGAACACTTGACTAGTTATAGTTGCTAATTTTACACTCCACAGTTTAGGCAAAAGTTACCCTAATTGCAATCCAGAATTACTTTACCTGGTATTGCTCGTCTAATGTAACTTCATAAAAACATGTCTAAAAACCAGTTGGACTTAAGCTGGGATGCATCACTGAATATATCGGCATTCGAAAGACCCAACAGTTCAGAAAAAGGCCTTTGACAGCAGTGAAGATTATCCTTGACTACTACTGAGCACCAGCATATCCTCTCAAACATCAGACTGGCACCAATCATGTGGTCTACTGAAATACTATCTCCACGTTAGGCATCGCTATCACTCAACCACAAGACACAGTGCATCAGTTAATCAGGTTTCTGGTCTTCCTTCATGTACTTGTTCAGGAGCAAAATGTGTCCCAAATGGCATCTGCTCCCTCTCTTCCTGGATAAGGTTAGGAGCAAGCGTTTGTTTCAATGGAAGGACAAAGGGAAACAAGTGAGCCCATAGGTTGTTCCCTCATCAGCACTTGTCCCACGGATACCGGCAAATTTAGCAGAGACAAAGTCCTGGTTCAGGCCAGCAACTTTTTCTTCCCCCAAGAGAGCATGGATTGGCATCTACAGCATTTACAGCTTCAGCAGGTCATGGTGGGGACAACCCAAGACAATACAACGAGAGAAAAGAAGGCATAAATAAGTTGTCGGAGTTCCTTGCTACACCAATAGCACCAGCTGTTTGTCCCAGTAATAGCTAAAGAAGGGGCTGGAAGGGCAAGAACTGACTCCTTACAGCACAGTTGAAAAAAAAGGCATAGAATAATGTTTCATTAATAACATCTTACATCAACTGCATTCATTATCTCACTATTGACACTGTACTTACGCGTTCAGCAAACTCATACTAAAGCCTACAGTTTCAGAGGTATAAAACCTGGCCATAAACAACAGCTTCCCAGCCCTCATTTTTGTAGACAGGCCATTAACTTGGTAACAAGTTAAAACATTTCCTTTTTAAATTTGACCATGTTTTGGCAAAATGCACAAATATCATAAGTTCTTTTGTTCTGCATATCATAAAACTGTGTATAAAAGCCCTTTATTTTTTTTTCATGCTTATAATCGGCTCTTGTCAGCCATTACTCTGTAACATGGTGAGCGCTCCTGGGAGGGCAGGGGGTGTAAAATCAGTCAGGATTCTTCACAGCCCCTGTCATGAAAATTCCTGCCATCTCAATGAACTCCCCGAGCTTTTAACTTTCTTTGTTGTGCCTTTTAGAAATCATTACATACTTTGCAAAGGCAAAGAACTGAAACACGCAGAGCTTACACCTAGGCAGAGTGGGGGTGAAGAGGGAAGGCGCACGCTCTCCACATCAGTGCAAAGGCCATACATGGCTTATTGTTATGCGCTGGTTTTATTTTTTAATTGTTTTAATCTTTCATTAGATTACTCGTATCCTTTAAACTACCTTTTCCCCTACAACATTATAAATTGACATACTACTTACACGTCGATAGAGAACTGCATATTGTGCCTTTGGCAGGAACCGTACTTAGTAATTTTTCCTCAATAAACAAGTGATAAAACACTGCTGTTACTGAATAACATAAAAATGCAGTTTATCCCCAGCTTACTGCCTGCAATTATTCTTGTTAGTAGTGTAATGGTAATTTACAGACCTGTGCTGCCAGTTATAGGCCAGATCACTGGCCCACTAATAAGCCAAACATACAAGAAAATCCACAGATAATTATGACTTCATGCTTTGATTTAGGCTAGACACGAACGCACAGTTCAGACGTATGAGATGAGACCGTTTTGAGGGCAGAAGCAATTCAGGTAGATCCAGACACCAAAATAAATGCACAGAAGGAAACACCAGGGATAGTGCAAATACTGTCATAGCACATTTTCATCTGCATGTTTCATATTTGATGGTATTAACATCACAACTTTCCATTTCAAATGTTTAATCCTTTCTCATATATAATTTTGTTTCTGTGCTTCTGTTTACCTGCATGCACAAATGTAGGAGGATGGGGGGGGGGATTCACCCATCTTCCTTTCCCTGATCTAGTCTAACACAACGCAGGAAATGCAGCCGTTGCCTCGGCTCTTACACTCCTACGCAAACATTTTGAGAGACCCGCAGATGTTAGATGACAATTTCCATTAGATTGGTAAGGCATTTGGTTGCCTCGCGCATATTTATTTGTTTCAAAACTCCAGATCTTCCGTCTAAGACGAGCAAACAGCCATCTCAATGGGGAGGGAAAGGACTGAGGCCACTGCTCTGTGCAGTGGCTGCACCTGTCAGCAGGGCAGCTCCACCAGAAAACATCACAAAGCTTCAAATGTTGTGTGTGACTGCCTTTAGCCTCTCTTATGACTTTTGAAGACAAAGAGATAGACATTACTTGCTAAGCAAACCGAAAAACTCCTAGGGGTCCTGACAACACAAAAGGCCACTATTTTTCCCTTCTCTTTTACCCTTGCAACTCTATGTACATCAGCACCTACTCAGGTCTTGGACTTCATCTTCACCAACACCTTTCCTTCCTTTCTTGATTACAGCTCCCCTTCCAGATTTCAGCTTGCTGCATGCACAGATAGCCATCCCTTTCATTCTTCCTTTTGCACAGAAGCAAGACGACCATGTTGCACAACTCTCAAACAACTTCCGAGTCACACACCGATTTCAAGCTAGAGCTCATGACAATTTGTACATTCGGCATCTCCAGTCTCTCTGCTCTCCACTTTGATTTAACATTTGGTGCTTGTTGGCCCATTCAGTTAATCTTGTTGCTGCTAAATACAGTAGCCTTTCTCTCTGCAAATCCTGCCATCTGGAACAGTCTTCTACTTATGTTTCAGTAAATCACTTGCTTTTAAAAACTTGGAAGCATATCTTGCCTCCCCTTGCTTGAAACTAAATTCCTTTCTTTATCACTGAGAAAGCGATACCACTGCACATAGGGCTGGTTTGCCCCTCATACCCAAATGTACCCCTAAACTGCCGTCAAGAACCAACCTCTTCAAAATTACAGACACACAAAGCAAAACTCAGGTCTTTCAGATTGGGTTCACCTCTTTTTTTTTTTTTTTTTTTTAAACAGACCATATGACAAAACCATGAGGCATCTGGGGATACAGTTTGCATGAAAGCTTTTACACAAAATAAAGCTGTCTTACTCTCTTAACTGGCCAGTATTGTGCATTCTTGGAATTACTTGTGATGAAACAAACAGCCTCCAAATAAACAGCAGAAGTCAGTTATTTGTGTCGTCTACTTTGAAAACATTTTCTTGAAATAGAGCAATTAGTAATTTGTCAAACAAATGCTGACAGCTGATAACTGCTGCTGATATACTGCCTGGCTTTGCTCTCATGTTTTAGAATCAAAAAATAGACAGCAATGTACATATATTTCAACACTTTGTGCATTACTAGCTATCTCTTTCAAGACTCAATATGCTATCAGAATTTTAACTGAACAGCCCTCGCTTTTTTAACATCCTTATTCAGTAAACGTGACATTATAATAATTCAGAATATAGCATTAGCCCCAGCTGTTGGACAGATAACAACATAACCTTAGGGTGGCAATGAAAGATACAGATGAAGGTCTATGGTCAAGATTCTCAAGTGATGAAGCCTCTGTGCATTAGGCCAAATATTGTTGCTTGGAGTCATAAGCTGAAGAGCTAATTTCAGAGAGAGTATCCATTGCCCCGATGAGTTAAGAATTGAGCACCGTGAAACATGTTTGATACAGGCATGACCCGCCGTCAGAGGAAAACTACAGCAGCTTTAAGCAAGTGATGGAAAAGTACAGGGTACTAAGCTTTTCTCCTGGCTCCCAGAGAAAATGCTTTTATTGTATGCTGTCATTCTCCAGTTGATCTGGCCTTCAACCAGGGTATGACTTCAAATCATTGCCATGGAGGTAAGTCCATGTGTGAGTTACCACACTGCACAGCTCCAGTGAGACTATGAAACAGATGTAGTAAAAGAGAAGAGGTGGTACCACCTCCTGCCCCAGGTGCTGAGATGCACAGCAGAGCCAGCAGTCACATCTACGCTGGCTGGCCTTGCTCGGCGACCTCGGCAAGGGCGAGGGCCTCGTGCCAACACGTGTGGTCCTGGCTGCAATCTGATGTAGGACTGCAGAAGCCTTCAGGTCTTTCCATGGGGTCTTCAGGGCAGGCTGAACTCGTTTTTATCTTCTGTGCTTTTAAAAGTTAATATTTTAACTTTATTTCCCTTGCAGTTATGGTACCATAACAATGGCTAAAGACACTATATTAAGAGATGTATTTTTCTACTTTAGGGTTTGTTTTCTTTTATTTTCTTACATTTTTATCTTATCTCTGTAAATCACAGAATGTATGAATCACTCGGCAGAATATGACTGTCTCCAGTCTCAAGCACAGGAAACTAGAACTAGGAAAATAAAACTCAAAGTTTCTTTTCTGCTATAGCTGTGAGATTTAATTTAGGAGAAAGCCAGTGGAAAAAAGCTGCTGCTTTTACCCATTGGGCACACAAAATTAATCATTGAAACATGTAACTGGAGAAAGGATCTGAAAGCAATACAGGTTTTAAGATGGAAAATTCTTCGTGGGACAAATGGGGGAAAAAAACGTAGCTTTGGTTTAAAGCTAATTACAGCCTGAGATCTGAGAGAGAGAGAGAACACAGTACATAGGAGGGCAGCAAAATAATTCAAGAGTCCTGGTACAAGACAGTCCGGTAAGTTTTGTTAACATCTGACCTAGAGCATTGCCCATAGGATATGTGAACATCTATATTGCAGCGGATACTTTTCAGGTAAGCACGTAACTTGTAGTGCAATTGCCTTTGGAAATCTGAGTCTGGAATAGGCTACAAAATGTAAAAATTAAGCCTTCTCTAGAAAACCCTCATATAAGGTAGGTGCAAACAGTATTACACATTTTGCCTTGATTGTAAATTTCTTTGACATCGCAAGATCTCTTCCCCTAAAGATCTAGGGATTATAGCTTATGTCTGGCGTGTTTGTATTTGCTGTAGAAATTAACCTGCAAAATAGATTCCAGGTCCTTTTCACAAAGAAAGTTACTTTTACTTTTGCAACATTTATAGATAAAATGTTGCCACTAGCTGAGACTCAGAAACTATCCTTTCACTGGCTTGTAAGTGCTTGTGCTGGGATGGGCTAGGATAGAGTTCCTTTTCTCCATAGCAGCTAGCACGGGGCTGTGTTTTGGATCTGTGCTGAAAGCAGTGCGGGTAACACAGGGATGCTGTCGTTACTGCTGAGCCGTGCTTACAGAGAGTCAGGGCCTTTGCTGCCTCTCGCCCCACCCCACCAGCGAGGAGGCTGGGGGGGGGCACGAGAAGCTGGGAGGGGACCCAGCCGGGACAGCTGACCCCAACTGACCCCAGGATTATCCCAGACCTTGGGATGCCATGCTCGGCACAGAAAGCTGGGGGAAGGAGGTAGGAAGGGGGGGACGTTCAGAGCGATGGCGTTTATCTTCCCAAGTCACCATTACGTGTGATGGAGCCCTGCCTTCCTGGGGATGGCTGAGCACCTGCCTGCCCGTGGGAAGGAGTCAGTGAATTCCTCACCTTGCTTTGCTTGCATGCACAGCTTTTGCTTTCCTTATTAAACTGTCTTTATCTCAACCCAGGAGCTTTCTCACTTTTACCCTTCTGATTCTCTCCCCCATCCATCCGGGGGGGAGCAAGCGAGCGGCTGCGTGGGGCTGAGCTGCTGGCTGGGGTTAAAGCATAACAGTACTATCCTGACCCAATACACAGCTATTCTTCACAAGGAAGAAAATCCCACCTCCTCAACTCCATCTCTACAGTGGAAGTAGTAGTCCTTAATCAGATGTGAAATGGGCAAAGGAATGAATTAATGTCACTTGAACCGCACAGAACAAGAGAAATGAATTAACATGATGAGTATTTGCTGCTCTCAAGGCAGCAAATTGCAGACTGCCTGAATACAAATAAAGAGACAACGCATTACAAAAGATGGCTGATTGGTTATTCTTGACTGCCAAAAAGCTGTTCAGGATGCATGGAGAGAAAATTTTTGCAGCCAGAAAAAAAAGATTTCTGATGCTGATAAGAAGAAAGGAAAGGAATCACTCCCTCCCCCCAAAAGCTTAAAATTACCTAAACATTCTGGTGTTAAAGAAGAAATCACATTGAATCTGATTAAAGACAGATTAAATTAGTCAGTTGCAGGTACTTACTGATTAAATAGTTGCTGTTTGTTAACTTGGGAATTACTTTAAAATGCATATTTTAAAATACCTTGGTTGGACTTTCTGATATTCTTGCTTATGCTTCTTCCCAAAGATCAGAACAATACCGCTTAAGTTTGGGTTTTGTTCATGTGCTGCATATAAAAGGTGATTTTAATAACCTCACTGAAAAGACATTGTAGCCTTTCTGTAAGGAATGCCTCTTAGGAGAGCCATTTCTCTGATTTTAGCCAAAGATAATGTTTTAAGTAATTTTTTTGTCTATTTGGAAGAAACATCACTCATTTTACTAGAGTCTTCTACCCGCAGTGCAGTATTAGAAGCTGCCTGACATGGGATCTACATCAGATTTTGAAAACCTTGTATGAAGGGAAGAAGACAAGAAGAAAATGGGAAGAATACCGCATCCCCAGAAATAGGTAGAAATTCTGGATTTAAACCTTGCATCCACTCCTACTGAAGCCTGAAGGAACCCATTCCCAGTATCTCCTTTAAGCCTTGTTATTTCTAGGCTTCTCTGTACAAAGAGAGGTGGCAATATTGAGGCAGTCACATAACTTCAGGACACCAACATACCTTATGCAGGGCACTTCCACTGCACAAGCATGCTCTTGGCACATTCAGCTACACTTGGTGATTCAATGGAGTTGGCCAAGGGGATCCCAAGCAGTGCCAACCCACTTGGGCTAAGTGCAGCATGACGGGGCATCGTGACTCTGGGCAGAACAGTGAACTCAGCCTTGCAGCAGTCCAATCCTGACAAACGATGTCTTCAAAGCACATAAATAAACTTTGCTAATAATAATACATGTATTTATAATGCATCCTTCCTCCAGGAATCACAAAGCGCTTTACGAATATTAATATATTCTCTATAATGGACTTCTTGTTTAGCAATCCCAGGATTTATATCCCAGTACAATTGGCAAACAACATTTCACTTTAATGAGAGGTACTTCAGCGGCATCATCACTTGCTGGTTTAACATAACTACCCTGTCTTCCTTCAAACTAGCATTTAGACACAATCCCTGTGCTTTCTGAAAGAATAAAACAGCTAAAGTCTCATCTCTGGCTTAAAGGCTATTGGCTGGGTTGAATGAAAAGGCTATTTCACTAGGACTGATAACAGCTGAGAATAAGAGTTATCTCACAGTAACATCTGGGAATACATGAATACCCTGGATTTCATCCTGTTCTTTCAGTGGCAAAATTCAACTGAAGCTGTAAGGCTATAAATCCGAGTAGAATAATTGGACTGTATTGCCAAACATGTTTATTCTCTTAAGGCCACCTAAGCTTTAAAGCTAAAGGGACATATGCATCATGATTTACTGAAATCACAGTTCATTGCAAGCAGAGTGATTAAGACTCTGGAACTATCTGAACACTGGGTTGGTTGCTATTGCCCATTTTTATACCCAGAAGATACAGTCTGCCCTCAATTATTTTGCCCCATGCCCAAAGACTGTCTGGTCTAAAGAAAGTTATTTTTTTTTTCCATCATATCATTGACTGGCGTGTTTTCTAGCCAGCCAGCCAACCACAGGCACAAAAGCCAGCATTTTCTTTCTGACCAACACTTGATGACCTTGAAAAAACCTGCAGCACCAGCCTGCGGGAAGTCTGGGGAGATCAAAGAAACAATTCAAGTTTGTATTCATTTGAGTGCCATCCTACGTCTAGCGCTGTCTGGAGTGATGCTACAAGAACGGCATATTACTGTTTTGCTCAGCAAGCACAGCAACAGAGCTGCAGAGGCCAGTAAACAAAAAAGCACCATGCTGCACTGAGTGCTCTATTTCTGTCAGCAAATTGCCAGAAATCCCCAGAGAACAAAAATTATGTTGTGTACACCCAGATAAGTTTCTATCCACAACCTCAAATGATCTAAAAACATTTTACCAATGCATATTTGAGAGAGACTGGGGAGGGTTGTGTAGGTACCACTTCACCTATCAATCAAAATAAATTACTTCCAGGGTGGTATTACACAGAGTGCTGTTATGCAGCTGCTTAATGTTAGATTCGGAGAACACCCTAACTCATTTAAGTGCCAGGAGATTTTAGGACATTAATATGAAACAGAAGTCAGGCCCACCTGTAGATTTAAAACTTCTTTATTTACAAAGTTTCTTTAACAAGAGCTGGTGTTCAAGACCTCAGCTTTACGTTTCAGGAGATTCTGCCTTTTGCAACAAAAGCCTGTGGCCCACCCAAGCTACCTGATCTGGAGAGATGAGGAAAGAGAAGCCAGGCACACTGATACATGTCAATACTGGCAGATTTAGAAAGTTAGCAATAATCAATAACTATCTAGCACTTATATCGCTTGGGGGATTTTCAAATATTTGCCTACTCTCACCTCCTCACACATAGGACAGCAGACAAGCACCAAGGTGAACAGCAGGAAGCTAGGGAGGACCCCTGGGATGCAGCTCAGAATTACATGGGTCTTCTAGTGGAAAATAACTAAAATCCATGAGTGGGGATAAGGAAGTCCAGCCAGAAGTGTCCATTCGCTAGTGCACGGACAGAGGTTGCACTTTGCTTAGCGCAACCAGTTTTGTAACAGTCAAACACTGCTTCCAAAGCATATCTGGAAAGATTCCCAGATTGTGCATTTGATCCTTTAATTTAAACCTCTGAGAACGAGGGCGGCCACAGAAGCGATGAGAAGAATTAAAGGACTGGTTTCCTTCTCCCCCTCCAGCGCTGTTAGGAGAGGGTGAGTCACGTACATCTTTTCTTAATGACTGAGCTACAGCCCACCTCCCCCCTTTTTCTTCTCCCACCTCCCCAAGCCTCCTCTCCCAAACCTGTCAGCTATTACCAGGACAATACAGGACCAGCCCTTCCCCTGACACATGTGTACAGCTGTCAGTACACAGAAGTAAAATAAGTTGCAGCTTCCATTTTCCACGATGGATCCTATAACTCTTTCTGTGATAGGCGGTTATGCTATTCAGTACCCTTCTTGGAAAGAAAGTTCATTCACCCAATTAAAACAGGAGGCAAAACAACGATGCCGTTATCACAACTGAAATGTAGCCAAGATACTGAAATGAGCATCCCTACTGTCACAATGAAGGGATGCCTGTGCCATTTCTCATGTTCAGTACACAGAGGGATGCATTCGCAGTGGCTGTGGTTAATTTGCCAGCTTCTTCTCTTGTCACTGGAGAGAGACAGGCTGCCCCAAGGAAAAATTCAGAACAAGGAGAGTTAATCTCTTCCTCCAAATTGCCCTTTCTAGGATCCCTTCATGTCCTTGCTGACAGGCAAGGTAACATCCATCACCCAAGTCTCGAGGCATCCCTCGTACATAGTCCTTGGAGAGGACTACAGCATTTGTGATTTTCTACGTAACACCCAGAGAAGCTTGTTTTGCCATATTTCAGGCCTCTCAAACTACTAAGAGCCTATTTTAACCCTTACTATTTTGAAAACTACTCATGATGAAATTTCCAAAATAAGTCTGCAGATTCACTAGATGTTTTTTGGAGTAAGAACATAAAAAACATTAAAAATCACTATTCTAGCCAAAAAATCCAAGGGTGATAGAATAATCAAGCCTTGAAAAACAGGGTGCACAGGACAGAATCAGAACTTCACTGTCAAACACACTTGGCAAAAGCTCGCATGATCACATAGCTATTATAGGTGAAATGGCTGTTTAGATGGTGACTTTCTGGGGTCTTCAGGAGGACAACACACATTCTCCAGCCCACAAAGCTCCCTAGCGAAATGAAACCCATAATTCAGTTATCACCAGAGAGAAGCAAAGTGGTGCATCCCATCCAGCAGAGGGTAACTTATATGCTTCGTGATAGCTCAGAAAAGCACTTGTAGATGTTCTGATGGCTCTAGAAACAAGTGTCCCAAGACAACAAGTATCCCATTTTCTAGTGCACTAAACAGGCAGAGCTGATGTACAGAACCTCCAAGCAAGATTATCCTGATGTATTTAAAACATGCCCACATACGGATATGTCAGCAAATCCGGACTCCTTAGCCTCCTCATTTTCAGCACCATGTCAATTTTAAATAATTCTGGCTGAGCGAGATGGCAGGCTGCTGAAAACACTGTCAGCAACTGGCAGGCTGACTCCATTAAAGTACTCAGCATTGCTATAACATTGGTTCAACAGGACTTAAAAATGCCTCCCCTGCGAAATCAAATTCATAAGGTTCTCCTGCACGCTGCCCACAGCATGAATAGCTCACAGATTTCAATCCACACAAGCACAGAGCTTAAGTGCTCCCCTGACCATGGGTCATTTTGCATTCAGGGTTCAAACAAAAATAAAATTGCAAATGGAAAAATTACTGGAACCACAGAGGATATCATTTTGACCATTAGTCAAAAAATCTGCATAAGTTCATACAGAACACGAGGTGGTTTGCACACCAGCTTTGTAATGATATCCACAGTGAAGCTGTGGGTAGGGAGGGTGGGAAAGGGGGTACCCAGATGTTAATTAAAGTTTTCTTTCTGAGCTATAGCAATGTCAGACTTTCTTGAAAAAAAGCAGTTTCAAGGCTCAGAATTGCACTGCCAACTCCATGACAGCTGAAGGAGATTACGTCACCCAGAGACTGGGGTCTGTGTTCGAATGTATTTAACTTCATTTGGCTTCAAAGTACAAAAATGTTTTCCTGATGCTGGTTAAAACCCACCAAAACCCATGTACTTTGTAAAAACACCAGTTCTGCACCTAACAGCTGTGAATATTTAAAACATCTTATCCCATCTTCTAAAGCCAGAAAGGCTCCACCATGGGTGGCCCTGGAAGAGTCTATGAAGGCGCAGAGGTGGACCACTGAACTACTCCTGCCTCAGTCTCCACTTCCTAATACTCTCTGAGATCAAATGAAACCCCAAATCCTCTACTTGGCACTACACGAAGCTTATACACAAGAATGTATAAGCTGGAACAGACAATGTTAATGGCCCAGCTTTTAAACCTCCTTATCTGACCTTAAGAACTGCATAAGGCAAACATTTCCATCATCTCACAGGGAATGTGGCTTTGGGCTCACTAAACCCCTTGGAGGTGACATCCTCACTGCTCATGTCAGCTGCAGGAACATAATACCTGATTTATCTCTGTATCATTAGATCAATAACGTTAGGAACCTACTTCAAGCAAGCTTGACTGTAGCTTGGTAAGAGTTCAAGCATACACTGTCTTTCTCCACCCAAAACATTTTGCATTCTGCTGGTGTTTAGGCTAGACTCAAATACTTAGCTCTTCAGTGGGAATGCTCTATTTCTGCATTATAAGAGCTCTGTGAAGAAGGAAAGCAATTAACCTCCATGGAATCTGTGGAACATATAAATCTTCCCCACCTTCCTTCTGAATTTATATATGAGTTGCAAATGACCAAGTCACAACAAGAACTTTAAGAGGAAGGCGACTTTTTTTTTTTCCAGAATTAATCTGTTCAATATGTATGTGGATGCCTGAATAGGGTCTCATGAAACAGCAAAGAGACATGGTATACATCATTTAGTATCAATACCTTCTACAGATAAGGAACAAAATTAACTTGCAAAGTGCAGATTATCCACATAGGACCTCACCTGAAAATTTCCAGCTTTGGAAGGCTGGAGCTTTCCCCTCCCCCCTCCTTACTTTTTAAAGATTTGGATAGCATGACCACTTTCAGAATGAATGAATGAATTTTTCTGCACATATTCCATCCTAATTTACTTGCTGAAGGGTGGATCCAATCGTGCAAGAAATAACCCCATTTTCTTGGGAATTTGTTTTTCTGAGCAAATATCCAAGGAAGGTTAGCAAATACTTCAGAAAAGTTTGGTTTGTAATTTTGAGGGGCAAATCTGTAAACGCCCTTCTAGGTAGATTCATGTGGACACTACAGGATATAGAGATTTACTGGGTTAAGTCAAACCTATCTGAAATACTGATAAAAACAAGCTGTACAGCAGCATAACATCAATACACAGGAGAACTGAAATGATAATGGCTTGAGATACCAATGGCATCATCAAACAGACCACTGAAGCAAAACCTTGGTTTTTACTCTGATGAATAAAGAAGCTCCAGCCACTTTCACAAGCAAGTATGCATAATACCCCAAGCAACGGTAAGATGTTAAGTCATTGCTGCTGAAGCCTCCATCACACCTACCATCATTGCCCAACACTCCCCTTCTAACCAGAAGGGAAAAAAGGCCCTGCAGTCAGCATCACGGTTTGTTCTTCATCTGTAATGTCTTCTCAACCTGCCATTTTGCTCAGAAAAAAAGAAACTTCTTACTAGTGCTGTAAAAAGAAAGACATTTCATTCTTGAACAGACAAAGTCTCATTACCCATTTCTGAAGCAGAGCTAGAGCTGTCCAATCTTTACAGACTTCAAAATAAATCCCAAGACTTGCTTATTTAGAAGCTGTCCTGAATTCCCTGAACACCTACAATCAATAAGAGACAGGAAACATTTATATGAATTACAGTTTTACTACTCCTCCAGCTAGTCCATGTGTCCAGACAAGCCCATCCCCTCCTTGACCTTCTCTGCAGTGGCTTTAGCAGTGATCCAAAAATCCAGGCTGTTGCTATGAAAAACTCACTGAGGCACAACTTGGAAAGCACAAAACCAGAACAGGTCAGGGAGAAACCCCAGGCTGTACAGCAGCCCCGTCTGAGAAGCAGACTCCATTGACCCCATGCCACTGCAGCCTGGAGAGCCAGGCCAGGAATGAAGGTGGTGGTGGTGCACAGCTGCATTACACTTGCAAGACCAGGAGCTGGAATATGACTAATGCATCTAAGAAAGTTGACGCATGTCCTGGAGGCAGCTTATATTCTATTCTACCCCTAAGCAAAAAAGTAGGCGGCACAGGGAAGGAATGATCACAGCCACCCGCTCTCCTTTATCCTGACAGACCCTTGTATTTCCGTAAGGCACTTTTGCCAGCATAAGAGTCTCTCCCTGCTCTATAGCCTGAGGATTAGAAAGCAGCCAGGCAGTTTACACAAATGCCTTAATGTGACAGCAAGTCTCCTTGAATTTCAGCATCTTTTATTATCTTTATCTTTCTTTCTTTCTCTCTCTTCAGTTCTGCTGAATTCTTTTCTTAATGGCAATCAGCAAAGAATTAAAAGTAATTATTGGAAGAGAAAGAAGAACATCTGGAAAGTAGTATGCATCACACTAAACAAGCTTTACAACATATGCCTGCATTACTCATCTTGATTTATTTGAATATAGTTGATCAGACGAGTATATTTTATTCTGTATCTAAGCCAAAGCTTTAACATGATGTACTGAGATAGCTAGCTAGCTAGGTGCTCATCAAACCTCAAAAATAAAATCGGTGAAATCATGCCAAATGCAATTGAGTCAGATGAAGCTGGAACAAAAAATTGCACAGTGGCAGAGTACTGTTCATGTTCTTCTGAGTCACGCATCACAAAAGGTATTTACAGTATAATGAGACTTCATGCATTTGGAAGATGGAAAGCAGTCAGGTTTTAAAAACTACTCCAGCTTTGTAATAGAGATGCAATGAAAATTGACTGTGTTTCCTGATCGGCAGACTTTCTGTCTCAGTAATTAAAACCCCTTACATTGCTGTAAAATAAATGTGATCTAGTTTCAGGAGCTTTCAAAAGCAGTTGGTTGGGTTTACAGGACAAAGCATACAGTAGATATATAGAAACCCTCTTCCATGAGCAATACTCCTGGAGACCTGGAGCCCCTATAGATGTGTATGCAGAGATGTTAGTGCAATAGTATCTGGCGGTAAATGGTTGGATCTCCTGAAGGCGAAGCAATACATGCGAACACATTTCTCTTTCTCTCTGAGGGTGAAGGAAGATTTAGCATTTCACAGAGGCAGTTCCTTCATGGTGTGACAGCATCAGTGGACAAGGGAAAACCAATGGATGTCATCTATCTGGACTTCTGCAAAGCCTTCAACACGGTCCCCCACAACATCCTTCTCTCTAAATTGGAGAGCTATGGATTTGATGGGTGGACTGTTCAGTGGATAAGGAACTGGCTGGATGGTCACATCCAGAGGGTAGTGGTCAATGGCTCGATGTCCGGATGGAGACCGGTGACGAGTGGTGTCCCTCAGGGGTCCATACTGGGACCGGTGCTGTTTAACATTTTCAACAATGACTTAGCGAGATCGAGTGCACCCTGAGCAAGTTTGCGGATGACACCAAACTGAGTGGTGCGGTTGACACACCAGAAGGACGGGATGTCATCCAGAGAGACCTGGACAGGCTGGAGAGGTGGGCCTGTGTGAACCTCAGGAGGTTCAACAAGGCCAAGTGCAAAGTCATGCACCTGGGTCGGGGTAACCCCCAGTATCAGTACAGGCTGGGGGAAGAAAGGATCGAGAGCAGCCCGCCCGAGAGGGACTTGGGGGTGCTGGTGGATGAAAAGCTGGACATGAGCCGGCAATGTGCGCTGGCAGACCAGAAGGCCCA
>NW_009259226.1:77829-92607 GCF_000687185.1 Egretta garzetta
CAGAGAGGTAGTGGAGGCCCCATCCCTGGAAATATTCAAGGCCAGGTTGGACGGGGCTCTGAGCAACCTGATCTAGTTAGCGGTGTCCCTGCTCACTGCAGGGGGGTTGGACTAGATGACCTCTAGGGGTCCCTTCCAACCCAAAACATTCTATGATTCTATGATTCCTTTCTGTTGCTGAAGCTCTGCTAGTGGACACTTCAGAAGAGGTGTGCCAAACGGCGATGCCCGAGTTTCCCAAGCCCACAGTTCCTGCAATGCTGGGTCTGCCTCTCCTCCAAAGGACCTTCTTCCCCAAAGCACTGCCACGCGGGTACCCAGTGTCCATATCACCTTGTCCTCACAGCCAGGCTGCACAAACAAGCCAATACCCCAGGACACTCATCTGGAGGTAGCATCAGAAACAGATTTTTAACTAGAATCATAGGTCTATCCAGCCTCCAGATCTACAAGAGAACTGTAGTCTGATATAACACATTATAATACTAGGAGTAGAATAGTAGAGTTATCTCTTCAACAGCTGAAAACTTTGTTGAGAAGCACTACAGTGCCCACCCTTTTGGCCTTCTGGATACTTGAGTCTGTACAGTTGTTTGGATTAAAACATCAGTAAGTTACTCTCTTTCTCCAGGAGAAATTGGAAAATTAGTTTTAGCCCAAACCAAATATCCTGGTATGTGACAGGCACTGTGAGGGAATCATGCCAGTGGAGAATTTAAAAAAAAAACCAGCATCACCAACTATTTCTCATCCTGTGCTCTGTGAAAAATTGCCACAATTAGAAAAGCTTGAAATAAAACTCTCAAAGGAGTTGCAGTGTTTTAACCACCCAAATTCTCTAGTGCCCCACACTTCTCCATCTTGTGAGATGTAAGTCGCATACCTCTGCATGTGGAAAGCAAAACGCTACTCAGTTCCCCAAGTATGCATAATTTTTCTTGGGAAAGACAGTGGTAGATGTTTGGATCCAGAACGTTTACAAAGTAAGGAAATGCAATTCTACCAAACCCCCTCCTGCTGCTGTTGGTAGGCCTCTGTTAGCTATAGCCAGCTCTGCTAGCCATCAGGCAAATGCTTCCGATCGAGACTGAGCTTAGGAGAAATTTCAGATCAGCTTCCTTTTTGCTGTTGATCTCGACTGTCCTCCCAGAGTAACCCATCACTCACAGCCCAGCAGTGTTCTCAGCAGGAGAAGCGGGCTTGACAGCTTGAAGTCTCAGGGAAAAGAAATCTTCCTGCCAGTGAACAAGTGCTGTCGTCTTCCATGTGTTGCTCTTCTCCACTCCAGTTACAGCTCTCTCGTGCAAGAGACCTGGGTGAATTCTGGGGAACAGACGAAAGCAACCCAAGCAGACACTGCTTACTAATATTTACTCAGAGGTAATAGCAACCTCTTTTAGTGCCGTTCACTTCTCAGTGGGCATGTGTTGCACACATGCAACTTCAGAAGACACCTCCAAGTGTATGTAAGTCAGGCAGGTAAGAGTCCAACAGCGTGACACGGGCTGATCTCCCCAGGCTGCTTCTGCACCAGTGATGCTACTGACAGCAGTAGTGCCCAGCAGAAACCCTGCCCATCACACATGGCACAGCACTTCTTGTCCCATCCAGGTGAGACACAGAAGGAACATCCACTAAATTCCCCTCGCTTTCACCAGTGCCATCGCATTGAGTCTGCTCCATGAGCCAGACACGGGGCCAGCCAGACAGCTTGTTTTATATTCACATGGTGAGCTACATCTATATGAAAAAAACAGACTTTACACTGCAAGTAGCACGTTCTCAGTTAGCACTCTGGTATTTTTTCATTATAGATACAGATATATATTGATGCTTTAAGATACAGATTTTTCAGCCATGGGTCTGGTCAGGTCAGTGGATCTGCCCTAATTTTAAACTAAGCACAAGCTTTTCTCCTCTGCAGAAACTTCCGGAAGGTTATTATGACTGCTATTACATCAGTACTTACTTTGACCCAAAGGCTTTATTACTCACCTGAACAATTACTGAGAATTGGTGAAATTTTCTACTGCAGATTCAAATACAACTTCACTGGGAAGCAACCTATAACTTTTATAGTAATTAATCACCTAAGTTATGTGTTGGTTTTTGTACTCCACTTTGCATCTTTACTTGATGCCTGCGCTACCTGCCGCATAGGTGCAGGAACAGATGCTAATGAACAGAAGCGTACAGGTCACCTTTCTTGTGAGGGAAAAATGCCAGAAACTGGAAATGTTTTAAGGCTTTGCACACACAATTCATGAAATAATTAAACAGACACATTTTTCTTTCAGAAATTCCTACCCCATTTCAGCCCTCCGTTCCCAGTGAGTGACTCTGTGGTAACGGTTGAGACTGACCAGAGACTACGGCTGGCCCTGAGCCTTCCTCCACACCCCTCCCCTCCCAGCAGGCATGCTGTGGTAGCTACAAGTTGAGAATGCTCTTCCAAAACTGTACTTCCCTGCAAGAGACGGAAAGGGACTTGGCATGCCACACCAGGACAAGCTGGCAATTCTCCGCATGGCGCGCCGGCCGGGGCATGCAGGCGGCCACCTGTGGCTGGCCGAGTTCCCACAAATGGTGTGAGAGACCAGAGAATGGATTAACAAGGCATTTAGGTCTGAGCTTCTAGACAATCTAAACCCCATAAAAAAATTAAAAATGTTAAAATAAAGGAAGAAAGAAAATAAAGAGCTTGAGTGGGGGGACCCTGGTTAATTTTATACTCTCTTTTGACTGGTTTCTATTTTTTAAGCTTCTTTTAGGGCTGTAGTTTTTTTCCTTAGGTTGCCAGCCTAATACGTTCAAGGAACTAAAAGCGATTAACGATATGAACTGCTTTCCATCACCAACTTTTATGCAAACAAAACCTTTTTACATCAAGGTGAGCTAAGTAATATAACTCCTAATTTATAAGTGGGAAGCAGAAACAGAGCAGTGATTTATTCATGGAAGTCAAGGCAGGGAGACAGTCCCGCACTGTTCAAGCCTGGCTCCATCCCTAAGCGGGAGATAGTCATGCCTAAGGTGCAACAAAGGCTGATTCCCCCTAGATAACAACCTTTTGAGGACAATCGAAGCACAAGCTAAAATTTGCACCACCACCACCCCCAAAGTATTTAAATAAAATTTATAGAGACAGGCAGTGAAATGAACCCGTGAAGGAAGCTAGCTCGCTAACTATTCTAAAATAAAAAACAGAGCCCATCTTCTGTTACAGCAAGCCCAATATCTCAAACCTCCAGCACTGTTTGATGGAGCACTGTTTATTTACTATGGCAAGGGAAGCATAAACAAACTCTACCTGTAAATCACTTTCAGCAAAATTACATGTTTCATTCTAAAATATGGATCTTGATTCCCTGTGGCCCTATATCTTCTGCAGTCATTTCCACCAGTGTGAAGCATATCGATGGTCTAAAGAACCACTTCTTTGGTGTAGCAGCATTTTACCTACCTGACAGAGTCATCTGCACTGCTGTAAATGTTTCAGATGGTGCAAGGGTCTTGTGTTTTGGAAGAAACAGTAAAGCCAATCTGTTGGACAATGTGCAGGCACACATATATAAAAAAACCCAAACAAACCATTGACATTAAAAATCTGCCTATATATTAAAAAGAAAGTTAGGATGGGAAGAAAACAGAGTGGACAGTGTCAGTCTTTATTAACACTGTTGTATAAAGTTCACCAATACATCTTATGCATGGAAACACTATTAAAAGAATCCTACATTGTAAGATCATGCAAGTTTAAAGCTTGCCTTTTAAAGCTTTAAAGAGATGTCAGAATTACAGTTGCTTCAGCAGCCTTAATCCAGCTATCAAGCACGCTTTGGAATACAAACTTTAAACGCACATACAGGTTTTTTCTGCAGGGTCCTTCCCTCAATCAGCACATAGAAACTATAGTTTCTATAGCTACTAGACAACTATTAAGTGGGACTGCTTTCTCATCATACATTTAGCTGCAGGTCTTGCATACCACGCACTATTCACATGCTGCTCAGGAGCCTGAAGTATTAATTTCCTGCTAACCGTGCCTGTGTTGCCATCACAACTGAACCCAACTGCTTCACAAATATTAGTTATGTTTTGTGCTGCATCATCCATGTTTTACATATTTGTAAGTGATTTACGGAGAGATCAAGGTCAAAAATATATGAACTGACTTTCAGGAACCCCAGCTGAGAAGCATAGGGCATGATCTTCTCTCTGCTTTAGGTATAACATTTTTTAGGTATAACATTTGTGGTTGCAGTGCTTAACCTTTCCGCAAACAAGGCCCCAAGTCTCATCCAGTAAAAGAGGACCTTGCCATTACTAAAGAGAGAGATGTTTGGTTTAAGCCCCTTCAGAAAAATGATGCAACAGGCAGAAAGAGGATGCGGCTCCCCAGGGCAGCTCTCACCTGCCTTTAACCGTATCATTTCTTCCCGCAGTCTTCATTTGTGGTTGCAGTGCTTAACCTTTCTGCAAACAAGGCCCCAAGTCTCATCCAGTAAAAGAGGACCTTGCCATTACTAAAGAGAGAGATGTTTGGTTTAAGCCCCTTCAGAAAAATGATGCAACAGGCAGAAAGAGGATGCGGCTCCCCAGGGCAGCTCTCACCTGCCTTTAACCGTATCATTTCTTCCCGCAGTCTCTTGCTTCAGTCGCTGAGCACTTTACAGCTGTTGAAGCAAATAAAGTGCAACCGCCTCTGTTCTGTACTATAAACGACACCCAAGTACTGTAGAAAACTCAGAGTGCAATCGTCCAGTTAGGAAGACTATATCACAATTTAGAAACAACAGGGGAGAAAGCAGGGTCATGGAGATACTCTTCCTTCTGGCCTTTCACGTTCCTGTGAGCGCTGGCTTTTATAGCCTTAGTAATACTCTTCCAAGCTACCTTGTTACCTGCATAAAAATCTAGGAAGTTCTGTGGGGTTTTAATAGAGTAATTTTTTAAAAGCCCAAAGATTCTATCACGTGGCATAAAATCAATACCCAATTCTGTTTTAAATCTTGTGGTATCTGCAATCAAGTTAGGCAGCCTTTTCCTAGACACTAGACGTTTAGGAACGAAGCAGGCTTCATTCTCAGCACTAGTTTTAGAGCAAGACTGAGCGTTGGAGCCCTAGGCTGCAGAATTAGGACAGTGATGGTCAGTCTTGTGAAATCTTAGTTACTAAATTCAAAGGATTTAAAGCATACTGCATGGATTTCCACCCAGATGGCACAAAGACCAAAACCTTAGCTGAAAGCCATACTCTTGCTCTGAAGCATAGGATTACTAGAGTTCTTCAAAGGAAAATTCATAAAGATATTTACATAGGGAAGAGAAGATATTCATTAGTACTGTTTCAGAAATGAGCCATCCATTTAGATGTCCATACATAATCATTAGCATGGAAAACTTCATCCTAAAGAGTTAATGTGTGACAAAAATTATAAGCACCTGAAAACAGGGTCTTAATAATTAGGCAACACAGACAAATAGTATATTAATGTTTTCCAGTCCTTAACAAGTTTACACACTGTTGTTTCTTCAGTGTCTTCTGATATATCTGATCTAACTACGACATTAGTGTCCTGCTCTGAGCAGGAAGCTGGACTAGACAACTTCTGGAGGTCCCTTGCAACCTTGCAAGGAGAGGTGTCGATACACGGCTCAAGCAGAGACCAATCCTGCTTTTTTCGTGAGACCAAGTGACATCAGCACAAACTCAAGTATTACAAAAGCAGTGACTCCAAACTCTCAGCATGGGAAGCAACCAAATAAAACATTGACAGGCTTGAGCTCATCGATGGCATCAATTTTCCAAAACACGTCTTTTCACTGTAGGCAATTCTAGACAGGAAACTTTGTGTTCATTTCTCAAGTACAACCTTGTTAGCCAGTAACCATGGGTAAAAGTAAGTCATCCAGCTTTTGTGATCACTCTGTGCCCTAAATTACTGTCTGAGAAAAACAGAACTGTCTAGGATCTCAGTCAATTTTATTCAAAAGAAAAAACAATCCAGGAGGTTCCAGATTCACTGTTTCAGTGCTGTTTCCCTAAACCCACTGAAGCTGCAATGAGGTTTGCCAATTTGTCATTTGGTTCCCTGTGTACGTGGGGGCAAAGTGCACTTACTCTGTATGTAACTGCATCCTTAAGCTTGACTGAGATGTGCTTTTCATCTGACATCCTGCAGAGAATTTAAACTTAGCTGCTTTCATTAATACAAGCGCCTATGCAGCTAGAATTTCAGATCAAGCCCCTGCAGCACTGGGAATCATTATTCTCTCCTCAGGCTTGCTATAAACAAGCAGATCATGAGGAAAAGGAGGATGGAAGGAAGAGGGATGGAAAAAAAGTGGAGGAGGAGTTAATTTAAATATGCCTTCCCCATATCAAAAGGCCTTTCTGCGCTCTAAAGTGTGTTGCCAGATCTAAAGTTTATCTGCAGTGTGAGCTGGACTGCAGAACATGAAATATATTAAAAACTCCAGATTTTTAGTTTTGAAGATAAGAGTACATTTTCTGTAAATCAGTAAGATAATAGAACAAGGGAAGCAAGGCTCTTCCAATCAACAATAACGTTCTTCCATTACAAGAGATGGATTTCTTGATGCTATATATATTTGGTGAGAGGAACTCGGATACAGAGGTAGGAGAACAGCAAGGGCACACTCTGAATGGATGCACTTTGAATCAGGATTGCTGCTCACCTCACTTTATTACCAGGGTCCTAAACTATGCTTCTTTATTGCAATTCTCTTCATTTGATGTTTCCACATACTGGCAAGAGTGAAATAGACTAAAACTCTAATATTTGGGATACCAGGAACTGCATCCTTCTTCAATACTATTAACTCTTTCCAAACAGAAAAATATTTAATTACAGCAATGCAAGGAGAGAGTGGGAGAAAGAAGAGAATATCCCATTAAAAAAAATAAATTGAGATGATGAACGAAGAGGAAAGTGGCACAGTGAGGGAGCACATTTCAGAAGAAAGGCTGCACATGCCAAAGACAGGGTGCTCTCAGGAGGACAAGTTCAAATGAAGAAAGTGGATCTGAATTGAGGGACTGACAAGCGTGAGGGGATATGAAAGCAACAGGATTTGGCTTAATACAAAAATGCTGAGTCCTGAGTGCTACTATGCATTAAGTAATGTAACTCTTGAAGAAAGAAAGCATGGTCACTGCTAGGCCAAGGAGATGATGCAAGGGAAGGGTGAAGGACGCTTTGGAAAAAAAGACAGAGGCACATACCATAAGAACGATAAAGGATGGTGACATGCTAAACAGCAGCTCTCAGCAAGCTAGCAAGGCTCTTCCAGGGTAGGGGAAGAAGAGGAAAACAGAATATTCTAAAATCACCTGTATTTAAAAACAAAACAGCAGGGAAACCATGCACGAACAAGAGTAGGGAAAAGTCTAGCTCTAGTCTCTCGGCTGGCAAGCAGAGAGATTCTTGCCTGAGGAATAATGCTCTGGGCCGTATCATAATGAAATTCTCAGTTTAACATTAGACGCTAGCTTGTCTTTCTGTGATTCTTTACCACTGTGGCGTGACTAGTACTTTCAAGCACTGTTAAAACAAGCTACAGGACAGGCATCCTTTCTGCTGCTTCTTCATACTCATCATGCAACATGTACTGTTCTCGTCGGGAAGCTGGGTTTCAGAAGGTGTCTGAATTGACTGTAAGTATCCAGTGTGCAGAATGTGCAGCACGCAGGCTTTACACAAAGCATTTGCACTCCAGTATTTCTCTATTCAGACAACTGAAATGCCAACTACTGCATCCTCCATCATTCCTCTTACTTAAAACTCCACAACTTCTGTCAGCCTTATCCCAGAGGCACAGAAAGCATTACAGAAATAATAATCCCCAACTAGAAAGTGGCATTTTTCTGCATTATCCCGTTTTCTCTCCTTGCTATCTGAAAGCTTCAAGGACACCCAAAGTACGTGTAAGGGAGCAAGTGGGAAGTCTTTGATGTATTAAAAGAGGACCGACTGGTAAATGCAACACAGAGTTGAAGAATGTGGCTCCACTTTGCACCACAGCCCTACTGCTGGGAGAAGTAACCAACCACGCACCCAGTCACTGCTTCTCCCTTCAGGTGCTCCAAGCAACGTGCATTCCTGGCTATCACTCACTATTGACGTGAATGCACAAGCCTTCTGCTCCTCTTCTTCACCCTTCTCCTCCCTCACCCAGATATTGCTGCTTAGTTAAAGTTTTGCTTCTTGAGTTTTGTAGACTTACTTCCCTGCAAGCACCAGGGACCAACTGCAGCGCCTTTGGTGACATGGCCAGATTAACCCAGCCTTGCCGGCAGGTCCAAGTTGCCCTGTCTTTGCTCTCGGTCAGCAGAGAGCTTGCGTAGAAAGACTGATGAAAGGGGGAATTTAGTCAAGTGTCCCTTGCCCTGGAGTAACAGCAACTGATCATAAATCTGCATCACAGATTAGTAAATTATCAAGAATTAAACAGTGTCAGGTGGCAAACTCTAGAAATGCAGCTCTAGGATAGAGAAGGATAACACAGGATAGGGTCTTCCTTCAGAGCTCTTGGAGCAGCATAGGAGGCACCAATTCTGCTTCCCAGCTAGCAAGAGGTGGCTGGGGCAGGGTGGCTGGGAGGGAGGGAGGGATGGAGCTGCCGGGCAATGGTTGCAGCTGCAGCAGCGGAGAGGCACGTTTGCTGCCTCCTGTCTCATCCCAGTGCTCTGGGCTCTCTGAGTTTGCTGCTGTGCGTTGAATGAGAAATGAAGCAGCAGCGCTGGAGAGGAAAATGCAGCAAAAGGCGTTGGGGACAACTGATGGTCCCTCCCCTCTGTGGGGAGGCTGTCTTCCAGTTTGGAAAGCTGAAAAGCAATGCAAGAGACCAGTGTCAAAGGGGACCACAGTTGCCAAGTTCTTTGTGTGAAGTCTGGCAAATGTTTATGCTTCTCACTTTGAGGTCAGTGACAACTGCACTTCAGATGTCTTCAAGAAATAGACTGAATAGATGAAACTAAGCATCTGTAAACTATCACACATCTCAATTCTCAGCTTCTGCCCGTGCTAGGGAAAAAAATAGTTAAAGTTGCCCTGGACTAGCTGTGCTGTAACACGGTGGGTTTTGTACCCACAAGAACCCATATGAAGAGGGAATGATGCCACAGCATTTTAAATGAACTAAAAATGTAAGCCTAGAAGGAAGAAAAAGCCACGGTTCTCAAGAGTGGATGCTGCCACACAGGCATAGCATATGCCATGTACAACACACAGCCTTGCTGTGCTTTATTAACTGGTTTAAGTACATTTGGATTAATACTGGCATGAAAACCACTGCAATCAGTGTCCCACCGCCTGTAAAGGCCTGTGTTATGCAGCAAGGTCTCAAAGTCGGGATCTCTGCCTGGTATTTGCAGATCTGTCAAATCCCATGCATCTGACACAAGACAGAGTGTTGGCTCCCCTCACATGCCTCTGCAGTGCAGCCTGGACCTCATGCAATTAAATCCTGGCTCCTGCTCTAAGGCCCCATGCCACAGTCAATCGCATGCCCAGGCTCAGGGGAGAATGCATTGCTGTGGAAGAATGATGCCAGGTCTGCATTTGCACAGCACCTTATACTGGGGCCAGCACTAGGGAAGGCTTCTAAGGGTAAAGAAAGAATCTGACAGAAATAATCAGGGGACACCAGATTGCAAAACGGGTGCAGCTGCTGCAGGCCAGAGTCCACTCTGTCCCTTCTTGCAGCAAATACCTACCTGCAATGGCAACGATGGGTCAGAAAAGCCTTACTTTACAAATGGTGCTCAAGTGTTTGTACCATTAGCCCAGCAGGTTGCCAACTTTTATTGTTTCTCTCATCTTAGCAGGATTCGCACAGCTGATCACTTGAAAGCAATTAATCAGTGTCCTAAATTCTACCCACCAATGAGCCCTTGTGCACAGTTTTCTGAAGAGGAAAAAATTAAACTTTTTAATTAAGTTTTTTCATCAAAAATCTAGTCCTGCTGATAATGGTCAGGAAGGTATGCAAAAGTAATTACTCACACAATCTGTTTTTCACACACTTGCCACTCTTTTCTGGGGCATCTAGCCTTCCTCTTCCAATTCATTAGCACCCCTGCCCTGCCCACAGTGCCTCAGGAACAGCATGCCCCTGTTTTCCTTCCCTCAGATTAAACACTTCGGTACGTTCACAGGTCAAGAATTTGGACACCTTCCCCCCTTGCCACAATTGCATAAATACGTCTACATTTGTTGCCTGTGTGCAGGAGCCTGAGAGCAAAGGAGGAATCCAAGCCACACACCTCCCTGGTGAGCTTAATTAGCATGTCAGACAAAAACCAGGGGGAAGAAAATTTATTAAGAAGCTATTTTCAGAATTGCAGCCACCTGCTAGACAGTGAAACTCTTTAGTCTTTCCTCAAACAAGGAGGGACTGCTGGGCTCAGAGCAACCTTCACCTCCCGTCTGCCACAGGTACAGCACCAGTCAGTTAGTGCTAACTCAGGCGTGAAATTTTGTGACCTCAGGGGAAAAACCCAAAGGCAACGTGACTGCCTATGCCACAGTCGCACGTCTCCTAGACCCTTCAGGGGAGACAGCAACGATCGATAACAACTCTCGCATTTTATGATGACCATTTAATTTTCAATATTTCCTCCAGCAGATGATGGGCATCTCAGTTTATTATTTTTGTCAGAAAATACTATATTGTATGGTTTACTGTATAACCTGTGTTGTCCACCACTGTCAAAATGAAAGCAAGTTAAATCATCAGGGCAATCTATTTGCACCTCAGCTGGTTTGATTTCATTGCTTGCAACAAAATCACTTCCCTGTCAGGGAAATGGGAAACATGGTGCTCAGGTGGTTCCCCCGCTGCTCGGCATGCAGATTTTTACAGGGAGAAATGATAGTGCTTCAGCCCATTTGTGGAATGAAAACCATACCCCCCCTCTCTAGGGAGCAGGGGCTGCCACAGGAAATCTGCTGTAGGAAATCTGCAGCCCTTTGGCCATTCTCTGATCTCCTTTATAGAGACTGCGTCAAGAACCAGTAAGCTATGCCACAAGGTACGAGTTCTCACAAATAAATCCCAGGCATACTATCACTCTGGTTACCAGTATCTGCACTAAAACAATCCTTCACCAACTGAAAACTGAAGTGCCCAACTATCAGTCTGGATTTACTTGTTGTTGTTATTCCACGAGCAACACACAGGATCAGACTTGGTGGCACTGCAAGGGCGCTTGCACATGCACCCATCGTGCAAAGGTAACTCAGAGAACAGCAGTGGATCCTGCTTATGAAATCATGGCTGTAAGATCTCCAGACATGTTCCTACCCAGCTCCTCAAGCCAGGCAGCCAGTTAGCCAGAGTGATACTGTCACATAAGGACAGAATTTCCCAGTCCTTGAATATTTAAAAAGCAACTGCAAATTGCTCAGCTGATGTTTCTTCCACTGGCAAATCTGGGCACTGTCTCCACAAACGAACCTTAACACCCAGCAAGTTGGCCACCTCTGTGACAGCTTGCTGCGTTACACCTCAGCAGTGCAAGAGGAGACAACGCAACCTACTACCACCCAGACGAGACTCCATGTGCCCTCCCATTTTCAGCCTCTGGAATCTGCAAGTTCCTACAGTGAAACCTATTTCTGGAAACCTATGCAAGACCTATTTTAGGGGAAAAACAAGTGGCACCCGTCACTCCACAGTTCAAAGCCAATTCAAGTAGAAAGCCTTTAACCAATACCTTTAAGAAAGTCAGGCTATTAATTCAAGTGATGTTTGAAAATTTGGTCTTAGCTTTTATGAAATATGAACTTCATGGCCAAGATAATAAACCCATGATGGAGTAGCTGGAGTTAGGGTTGCCACCCTGAAGTTTCATCCTGTTTATATTTCATGTATGAAAAAAATTCTCAGTTTTTTTTACTCAATTCCCATTTTCAGAATTTCTGTTTAAGGCAGTTTGGGGGTACAGTATTCCTTGTCTGTTTAGTGTAAGCTTTCAGACTTCCTGGCATTGGAAAAGCATCTGCAAATTTGAGGTCCATAAGGTGGCCATTAATACGTTATTAATACTGAATTAATGACTCAGCATTCTTCTGCTGCATATATTTCTCTAACCACAGAGACTGAGATTAAATGCTGATTGTACAAATGCTACAGCTTCCTACATAAAATATTCTGTAGATTATGGATCTGTATGCATTGCTAGATCTGAAATAAGATTAAACCCTTTAGGGTGAAAGTAAAGGAAGGATGAAAATCTCCTGACCTACTTTTTCCTCCTAAACTTGAAAGCAGTGTTTTTACAATACCCTTATCTTCCTCTTCCCAAAATACACAGCAAATATTATATCCTTGACTGTGCATAGCTTGACTTTTAAAAATACAACTGACTTTGCATCTTTGACTAGAGTTACTTTACCAGGAAAGCCTGGTTCACTGATTATAATTATTTTTATTTCATAGACTCCGAATATGTCCCCCGACCCTTAAGCCCCCCAAGCACCTTTGTGACTCTCCAAAGAGGTTTCTTCTACAAACTCATAAATCCATCCACAAACAGACGGCATTGGGGCCATCTTTTGTTTGGTTTCTGCCATGTGATTTTTGCCCTTTCTATCTAATTTAAACTATTTTCTAAATGTTTATGTTTCTCTTGGACACGGCTTCACCCTTGTTTGCTATATGTTACTTTTTATGTGTTTATAAGGTTTTTTTACTTTGCCCTTCTTGGGTAACTCACAAGCACTTATCCAAGATCCTAATAAGTTTTCAAATTCCCAATTTAAACAATTAAGGATACCTAAGTGCTCAGCAGTCTCATAAGCACAATTCTGCCACAAGTCATTGCTATTTAATGAACTGCTGATTAGAGAGTGCTCCTTCCCAATGCCTCTCTCTTTAATAGTCCCTGGATGGCCTTTACATACAATTTCCTTTCCAGTAATTCAAAGCAGATGGTCAGGCACCGCTACACCGCATGTGTGTGTGTGAGCACATATATACACATGTGTTTGTGTGGAGCGAGATTAAATACATAAATATAAAACATAAATCAATAGAAAATATAAATAAATATATAAATGAAAAATAATGTAAATCAGACATAGGGAAGACTATTCCATGCAGGCCTCTGATGAGACAACAGTGCAGCAAGAAGAAACAAGAGGATTTTTTTATAGCTATCCATGGATCCAAAGGAATAAAAAAACAGAACAAAAGTGCTGATGAACATAAGAGATCATTTTGGGGCTGCATCACCTGTACATACTAAAGGACCCTGTATTTTGACCCCCGCTGCGTTAGTAGTCCCCAGATATATCCTCCATCTCCAAAAATAAGCAATTAAACACAACAGCATCACTTTGGAGGGAGGGAGCACTACCACGAAGCCACCGGCCCATGTCAGGATCACTACTAGTGCTTCGTTTCTTCTAACATCTTTAGATGTTCCTTACCCCCTAAAGCAGCCCTCTGGCAGGGGCAGGCAGGGCTGCGAGGTGGCCGCTCCTGCGAGCGAGGGCAGGGGCTCATCTACGCTCCTCCCGTAGGGAGCAAAGCGGGCTCAGACAGAGCATCCCTTAATCTTTCTCTCCACTGACTATACAGGGATGCAAGATAAACACAGTAAAATTATTTAGTAAGAGTAGGAATATTCAAACACCTGCCACATGGATGCTTAAAGTCGGATGAAACAAATTACCCTTGTGTGTCCGGGTTCCCCTCCCCGCTAACAGAGCGCTTGTTTGTATGTTAGGGAAATCTGACAAGTCCTTCGAAGCCCCGGGGTGAGCTGCTACGCTGCAGAAAAAGCTTGCTGAGGGCATGAACCTTCCCTGCCGCATGCTGTGTAGTGGGTGTTGGGTTCAAGCCGTTTGCCTTCAACCTGTCCCCGGGAATGGATAACCACGTGGCATCTCAACTAACATCTCTGCAGTTCTGGACAGATTTCGGCACCGTTCCCAGCGAGTGGCTCTCCAGATAACCAACCCTTCCCCAGTCACCTGAATCATTTTACGACCAGGTCAGATGAATGCAATTTGCTTTATTCTACAGCTATACAAAACACTGTTGCACTTTCAGTTCAAGAAGTTTAATTTGCCAAGCTCAAAAATACTTAGTGTCTTCAGCAGGTAAGGGGAACAGTAATAGAAAATTAAAAACACTAAGTGTAAATAGAGATTTTTATCATTGCTAAAAAAAAAGCGAAATTCTCCTGTTGTGACCTGATTCAAGGGATTTAATTCATTAGGAAATATCCCATCTCCTGCACAGAGTAGCAGGAGCCCGAGTGACAGCTCTGTGTAGCCGTGCAGACGTTATACCCACCCACTCCACTTGCTGCCAAATTCAAGCCTCTTTCCTTAGGCAAGGATATTTCTCATCAAGTAGCAAATCAAACACCAACTCCACAGAGCAACCTGAAATGGGGGCACTGACAAAACTGAAAGGCAGCAACTTTGAAAACAGATAAAAATGCAATACTCTGCAGGAGAACAGAGAGTTAACCAGGGAAATTCACTGCCAGAGGAAATCATTCAGGCAAATAAATTACAGGGATTTCAGTGGTTTGAACTAATATTTGCATTTGAATTGTAGTGGACTCCGTTTCAAAGATTCAACTTTTAAACCCACGAAACTTCAAATTGTACCCACAGGGGCTTTTATCAAAAAGCACAGCATGCGGCCATGGGGAAAGGACCCACTTCATGGGACACGGGATGCGGCCTTGCACCATCACCTGGCTACGCCATGTAGCCACCGGTGGCGGCGGCA
>NW_009259226.1:92636-94494 GCF_000687185.1 Egretta garzetta
TACTCTGCTCCAGTACTGCAAACCATATAGAGTATTTCAGTTTCAGAAATTTAATTGCTTTTATGTAATTACATGAATGACTGTGCTGAGCTATGTATACTTGCGCATTCAGCATCTAAGTATGAGAACATGCAAAATAGGAATTCAGAGTAGAAGCTGCTTTTATCCTTTATTCTTCTATCTGTATAGTAGGGATAGAGATCTTCTATCCCACGACATAACACATGGATTTATTGGTATTTAAAAACTGTCTTGAGAATTCACCTGCAAAAGAGAGGGTGGTAAGAGGGCATTCAGCTCCGCTGGGCAAAACAAGAATGGGCAAGTTCAAAATCAGCAAAACCAACTCCCACAGAGAAACCCCAACGGTAGCAATCCTGTATGCCTTGATTACCCCTCCAGAGAAACCAGAGCTACAGGCAGGACACGGACCTAACCAGATCGTACTAACAACCATTCTGAACATGGCTTGGAGAAGCTGTACAAGGACAGCAGAGTACTAAACTGCAACTTCATTCAATGAGAAACAAACGCTGAATTTTTTTTAAGATCCTGGATATTAATCATGGATTTTGGAGAGTTTTACGGTAACAAAGAGATTTAGCTGAGCATATGTCCCTGTATTTAGCAGCTGCCCCTGCAGCCCCTGTCTTCCTGATCAAAGCCCAACCCCGCCACTGAAGAGCACAGCCAGGGAGCCTGCGTCACCGGGCCCCGGTACTGCAGTAATGTGGAGCAGCAGAAGACCTAAAAGTCAACAGTTCCACCTGCTGTTTAAGATCTCCTATTGGGATGGCAGGGTTAGGTTAAAGGTTGGACTCGATGATCTCAAAGGTCTTTTCCAACCAAAGTGATTCTATGATTCTCTCCAACTATTTGGCAGTCCCACCGCCAGAAACATCTGCTCACATGTGATCTTGTGCAGACAGATGGTACCCTTCCGAATCCTTCACAGGGCTGAGTGCTGTGGAATATTGAGCTTATTATGGAAGTGAAGGAACTACCACCACATCCACACACCTGCATGTTGCTACTCACTCTATGCTGCAGTTTAGCAATCTCAGCATAGCTCCTCTACTCCCTTCAAATTTTGACCACAAAAAAATTCATTTGTACCCATGTATGGAGGAAGACTGGGGAGGGCTGCGCATTCTCGATGGATGGTTCACCTCCCACTATTATTTTGCCTGTGAAACTTGTGTGTTGCTTAGGGTATACAGAAGAAGTATATATAAGAAGCACAAGTATTAGAACAAGTACTCCTGTGCAGAAAGCTTTTCTTTGCGTTGGTTTTATTACAAAGGAAAAAAAAAGCCAAACAACAAAAAACCCAGCAACAAACAAACACAAAAAAACCCCATTTACTTGGACTGTTACCTTTTCTGGGCTTAAATGACTGAGGAGTCCACAGAGGGAAAGCAGGAGTGCAGGACTGACTGGCGTGGTGAATTGGGAAGTGAATGTTGGCACAGCAGCTCCCTCCCTCCCTCCCGCACACAGAAGCCCTGCGTTCCCCAGAGCGCCGTTTCTGACAGGGGAGCTGCAGCCTCCCAGCTCTTAATTCTCCTTCCAAGCCAAATCTGTCCACTTCTACCACTACTGGGCAGGTACAGAAAGAAATCAAAATGCACCTTTCTTGTTTCTTTAGGGAAGCAACAGAAGAAACAAACCTGAACAAAGATACTGATGAAACACTGGAACTAAACAGCTTAGAAGCAACCTAAATATTCTTTCTTTAATTCTTTACAATTAGAGTTCTCCTAGTTAGCTTTAATAATTTTTTTTAAAATTGAGGTGAAATTTAAAAGTGAAAAAGTCATTTTACTATAATTGCTTTTTATTCCCCTTATTCTTCCCC
>NW_009259227.1:0-352 GCF_000687185.1 Egretta garzetta
CCGGCGCGGGGAGGAGTGGGAGGCTCCCGGGCGGGAGCCAGCGCGCTGGCAAATCTCCCAGCCCCAGGTGTGTTTTTTTAACTTGGCCTTCTCCTCCTTCTCGGCAGAGTAAAGACCGCGACAGGAAGACGGCGATTCGGAGCTAGATGATCACGGTGTTCAGGAAGGACAACAAGGAGGAGCAGAAGGAGGAAGGACGGAAAAGCCACACACACCAAACCACAGCCACGGACACTCCTGCCTTCACCCTGCTGCTGGGGAGCGCCGCGCGGCGTCACCCCGGAGGACCTCACCCCGAGCCGGACACGCGCCTCGGCAGAGGCCGGGCGTCCTCCCGGCTCGGAGGGGTGAC
>NW_009259227.1:1256-1673 GCF_000687185.1 Egretta garzetta
GGTGCCGCACGGGCGGAGCCGCAGCTCGGGGGCCGCTCCGGCAGCGCAGGGGCCGAGGGGGGGAACCCTTCCCGCAGGGTGGCCCGGGGCGCCCCCCATGTGCCAGGGGCAAACCCAGCTGGAGGACCGGGTAAAAAGCAGGGACTCGGTGAAAACTGAGTTTCCCGGGGAAATAAATCACACCCCCAGGCCACAGCACCCTCCAGGCAGCGCTCGCTCCGAGATTCTATGGGCCTCCGGCTGCGGGGCAACGCAACTGCTCCTTATGTCACCAAAACGGCGCCCCCAGGTTCTAAAAAGCGCAAGATGGAGCGAAGGGTGAGCCCCGGCCCCCTGGAGCAGTGAGGGGCCGCTCGGCTGTCGGCACGTCTGCGAGCCCTGGCTCGCTCCTCCGGCGGCTCGGGAGCCCAAGGAGGG
>NW_009259227.1:4533-5031 GCF_000687185.1 Egretta garzetta
GGGTCTTAATGCCCCGGGAGCAGGGCCCAGCTCCCCCTGGATGCAGGGGAAGGAGCTTGGGGGCTGCCGGGCAGCCCCTGCGGTACCACCTTCGGTCACCGAGACCTGCTCCCAGGGACAAGAGCTGCAGCTCCCACCCTTGCTGTGAGCCCGGAGACCCCCAGCCAGGAGAGACCGGAACGGGACGGGCAATGCCACCAGCGGGCTGAGAGGCCGACGGCTCAGAGATCCCTGGGGTGGGGGGCAACGTCCCTCCCTGCTTAAAGCTCCCCGTCCACAAGGACGATGGACACCCCACGAGCCTGACGTGGGACACCTCGACTGCTGGGGTCAGGGTTGGGCCCCTCCCTCCCCGAAGGACCTGGGGGGGCTGGAGCGTGTCCAGAGAAGGGCAGCGGAGCTGGGGAGGGGTCTGGAGCCCCAGGCTGCTGGGGAGCGGCTGGGGGAGCTGGGGGGGTTCAGCCTGGAGCAGAGGAGGCTGAGGGGAGCCCTCATCGC
>NW_009259227.1:6346-7284 GCF_000687185.1 Egretta garzetta
CTCGCACCCCCCATTTGTCCCCAGACCCCTCTGTCAACACCCATGTGTCCTCAGGCCCCTCTGGCAGCACCCATGTGTCCCTGGACCCCTCCGGCAGCACCCTCGTGTCCCCAGACGCCTCTGCCAACACCCATGTGTCCCTGGACCCCTCCGGCAGCACCCACATGTCCCCAGGCCCCTCTGGCAGCACCCACGTGTCCCCAGACCCCTCCAGCAGCACCCACGTGTCCCTGAACCCCCCTGCTAACACTCATGTGCCCCCAGACCCCTCCAGCAGCACCCACATGTCCCTGGACCCCTCTGCCAACACCCATGTGTCCCCAGACCCCTCTGTCAACACCCACGTGTCCCCAGACCCCTCTGCCAACACCCATGTGTCCCTGGACCCCTCTGCCAACACCCATGTGTCCCTGGACCCCTCTGTCAACACCCACGTGTCCCCAGACCCCTCTGCCAACACCCATGTGTCCCTGGACCCCTCTGCCAACACCCATGTGTCCCCAGACCCCTCTGTCAACACCGTGTGGCTGCACCACTCCCGATGGCCTCCATCCACCTCCCCCAGCCCCTGCTCCGTCGCCCTCCAGCCACACGTGGAGCTGGCAGCCGCTATGATAATGCAGGTGGAAGTGATGGGATAGCGAGGAAAGCCTGGCAGAGGTCTCGGGAAGAAAGGAGAAGGGTCTTGAAACATGTGGAGGAACAGCGCTGCCCTGGGGCGTGAGCTGCCAGGCTGGCCAGCTGCAGGGCTGGGAGAGCTCCGGCACCCCGGCCCCTCGCCCGACCCCCAGCATCGCTCCCCGGGTACCCCTTCCCCTTACCCAACCCCCGGCACCACTCTCTAGGTACCCCATCCCCTCGCCCAACCCCCAGCATCGCTCCCTGGGTGCCCCTTCCCCTCGCCCAGCCCCTGCCATCACTCCCCTTGCCCAACCCCC
>NW_009259227.1:8490-9014 GCF_000687185.1 Egretta garzetta
ACACCTCTGAGCATGGAGACACCACAGCCTCTCCGGGCAGCCCGCGCCAGTGGAAGGGGAAAAATAAGAAGAGATGAAGCCTCCCTTCACTGCGAGGAGCTCTTCCCCCACGCTCCCGTACCGCTGCTGCTGCCAAAACCTGCCCTCTGGGGAGGAACGCGCCTGTCCCAGGCCCGCTCCGGGCTGGCTGGGTTCAAGTCCAACCCGTTTCTCCCGTGCATTTACTGGAAAGGGAAAGAACGGCTCAAAACAATCCGGGGGGTGGGGGGTGATGCCCACGCAGAGAGCAGTCTTGGCACTGGGGGTGCCCAGGGCTGTCCCAGCAGGGGACCAGCAGCGCGGCCAGAGGGACCGGGTGGACGGAGCCCTCGTGGCCAGAGGGACCGGGTGGACGGTAGCCCTCGTTGCCAGAGGGACGGGGTGGATGGAGCCCTCTCACAGCGGTGTCGGCCGGGCATTGGGGCAGAAGAGCTTTGCCATGGCAGGGGGAGAGCGGGAGGAGCAGCCCCGCTCCAGCAGCCACC
>NW_009259227.1:10295-11056 GCF_000687185.1 Egretta garzetta
GCGGCGGGGGTGCAGCACGTGAGGCTGGGGGTGCGGTTTCTTGCGGAGACGCCGTAGCCGTAGGCACATGTGGATTTGCACACAGGCGGGTCTCGGAAAGGAGAGATGGGTCTGGCCACCCTGAGGACCTCTCCAGAGGCAGGAGGGGGACCTGGTCCTTCCCTGGGCCACCGTCTGTCCCTCTGCCCGCCCTGGCGGGGCGCCGGCTCCTGCTCCCTCTGCGCCCCTCCAGGAGAGGAAAGCGCCGCTGCAGCCGTGCGGGTCGGTGGGATTTTCTCCTGCGCAGGCATGCACTAACGCTGTTTACGAGTGCTCAGCCCTCGCCCTGGGGAGGGGGCGGGGGGGGGAGATGGTGAAACGATAAAAAAAGAAAGAGAAGAAAGCCCAAACACGCCCGCGCACACCCACAGGCCCGGCAGGACTCAAACGCTCCAGCTCAGCTCCGGGGATCAATTTCCACCCGGCTGCGGGGCTCCGGGGAGCTCTAAAAACAGGAAGCCAGTGGTGTAATTTTGAAGGAAATTCTCAAAGCCAAGCCATTAAGGGCTAAAAGGAGGCTGCATCCAATTCGATCGGAACAGAGCAAAATAAAAACCATCATAATGGCAGGTTCAATATGGAGAGTAACCCAATTCCAGATTTCCTCCGCTTAATCCTGCAGGAACCCGCAGATGGCTGGGGGAGGGGGCCGTGCCCGGCCAGTCTGGCGGGGGCCGCCGCTGCCATTCCCACAGCTCCCGTGCCGCCGCTTTTTGCCGGTC
>NW_009259227.1:13310-13560 GCF_000687185.1 Egretta garzetta
GCCCCGGCGGCAGCAAAGCCCGGCCCAGGCGAGCCCCCCGCTCACAACTACCTGTCCCCGGGCTGGGGGGAATGAGCTGCCGCACTCACCACATGATCCATCACAAGGTGCTCCCTGCCTGCATCCCTGCTTAGCACCTGCGAGGCTGCCAGGAAACACATGTGACCCCGCTGGTACGGCTCGGCAGCCCTTTCTTCCTCTGATTTAGTTGCTGTTAGCTTTTTTTCCACCCTCCCCCTTGCCTCCCCCC
>NW_009259227.1:13636-14044 GCF_000687185.1 Egretta garzetta
AGCTCCAGCTTCAATGGCTCAGATGGGAAGTGCAGGTACGCCGCTGGCTCCCTGCCCGTCTCCCCTGTGTCTGTCTGGTGAAAGAGGAAGCCAGTCCACCTCTGGAATCCTTCACTCTCTCCTCGTTCCTGCTCTCCCCGCGTCCCCCCCGGGGATTGGGGGTCAGCCTCCCTCTCTCGGTCTCTCTTTTTTCCCGTGCCCCTATCGGATTACAATGCGTGCAGTGTTCACTCCAAATCCCCCACTGCACGTTAATTCTGTTCCTCTGTCTCTAACTACCAAACTGCTTTCCTGTGCCTCCTGTCTTTCCATTCCTCCTCCGCTATTTTTTATCTCTGACAAATCGAGCGCGTCAGCTCCAATTGGAGTGAGCGGGATGGGGCAGGGGGTGGGGGGGCCCCCGGGGGC
>NW_009259227.1:14489-14869 GCF_000687185.1 Egretta garzetta
GCGGGGGATCGGGGCGGGGGGTCTCCTGCCCAGGGAGGAAGCCCAGAGCGGAGCACAGGGCTAGAAGCGGGACGGACAGACTTCCAGCCCTTCTCGATGGGATGGATGGACGGACTCGGGTCTTTGCTCCTCCTAGCGCAGGTCACCTTCTCCCGGGGGCAGGAGCTGGGGGGCAGCTCTGGCAGGGACCCTCCGTCCCCCAGGGCAGCAGCTCTGCTCCCAGCACTGAGGCGGGTGCCACCCCCCGTCCTCTCCCCAGCCCTCCTGGGGCGCAGGGGACGAGCAGTGGCTGGGCAGGGGACCCGGCCTGAGACGGGGCACAGGGAACGAGCAGTGGCTGGGCAGGGGACCCGGCCTGCGACGGGGCGCAGGGGACGAGC
>NW_009259227.1:15416-16499 GCF_000687185.1 Egretta garzetta
CGGGCCCCCCCCCCCAGCCACAGCCCTCCCTGATTTATGGAAGGGTGTTTGCTTTAGCAAACCCAGCTGCCCCGGCCTTCCTGCCATGGCTGTTACCCTGCTCCGCGCCTGGGGAGGCAGGACCCCCCCGTCCTCCCCCAGAAAAAGCCAGGAAGGGGCAGGGGGGATCGCACCTTCGTGCGGGAGGAGGGGAAAGACGAGGGTGCCAGGCTCTTCGCCACCGTGCCCACCCTCAGGAGGCCACGGGCACAAATGGAAATTCAACCTGAGCACGAGGAGATGCTTTTTTATGGGGAGGGTGGTCCAGGTCTGGCTGGGGCAGAGTCTCCATCCCTGGAGATACTCGGAACACGCCTGGATGCGGTCCTGGGCAGCCTGCTCTGGCTGGCCCTGCCCGAGCAGAGGGTCGCCCCCAGCCCCAGCCATTCTGGGGTTTGGTGATGGGGGATGAGACCCCAGAGAGACGCCCCTCCTCCCACGAGGATGACAAGCTGGGCCCCCGAGCAATTTCGATGGGAACCACTAGGTTTCAGAGTAAACAGGGGCTCAGGGGACAACGCATGGCAGCCTGCGAGACGCTGCAATCACACGGGCCCAGCAGCACAGCAGAAATTTGCTTCACATCCAATAGGAGGAAGGGCTAAAAACCTCCCCGAACCAGGTGAGATACCGCCCTGGTCCAAAAACCTCCCCGAACCAGCTGAGATATCGCCCCAGTCCGTGCAGATCGGGGGCCGGGCTCCTGCCACCCCTCCAGGAACCGCTCCTCGGCCGGCAGGTCGGAATTGGGGTCAGGGTTTGGGGGTGGGATGGCAGGGTCAGGGGCATGGTTGGGCTGGGGGAGCTGAAAGGGCTTTCCCAACCCAAGCAACTCCGTGATTCTGTGATAGGCATTTCGGGATGTGCCAGTGGGGAAGTCCCGGGACTTCCCGGCTCGACCTTTCTCACCGGCAGCCCCTGCCCAGATGCTGAGCTCTGCCGGGGGAGGCGAGCGGTCGCTGACGGTGTCCATCAGCCTGCCTCGCCCCCCAACACAGCACCCACCCATCCCAGGACCCACGCAAAGGGCTGCGCCAAAGCCCC
>NW_009259227.1:16998-18070 GCF_000687185.1 Egretta garzetta
CCCGCTGCCACGGCTGCGGCGTGCGGGGGCCGGGCTCCCCCTCCCTCCCCACCCCCAATCTTTCCGTGCTGATTTACTGCCCGCAGAAAAAAGTTTCCCTCTTCGAATCCAAGATTCCTTGCGTTTTGGCTCCTGCTCCCGCAAACCCGAATCAACTGTTAATTTTGGCAGGTCCCCTTCTCTGCTCTGACCGTGGTCGGACTTTTCCATTCTCAACACCTTGGGAGCTGTTCCCGGGGGGGGCACAGGCATCCCCCTCTCTTCCTGGGCACTCTGCCCTCCCCGTTACGAACCCAGGAGCAGGAGGACCTGCTCCCGCCGCCGCACAGTGAAACCCAGAGCCTCCCAGTCCCCACCCTGCCCCGGGCTGGTGTTTACTGGCCCGTTACTGGCAGAGCTCAGGGGCGAGCCAGGTAGGTCTGGAGAGGTCCTGCTTCAGCGGCCAGCCCGGAGCCGTGGTCTTCTCTGGCCCAGTGGGCAACCGCCCAGCGCGGCGAAGAGGAGCTGAGCTCGGCTCAGCCTCAGCCCAGCTCAGCTCCAAGCGGGGAGCAGCTGTCTGGCAGGGAAGGCCATGGAGATCCACGGGGGAAGAGAAACCACAGCAAGCAGCGGCTCTGCGGGGGAACCTGTGGTTAAGCCGACTCGCAAGCTGCCCCGCAAACACGTCCAGCACCAACCGAGGGCGAGAGGCACCCACTGCGCCCTCTGCGGCTTCCAGATGCCAAGGGCTGCGGACCTGAAGGAGTGCCGGAGCCCCGGAGGGGCTGCCTCGTCCCTTGCTGGGATGCCAAAACCTCGGGCTGGCCTGTGAGCAGATTCCCCCTCCCCGCTGCCAAGCGCTGCCTTCTAAAGGAGCCGCCCACAGCTCGCTTCTGTGCAGAGCAGGCCCCGCTCGTTAAACATTACGAGATGTAAAGGCAGAGTGCAGGCCCCCTGCCTCGGCACCCTCCCAAAGAGGGGTGGGAGAGGGCTGGGGCCACAGGGCCGCGAGCCCGGGGCGGCCGGAGAGCGGTGTCCTGGGGATGCGCAGCCCCCGCCGGGCTCCGCGCTGGGCAGGGACGGCTTCCCCCCC
>NW_009259227.1:18492-19129 GCF_000687185.1 Egretta garzetta
CCCGGCCCCGTTCCGCAACCCAAGGAAGGATTAGGCGGCGCAGCAGGAGCAGCACGCGATCCAGCTCTGCTGCTCCCAGGGACCTGCCAGGAAGAAAGAGCAGAGTCTTCCATGTCAACATTCCTCCTGCTTAGGAAAACACGGCCGTTCCCCTGAATAGCCTATTAAAGAGAGATTTCCTGCCGGGTGGCGGAGAGAAAGCAGAGGGAGGTACGGCAGCCCGGCCAAGCTCAGGGATGCGTGGTACGAGTGACCGATGGCCGCCGCACCGGCCCGAGGCGAGGTCTGGCGCGGGACGGGCGGCTGCTCCGCATCTCTAGAGGGGATGCCCTGCAGGTGGGGAGATGCGGTCAGGAGGGAGCGGAGAGGGCTCCGGCTGCACCTCCGTCCCACGCCAGGCCAGCTTCCCTCTCCGCATCGCACTCCAGGAGAAGGCTGCCCGGCTCAGAAGCCTCCCCAGCTCTGTTCTCCTCCTGCCCCACGGGATGGTCTTCCCTGTATCACAGCTTTATAGAATCCCGGAATCGTTTGGGTTGGAACAGGCCTTTAGGATCCCCCAGCCCAACCGTTCCCCCAGCGCGGCCAAGGCCACCCCCAAACCCCGTCCCCAAGTGCCACGGCTGCCCGGCTGTTAAAT
>NW_009259227.1:19376-21803 GCF_000687185.1 Egretta garzetta
CTCCTATCCAGCCCCCTCTCGACCAACCCCCCCAGGGCCTTTTCCGCCGGGCAGCTTTCCAGCCCCTCTGCCCCACGCCTGGAGCGCTGCCTGGGGTTGTGGTGACCCCAGGGCAGGACCCGGCCCTTGGCCTTGGTGACCCTCACCCAGTTGGGCTGGGCCCATGCCTCCAGCCTGGCCAGGTCCCTCTGCAGAGCCCCCCGCCCCCCAGCAGATCCACACTCCCATCCATCGACTGTCCTGCAGCCCCCACCAGCCTGCAGGCACACGAGGGGCTCTGCCCTCCCCCCCAATCTGGATCACGTTCCTCCAGAAGAGGGGGGGTTTGCCTCAGCCCTGCCCAAGCGCCAGCTCCCAGTGGGACAGCACCGGGGTCGGGCGCCCAGCGGCTCCGCACGTCGCTGTGCTGTGATTCCCAAGGGCACGGTGCCGAGCTGAGCAAACCGAGAGCCATGAAATGACAAAGATCCCTGGAGTGACTGGTGGGGAGGGGAACGACCGGAGAAAATGAGCTCCTCTGGAAAAGGGGGCACACAAAAAAAGCCCCACAGCTCTACAACGGAGCTTCCCCTGGAGCCTCTCTGGGCACGTGCCTCCTAGCAAGGGCAAGGAGAGGTGCGGGCCCCGCTGCTACAGCCCAGAGCCCTTCTTCCAGCCCTCACAGATGAAAACAAGTGGTGTCCCTCAGGGGTCCGTACTGGGACCGGTGCTGTTTAATGTTTTCATCAATGACTTGGACAGCGAGATCGAGTGCACCCTCAGCAAGTTTGCGGGTGACCCCAAGCTGAGTGGTGCGGCTGACACACCAGAAGGATGGGATGTCATCCAGAGAGACCTGGACAGGCTGGAGAGGTGGGGCCTGTGTGAACCTCATGAGGTTCAACAAGGCCAAGGGCAAGGTCCTGCCCCTGGGTCAGGGTAACCCCCACATGCAAGCGCTTTGCCTGAAAAAGTTAGTTCCTTCTCTGCGTAGCTCACAGGCAACAGCCTTTCTGAGAAAGCAAACAGTTGTTTTTAAAGCTATCGCCTTTTATTTCCGCTCTCCACCCACTCGAGGCACAACGAGCTCTTGCGTTTTATCACACAGTTACAGCCGAAACTCCAAAACGAACCACGGCCACGGCCCTGAGAGATAACAGAGCTGTGTACACACCATCCCCTCCCGCAGCCGGCGTCCCCCGGGCTGGCAGGCTCCATTTCTGGGTCAGGAAATCCTCAAAACTACACTTGCCAAAAGCTGGGAGGATCACTCTTGTTTTTTCCTAAACAACAATAAACCACGATTGCCTAAGGAAAGATTTGCTGGTTGTAATAGAAAGTGGAGGCTGTAAGGACTCAGTGTGGTTTAATAACCACACCGGGCCATTACCACTCAGGCAGAGCAGTTGATTAGAACTTTGTGGACATTTTGGACCTTACTGAACACTGCATTAAATTGGAGCTGACTAGATACAAGGAAGAAATTCTTTACAATGAGGGTGGTGAAACACCGGAACAGTTTGCCCAGAGAGGGGGTGGAGGCCCCATTCCTGGGAACATTCCACGCCAGGTTGGCCGGGGCTGTGAGCAACCTGATGTGGTTCAAGGTGTCCCTACTCCTGCAGGGGGGTTGGGCTGGGTGACCTCTAGGGGTCCCTTCCAACCCCAAACATTCTGTGATTCTATGGTTCTATGAAAACACTCGCCCTCCAGAGAGCGCAAGGGACGCGTGCCGCCGCAGCTCTCCCCACCCGCGGAAGGCGACAGCTCTGCCCAGGGAAACCCGGTGTCTGCGCTCACAGCCACGTGCTCGTGGCCCCGCTCTCTACCTAAGCTCCCACCAGCGACAGGGAGGCTTTTGCTTTGCCATTCCCTTGAAACGGAGAAGGAAATCGTGTGCATCCTGAGCCCAGCGGACGGGATCTCTCGGCACAAGCCCCGCCGGCCTCCTGAGCCACTGCAGAGGCACCAGAGCCTCCCCGCACCGCGCCAGCCTCCTGGAAGGGGCCAGGACTTCTCCATCCCCACAGCCAGAGCCCAGCCTTCCCCACCGCAGCATCTGCACCCGCTTTGCCACGGCCCGGAGCGTCGCTTCCAGCTGATGGGGCTCGTGTCGAATGCTTTGTCGAGTGCTGCCCCTGGGGAGGTTGAACCCCAGGCACCAGTCCAGGCTGGGGGCTGACCTGCTGGGAAGCAGCTCTGCCCAGAGGGACCTGGGGGTCCAAGGTGGCCATGAGCCAGCAGGGTGCCCTTGGTGCCAAGAAGGCCAATGCCATCCTGGGGTGCATGAAGAGGAGCATGGCCAGCAGGGTGAGGGAGGTTCTCCTCCCCCTCTGCTCTGCCCTGGGGAGACCCCACCTGGAGCACTGGGTCCAGTTCTGGGCTCCCCAGTTCAAGAAAGATGAGGAACTCCTGGAGAGAGTCCAGAGGAGGGCAACAAGGATGATG
>NW_009259227.1:22378-22849 GCF_000687185.1 Egretta garzetta
ATCCCCGTGCCCCCCCCCCGCCCCGCCGGGGCTGCCGTCCGCACGCCTCGGCCATTAAGCAAAAAGCGAGACAGGTTTTTAATGACCCCCAAGTCCCTTCAAGAAACATTCCTCCCAAGGCAGGTCCTGGAGCATCTCCTCCCCCTCCTGCCATCCCGGCCCGTCTCCGGAAGGAGGCCGGACCCTCGTGGCAGCCCCTCGGCGGGGCAGGGGGCTCCCCTCCCGGAGGCAGATGGACTCGCGCCCCTTCGAAATAAAGTGTGTGATTGTCACCCACATCCACCACGGCTGAGTAACGCGTAATGGGAAAACCCGATGTGGTAGGAAAACCTGACGCTGGGAGAGGAAAGAGATGGGACGAAGCCGTGCGGGGGCAGGCGAAGGAAAACGGGGTTCAGGGTCAGTTTGCTCCCCCAGAGCCGGCAGGGAGGGCGGGGGGAGCCGGGCCCCCCGGCCCGGGCGAAGGGCAGC
>NW_009259227.1:23087-24071 GCF_000687185.1 Egretta garzetta
GATGGCGCCGGGGCCCCGGCAGCGTGGCTACCGCAGGGGCCGGAGAGCAGCGGGCTCGACTCGGGGACTGCCGACCCCCTCGCCCCCAGGTTTGGCCCTTTGCCCCCCTGGACAGGCCCCATGTTTGGGGAAGAACCATCCCCAAGGGCTGCGGAGCCCCGGATTTCGCTCGAGACAGCTCCTGCCTCTGCAGAGCGGCGCTGACCCCCCCCTGCGTGGAGCCAGCCCCCTCCCAAAGCAGGCACAGCCCCTTCTGCTAGGGAGGAGACCCCTCCCTGGCCCCCGGTCACTGTCCGGAGGGATGCGGAGCCCTGGCACGCTGTGCGTGTCCCCAGGCATGGGTTACAGCAAGGGCCATGCCAGCTGACTGCCCCCCGTCCCCAAGACCCGTCCCACCTGCAGGCCAAAAGGCCCTTTAAAACTTCTTCTTGCTAACCACCTCTTCTGGGGGTAGAAGAGAGAAGCCCAAGAGCCCCCTCGGGCTCCCAAAAACCCAAGGCTTGCTCCTGGAAGCCCACCAGCACTCCTGCAGCAGAGCCAGCAAGTGCTGCCTTTGCCCCATTAAATGGGCATGGCCAGAAAACGTCCCCTTTGGGGGAAGGCAGCCCCCCAAACCCACCTTCATCCATCACCCAGCTGAACGGCCACGCTCCAAAGTCTTATCCCCTCTTGGGAGAAAAACCCCTAAAGACTGCACATCGGGATGGAATCAATCAGAACCATAGAATCCCGGAGTCAGTTAGATTGGAACAGGCCTTTAAGCTCCCCCAGCCCAGCCGTTCCCCTACCCCTGCCATCCCACCCCCAAACCCCGTCCCCAAGCGCCACGGCTGCCCGGCTGTTAAATCCCCCCAGGGCTGGGGACTCGACCCTTCCCCGGGCCCCCCCCTCCCAGCCCCTGACAGCCCCAAGGGGAAGGAATTGTTCCCCATGCCCAACCTCACCCTGCCCTGGCACAACTTGAGGCCGCTGCCCCTCGTCCCA
>NW_009259227.1:25250-25814 GCF_000687185.1 Egretta garzetta
CCCCATCCCTGGGAACATTCCAGGCCAGGTTGGACGGGGCTGGGAGCAACCTGATGTGGTTCAAGGTGTCCCTGCTCCTGCAGGGGGGGTTGGGCTGGGGGACCTCTGGGGGTCCCTTCCCACCCAAAGCATTCCATGATTCTATGATGGAGCAGCGGCGGAGCATCCCTGCCCAGAGCCCAGCACACAGCAGCCCGGGCCGGGCAGCGCTGGCACTCTCGCCCCAAGGACACGGCAAAGCGGCCAAGCCCGAGCTTCCCTGAGCTCTTTCTGGATCTGCCCTTGCTGGGACCACAACAGCACCCAGAGGTGAGAGACGTCCCAACGGCAGCTGAGGGAGAGGCCAGATGCTGGGGAAGCATTAGCCACCCCCCTGTGACGGGCAGGGAGGTGCCCATATGCCCGGGAAAGCCCTTTCCCACTTTGCCTGTTCCCCAGGAAGCCAAGGGCTGACCAAGAGCAGCAGCCAAATTCGCTGCAGCCCCGCGGCGACCCTTCCTCCTCGCCTGCAAGCTCTGCTCTAAACCTTCGGCCTGCCCGGCGCAGGCCTCCCGCCCCTCCCCC
>NW_009259227.1:29812-30944 GCF_000687185.1 Egretta garzetta
CCAGCTCCGCTGCCCTTCTCTGGACACGCTCCAGCCCCCCCAGGTCCTTCGGGGAGGGAGGGGCCCAACCCTGACCCCAGCAGTCGCGGTGCAGGGTATCGGTGCAGCTGGCACTTGCCAACCCCACCGCGCTCCCTCCCCATTTACCGCCGTGTCCGTCCATAAGCACACCCTCCGCTCCACCATCCAGCCGCTAAGGACAGTCAAGATGTTGGTGACAGACACGCACAGATCCCTGCGGGACTGGCGGACGCATCCCGCCACCCTCCCCAGGAACCCTGGATACCCTGGTGCCCCACGAGGAGCCACCGCCACCCACGTGCAAAAGTTCCAGCTGGATTCTCCCAGGAAGGCACAGAAAGAGCGAGGTGGGGCGATGCCAGCGGGCTGCCGAGGCTCCTGTCGCCGGCACCTACGGGCCTGCCCTGCTCGGACATCGCTGCCCGGGCGCAGAAGGAAGTGAGATTGTTTTGACAGGCTTGGCCGTGTCGGCAGTGACGGGCCCGCTCGCGATCTTCCAGAGGTTTGCAAAGGGGTTGATTATTTTGTTCCAGAGTTTTTCCAGGAATTGAAGTGAAGTTGAGCGGTGGTTTTTTTGGACAAATTGTGCTACTGGGTAGGGAGAGATGAAAAAGAAAAAAAAAAGAAAACAAATGAGCGAGGCCAGCCTGAGAGAGAACCGTGAGCGAGAGGAAGGAGGGTCCAGACCCAGGTCTGCAAGCCCAGGACTTCCAGCAGCCGCGTTGTCCCCAGCCTGGAGCCCTGCGTCCAGCTCTGGAGCCCTCAGCACCAGGAGGACATGGACCTGTTGGAGCGGGGCCAGGGGAGGGCTACTAAAATGATCCGAGGGGCTACTAAAATGCTCCGAGGGCTGGAGCCCCTCTGCTCTGAGGCCAGGCTGGGAGAGTTGGGGGTGTTCAGCCTGGAGAAGAGAAGGCTGCGGGCAGAGCTGAGTGCGGCCGGTCAGGGCTTCAAGGGGGCCCAGAGGAAAGGGGGGGACAAGCTTTTTAGTAGGGCCAGCTGGGACAGGACAAGGGGGGATGGCTTTAAACTGAAGCAGGGGAGGTTTAGACTGGATCTAAGGAAGAAATTCTTTCCAGTGAGGGTGGTGAAACCCTGGCAGGGGTTGCCC
>NW_009259227.1:31410-32187 GCF_000687185.1 Egretta garzetta
GAGAGACGGCCCAACGGCAGCTGAGGGAGAGGCCAGATGCTGGGGAAGCATTAGCCACCCCCCTGTGACGGGCAGGGAGGTGCCCATATGCCCGGGAAAGCCCTTTCCCACTTTGCCTGTTCCCCAGGAAGCCAAGGGCTGACCAAGAGCAGCAGCCAAATTCGCTGCAGCCCCGCGGCGACCCTTCCTCCTCGCCTGCAAGCTCTGCTCTAAACCTTCGGCCTGCCCAGCGCAGGTCTCCTGCCTCTCCCCCAGGAGACGGTGAGGAATTTATGAACTGGCCCGGCTGGCTTTGAACGAGGATTTAAATGCCCCAGGCATCCACAAAGTTCCCTTTGCCGTGACTTAAAAGCAGCGCCGTGTGCTGGCTGCACGCAGGTCTGCTGCAGCCGCAGATCCCGGGGACTGTCCCACCCTCAGCTGGGTGACCTCCCCCCTCCAGCATCCCCGTCACGGCCTTCTTGGCCCAAACCCTGCCAAAGCCAACCAGGCCAAATTTTCACCTCGGCTGCCGCTACCAGTGCCCCCGTGTTGCCTTTAGGCAGCACTGAGGAAGAAATTTATTCATCAATGACCTGGGCGAGGGGACAGAGCGTACCCCCAGCCCGTTCGCTGATGACACCAAACTGGGAGGAGCGGCTGACGCACCGGGAGGCTGCGCTGCCATCCAGCGGGACCTGGCCAGGCTGGAGAGTTGGGCGGAGAGGAACCTGATGAAGTTCAACAAGGGCAGGTGTTGGGTGCTGCCCCTGGGGAGGTTGAACCCCAGGCACCAGT
>NW_009259227.1:32349-33206 GCF_000687185.1 Egretta garzetta
CCGAGCCCTGGCCCAGGCTGCCCAGGGGGGCTGTGGAGTCTCCTTCTCTGGAGATCTTCAACCCCCGCCCGGCCGCTGTCCTGTGCCCCCTGCTCTGGGTGAGCCTGCTTGGGCAGGGGGGTGGCACTGGGTGAGCTCCCGAGGGCTCTGCCAGCCCTGGCCATGCTGGGATTCCATGAAATCGCCGCCAGGGCAGCGAGGCTGACCAGCGCCTCTTGTTTGGTTCGTTTTGGGGGTTTTGGGCTGGCACTGAGTTAGCAGCTCTTCTGCCAAGTTTGTTTGTGGCTTGGGAGCTCAACAGGGTTTGGGGTTTTTTTTTAATATGTTAAAAGCCTTCTGAGAGCTCAGCTCTCTGAAGGCAAAGTCCAAATAATTGATCCATACCCTGCTGGCCCCCAGGTTGCCTGTCCACGCTCGGCCAATGCAAGCCTTGGGGAAATAAGGGCGCCCGTGCTGTTCTTCACTTGAGCCCTGAGCCTCTCTTCCCAATGGCCCCGCCTGTCCGGACACTTCTCCCTTCTCGCCAGCTCCAAAGCATCTCCTGTGGCCTCAGATCTGAGCTTTCAGATACACGGGAACCCCAGCGGGCACGGGCCACGCCGCAGCTCCCTCAGGAGCCAGGGGCCAGCCCTGTGCCCGGCGCTGAAATACCGGCTTGCAAAGAGCCTTCCACACACAGATCTATCCATATATCTTTATATACATCTCTATATCCAACCCCCCCATTTCTGAGCGCTGTCTTCGCAATCAGCAGTCACCACAGCAGACCCAGGAACCTTCCCAAACAGCTCCCAACGCCACTGGCAGAGCCGGGGCGGTAAAAGCCAAACCAAGCTGCGGGCGAGCCCAACGCACGA
>NW_009259227.1:33462-33887 GCF_000687185.1 Egretta garzetta
TCGCCGAGCGAGGGCAGCCCGACGTTGCGCCCGGTGCCGCAGGCAAAGCCACGCTTGGCCAAACGGGCACCACGGCAGCGAGGACCCGATGAGCGGGAGACACCGGCTCAACGCGGGCGCTGGGGCAAGAAACACTCGGGCGCCGTCGCCAGGAGTGGGAAACAGATTTGCAAAGCCTTCCCCGCTGGAGGTGCGTGCGTCCCTGTGAGCAAAAATCAGCGCTGGCCATTCAAATGGGCAGCAGGTATCTGCTGGGCACATTACAGCTTGAGGGAAATGATCTCTGGGTGGGAGCGTTAGCCCTGGCCTGACAAACCCACCCGCCCCAGTCCCCCAAACTGGCCAAGCAGCCTCCTGCTTCCTCTGCACGTTCGCTAGTACCCGGAGCGGAGCCGAGCCTGATGAAGTGGGACATTGGAACAGCG
>NW_009259227.1:33934-34781 GCF_000687185.1 Egretta garzetta
CCGAGCTCAGGCAGCGGAGCAGCGAGCCCAGCGCCGGGGCTGCCGCACGGGGCCCTGCCCAGAGGGAAGTGCCCATGCTTCTGGCCCAGGGCCACGCGTCCCAGGCACCCAGACAGGCTGCTCCTCCAGAAAGAGACAAGTCCGTGAGCTATAACCAGGATCCCTGGCTTCCCTGGGGGAAGGCTCTGCCAAAAAAAACGCGGCAGCGGGGACCCGATGAGCGGGAGACACCGGCTCAACGCGGGCGCTGGGGCAAGAAACACTCGGGCGCCGTCGCCAGGAGTGGGAAACAGATTTGCAAAGCCTTCCCCGCTGGAGGTGCGTGCGTCCCTGTGAGCAAAAATCAGCGCTGGCCATCATTCAAATGAGCAGGTATCTGCTGGGCACATTACAGCTTGAGGGAAATGATCTCTGGGTGGGAGCGTTAGCCCTGGCCTGACAAACCACCCCGCCCCAGTCCCCCAAACTGGCCAAGCAGCCTCCTGCTTCCTCTGCACGTTCGCTAGTACCCGGAGCGGAGCCGAGCCTGATGAAGTGGGACATTGGAACAGCGGCCAGCGATTCAGGTCTGGAGATGCACGTGTCCCCGGACCCCTCCGCTCGAGGAGGGGGGAGGCCGAGGCCAGCCCCCGAGCTCAGGGCAGCGCCCCGATGGCAGGAGCCCGCTCGGAGAGCCCTCAGCTGGCTTTGGGAAGGACGGGCCGTAAGCTGAGCCGCAGCGGCGTGCGCAGACCCAGCACGCAGAGGGGGGAAAGCACGTGGAAAAAAAAAAAAAAAAAAAAAAAAAAAAAAAAAAAAAAAAAAAAAAAAAAAAAAAAAAAAAAAAAAAAAAAAAAAAAAAAAAGAA
>NW_009259227.1:34960-35364 GCF_000687185.1 Egretta garzetta
GAAGAAGAAGAAAAAAAAAAAAAGCAAAAGAAGAAAGCAAGAAGGAAAAGTTTCCACTCATCAGCCGCAAGTTGTTGTGGGCTCTCGCTCTCTTTGGGTCAGGGACCTGATCGTTTCAGTGCGTTCGGTGATGTCATTCCTTCCAGAAGGAAAAAGCCTTTCCTGCCCCAACTGAGCTGCTTTACAAACGCTTTAAATATCAAGTTTGGGGCAGCCAAAAGACAGAGTCATTTTGCTCTTTTTTTTTCCCCCCCTATGACTGTATCAGCACCCGTTAATTGGTGCCTTTCCCCCTCTGCTCTCCACCAGCCCCCCCTGGACCTCGGGGTCTTCCTAATCCTGACCTGGAGAGAGCCCCCTGCCAGGCCAGCCTGCGGGGACGGTCCCAGGCCAAGGGGCTGCGT
>NW_009259227.1:35825-37127 GCF_000687185.1 Egretta garzetta
GGGCCCCTGCGGTCCCGCGGGGGCCCCAGGGACAGGCACGGAGCCGCGGGCAGGGGATCGGCCCCGAAACCTCCCGCCTCTTCACCGGGGAGCAGGGAAGGACGGCAGGCAGGGGCACGAAGCAAGGCTGGGGCCGCTCCGCCTCTGGCCAGCTGGCACCGACAGCAGAAAGCACAGCAGCTGAGGTCTCCACCAGCCCAAACGATGCTTTTTATCGGGAAATCCATAGGAACTCCAAGCGCCCCGGGCAGCGGGGAGGACCACCTTCGGTGGTGGCACTTGACCAAAGACCGGTGGGGTCTGGCTGGAGAGAAGATCGCTGCCAGCAGCGCGGCAGAGACCTCCCTCCCCTCCTCCGCGCTGGAGGCGAGACACCTCCCGGATCCCCCCGTCCTTTGCCTTTTGCTCTTTTCACCCCATCACCCAAACCGGCCCCCCCCGCCCCAGCAGCCACAGGCACAGACAGGGAGCTTCGCCGGTTTGGGGACCACGCTTTGATCCACGAGGTCCTGAGAGCGCCAGTTCTGTTTTCTAACGCTGTGGCTCCAGATGTTCTTGTTATTCACATTAATATCTGCAAAGCCGAACGTTTGCAAAGCCTTTGGCACCGCCGGCATCTCACGGCCGTGAAATCCGCAGGCCAGCGGCGCGTAAGATAATCCGTCTGCGTGGTGCGCGCGTCCCTCTCCTGCCATTTCAGTTTTCAAGCTGATGCCTTTTCATCTTGTCAAATATCCCCCCACGCGACCTTCGCATCCTCTCACTGTGTCCTCTCGGGCGCTGCTGCGCCTCCAAACTACACAAATCTTGTCTTTTCACATCTCTTCAGCTGTAGACTCCGGAATAATGGCAATGGGGCATGGCGCTGCAGCTGGAGGACCTCACTGACGGGCTGTAACGAAGCCTTCAGTGCTCTCCTCCCCGCATCCCATCCCCAGCTCCCTCCCCACGCCGAGCACAGCAGCAGACGCTTTCACCGCGTCCTTCCCGAGACCTTTGTTTCCGTGAGCGACTGATTGCTCGGGAGCGTGGAAGGGGACAGAGAGCCCGTGCCAGCCCTACAGCCGCGTCCTTCCGCAGGGTAAATGGGGGTGGGGGGGCTGCGGGCTCTCTCGAGAGCCCCCTGCCCTGCTCCCCTCTCAGCGTATAAAACAACCGCGGCGCAGCGGTGGTCCCCGAGGTGAACGGGCGCATTTTGGGAAGGACACAGCAACAGCGGGACGGACCTGCCCCTCAAGAGAAAAGGGCAGGAAAATAAAAAATATCCCGAAGGCAGCAGCAGAAGCACGCGCCCGCCGAGCA
>NW_009259227.1:37776-38095 GCF_000687185.1 Egretta garzetta
TACGAAAGGAAGGCCCCCCTCAGCCCGGCCAGCGCTGAGCCCCCCCGCCCGGGTCAGCTGCGCTGCGGAGGAGGGAAGTGGGCTTGGAACAGCCGCCGGCTCACCGAGGAGCACTCAACGCGCCTTCATTCATTATCCACTGACATATGGAATAGTCATTGCGGGAGGAAACAGAACCAAACAAAAGCCCCAAACTGCTTCCTCCCAGCGAGGCCCTGACAGCCTCTGCAGCTCACGGCCATTCATCTCCGAGCGGCCGAGGGGAAGGGACGCTCGGGCTGCGCGGCCAGCGCCGCAGGGAGCGCTGGGGGGGGCCTGG
>NW_009259227.1:38771-40105 GCF_000687185.1 Egretta garzetta
GGGGGGAGGCTGCACGCTCAGCTGCGGGGGCGGGCGCCCAGTCTGAGGTTTGCGGATGAAGCCAGGCAGAGGGGAATTGGGGAGCACCCCAAGCTGCACCCGGGGTGCTCCCGGCTGGGGTCCGCACTGAGCAGCGCCCGCCAGCGTCACCCAGGTAGGGAGAGAGGCAGGGGAAGGAGTCAGAGGGGACAGGGGCACGGTCCCACAGCAGCACCCGAGCGCTGGAGCTCGCTGCTGCTGAACGCCGTGGTGTGAACAAGCCTGGGCTGGGGCATCCAGAGGGATCACGGCACCTTGCACGGAAGGGTGGATCTGGACCCCCCACCACCAAGGATTGTGTGCCCAGGAGGGTCCAACCCAAGCCCGAGGTCTCATGGCACATCACTGCCGTTTGCCGGCTCGCTTAGAGGCAGTGAAGCAACCCACCCGGGCAGGAGGGCGCAGGCGGCGCGCTGTGCACCCTCCGGAGCCCAGCTCTGCTCCCAGCCACCCCCCGACGGGGACACAGCCGGCCTGCGGAGCAGCCACCTCCAGACAAGGCACCAGTGCCTGCTAGTGGGGCTGGGCTGGGCTCCCTCCCCCCCGGAGGAACGGAAGGACAGGCCGTCAGCGCCCTCCCAGAGAGCTACGCACTAAAGCGTCGCATGTCATGAAGACTTTAATTAGGATGAGGCTAGTGTTAATTGGGATGAGGCTACGCGTTAATTGGGATGAGGCTGTGGTGCAAGCTGGGTCTCAACAACAACAAAAAGACAATGAGAAATACAGAAATACAGATCCTATTTGCAGCAAGAAAGCGTTTTCCTGGCCCCACGCGCGCCGGAGCTGCCCCTGCCCTCCCCTCCCAGCGCTCCTGGGCCACCGAGACAGAAAGCACCAGCCAAGCGCTGGGCGATGCTCCGGGCGGAGGCGAGCACAAAGCACCCAGTGTGCGCATCCCAGCCGCAGGAAGCAGAAGCATCAGGGTTCTTATGGAAGAGAGATAAATACAATTACAGAGGGAGGGCAGGGGGCTGGGAACGGGGAACAAGGAACAAAGCCACTGGAAGCTGCTCTGATGTCAACAGGTTCTGAATCAGCGCTCCCCCCACCGGGGCCCTGAAGCAGGACCAGCTGGGGAGAGAGAGACCTTGAATTCCTGCATGAAAGGGTTTTTTTTCCTGGGTTATGCTGGAGACATTACACAAGTGTATGTTTTCTATAGTCATATATTTCCCCTCTCTCTAAATCTCTATTCCAGACCCGGGGGCAGGGACTGCCGGCAGCTCCAGCGCTAGCCCAGGTGGGCCTCTAACATCTAACCTTTCGGGTCCCCGCCGGCCCCGAAAGGCCAG
>NW_009259227.1:40136-44524 GCF_000687185.1 Egretta garzetta
GACAGGAACAGACGCGTCCCTCGGAGCGCCACGGAACGCAGGCCTGGACCCTCTGAACCGCCAGCGATGCCAAAGAGCCCTCCTGAAGCTGGGTGAGCAGCCAGGAGTCCCGCTCACATCCCCGCTCAGAAGACTCCCAGCCCCGGGTGCTACGCTGCCGTTATTCCCGATGTGTCGTCCCCCCCCAATTCCACGCCGGCCAGGGGCGCCGGGCGAGCGAGCCGCCGGAGCTCCTCATGCAGAGCGCTTGCAGCGTGCAGCAGGCACCGGCTCCCTCCCCACCTGCCCGCTCACGCTGGATTTTCTGTGCTCTGTTACTTCTCAGCGGCTCAGGAGGAGCCTGCCTGAAATATTCCACCTAACCGGCGCCCAGGTTTGGCCGAGTCATGTGTGAGGCTACCCAGTACCCGTTCAGGTGAACCTAAATCCCAGCAGTAAGGGCCAGATCCAGCCGCCCCCACAGCCCTTGGCAATCCCTCCCTCCCGGCCTGGGGCTCTGCTGAAACAGCTGATCGACGCCAATCGCATTAATTGATTTAGCAGACGATTAAGAAAGGCAATGAAGTTTGTCTGGAACAACCAAACCCTAGGGGCATTTTACTGCCGAGATCCTGCTGTCTTCCACACAAGCAGTTTCCAACCTTTTCCGACGGCATGGAACGCAGAGAAGTTCCCTCTGAGAGCAGGGCAGGTCCCTGAACAGCAAAGGGAACCCCGGTGGCCACAGGTGAGGCTTGGTCACCTTTCAAAGGGCTGAAGAAACCCCCTCTTAGCCTGGGCTGCAAGGCTCAGCTCTGGCTGGGCAAAGACGGCACTGCTTGTGCCACCTCCAGGAAAGGGAGGAGGGGGCAGTTCTTCCCCCACTGTCCCTCCCAAGGGGGGCACGACATCCCCTTCGGCTGCCCCAGTGCTCCCAGCGACGCACGCGAGCGACGCGCCCTCACCAAGAGCCCTGCGTCGGTGCCCCTGGCCTGCTACGCGTTAGCCGCAAGGAGCAGACAGGGCAATGCCCTTTCAGGGACAGCGGCGCTCGACCACATCCCCTCCCTTCGAGCTGGCAGAGGAAGCCAGCGTGGGGAGGGAAATCCAACACCTTGGTCTTGTATCCACGTACAAAAGAAAAAGTCACAGCGGGTCCCACCTCTTCATCTGAGCTGTCCTCTTCATATTCGTTCTGAGCAAGCAGGCCCTTGTTTTCCTCCAACGACGAATCGTCCTCCAAGGTTTTGCTCTTCCTGGGAGCGCCTTTGGCCTGAAAGATGGAAAAAAATGAGCTCAGTGAGATCCCATCACGTGAACTGGTGCCGTTTTGTGTTCGCTACAGCAGAAACCGCGGCTGGGCGAGGAAACCCAAAGCTGCCACCAACGTCCAGCCTGCCGCCAGGTCCAAGGTCACCCCAGAGAGTTTCGTGCCCCAGCCTGGACAGCGCAGCATCTCACCCTTAGATCCTGTGGGACGCCACGGTACAGGGGGAGGGAAGGAAGGAAGGAAACGGTGCATTAGGCAGCATGCACTGACGTTCACCTGGGACCGCAAAGAGACAAAACCCATCGCCTCTCTTCCAAGGACAGGCTGCCCGAGAAGCTCGGGGGGCTGCTCAGCTCGCACAAGAGTTGCATTCTCACCCACTTTGGTCCAAAATTATTCCCTGCAGCTTCCATATCCCAGCCATCTTCCTGAGTTTTTCGGAAACAGTGCATTAGGCAGCGTGCACTGACGTTCACCTGGGACCGCAAAGAGACAAAACCCATCGCCTCTCTTCCAAGGACAGGCTGCCCGAGAAGCTCGGGGGGCTGCTCAGCTCGCACAAGAGTTGCATTCTCACCCACTTTGGTCCAAAATTATTCCCTGCAGCTTCCATATCCCAGCCATCTTCCTGAGTTTTTCGAGACTCTCCCTCCCTCTCTCCTGTCTCTTGGAGCTCGATGCCCCCAAGGCCACACAGACACAACCAGGCTGCAAGAACCCAACCTGCAAGGAGAGGCAGAACGGGGAGCGGCTTTCCCAGCAACGCTGCCTCCTCCGAGCATCAGTCAGAACAGCCAGGGATGAGGTGCCGGTGGGACTGCAGGCTCAGGAGGTAAGGAGCGCATCAGAAACCACACAGACAGGGAAACAGAAAGACGTTTATGCCGGAGGGGACCTCTGGAGGTCCCTGATCCAGCTCCCACTCAAAAGCAGAGCCAGCTTCAAAGTTAGACCAGGACGCTCGGGCCCTCATCTGGTCAGGTTCTGAGTATTTCCAAGGATGGGGATCTCGGCTCCTCTTGGGGGCCTGCTCCAGGGCTGCACAACTCCCATGGGCAAGACGACGCTTTACGTTCCACCAGAGCTTTCCTTGCTGCACCTTGTTCCCATCGCCTCTCATCCGCCCCCCAGGCATCACGAGAGCCCGGCTCCATCGCCTCCGCGCTCCCTCACGCAGCTGCAGGCAGCTTCGTGCAAGAAGTCTTCAAAATTCTTACAGCTTAAATTTAAAAGTTACACTAGAAGAACTGTCTTATATTTCCACCAAAATGAAACTTTGTCCCTTTTCCCGGCCAAAGAAGCCAGCCCGCAGACCCTCCCGTGTCCCACGCTCCAGCCCCGACCATCTCCGTGCCCTCCGTTACCCATTTCTGCCTGTCGCCGTGTTGTACTGGGGAGCCCCAGGTGGGACCCCAAGCCCAGACAGGTCTCAAGGGCCAAAGAGAGGTGAAGGACCCCGTCCCTGGCGCTGCTGGCTGTGCTGCTGCCAGTACAGCCCAAGATGTGGTGTTCAGGACACCGGCTGGCTCCCTGCCTGTCCCCCAGGACCCCCAGGGCCAGAGCTGGCCTCCTCCCGGCCATCCAGCCCCTGCCCGCCCTGTTGCACGGGGTTGTTCTGTCCCACATGCAGGACTCCACATCCTTCATCCCCGAACGTCACAAGTTTGCCTGTCAAACCACTCTCTCCAGCCCGTCGAGGTGTCTCCAAAGGGCAGATCTGCCCTCCAGCAGATCCCCAATGGATCCTAGAGCGTCAAGTAAGCACAGACCTAGCAGCTCCATCCCCTTTACGCGGCAGGACAAGCGCACAGGGGTTTCTTGGTGGCACAGGAGCGGGCTCTTCCCGGCGCTGGACTTCAGCAAAGGTCCCACCACGTAGGCACTCAGGACTCTAGAGCTGCCGGACAAAATCTTTAAGACTGGGTAAAGCTCACAACCATCCCACCTGCGTAACCTGCAGTTTCTGGTGGGTTTCAAAGCGATGGGCGTGTTCGGAGCCACCCTCAACCCCAAAAGCCTTTGGAAGAGCCCTGGGCAGAGAAGAGGGTGGGAACGGGCTGCAGACGCAGCCCCCGAGGCGGCAACATCACCGTGCCAAAGGGACTCCCACCGTCACGTGTATTAGACGCCGTGCCGGAGGCATCCCAACGGAGGTTGCCCATCCGGAGTGGTGGGACCAACCTCACTCACAGTGAACTGAAGGCAGCCTCTATTGCTTGGGTTATCCCAATTTTTTTTTTTCCCATGCCAGAACCTGCAGCGGGCAGGACGCACGGAGCATACGTTCTGCTCCCGTCAGAGAGACAACCCGTGGGGCACGCATTCCCTCCTCAGACACGGGTAATCAGACAGCGCCGAACATCAGACGTCGCCCACTCGCTGACCTGCTGTGTGGGTGCCGAATCAGCTACAGATCCTGCCCTGGAAAAGAGATTCTCTCTCCCCCCGCGCACCGCTCGGAGTGGGGGTAGGGGGAGAAGGGGGACCCTGGCTAGATCGGGTTTACGGGAGGATTCAGCGAAATAATCGGAAAAACAGCCCCAGAAAACGCCCCTCGCGGGAGCAGTAAAATCCGCACAGTGTGTGATCACCTTCTGCTGTACGTACACACCAGCGCAGCTCCCCCGAGCCGCGGGGAGAGGGGTGGGAGAGCGCCTGGAAAATACTGGGCCGGCAAGAGGATGAGATTACTGCAAAAACAAAAGGCTTTATTAAAAAATTTTTAAAAAGGGAGATTGGAGATAAGTTTTTTTCCAGGCTCTTGGCGCTACAATGGCTTTGGACTTGAGTTTCCATCTTTCCCTCATTTCCCCCCTCTCTCCACCGCCACGAGGAGACCGGAGGAGGATCCTGTGCCGCAAACCCGGGCTGCCGGTGCTACGAGCTGCCAGCGCCCTCGAGAGCGGAGGGCAAAAAGGCGGTGGCACACAGTTGCCCCAGCGCTCCTCCTCGCACCCCGCTGATGCTTGGCCTCTCGGCTCCACACAGCGAGGGAGAAACACAGAGGCCCGCGGGCTCCCCAGGTCCCAAGCGTACTCCGAGAGCTTGCCCAAGCCAGGATTCTTTCCAGGAGCTTCCCCCGGGCTAGCACATCTGCAAAGCCAACCGGACTCCAGCGCCCGGGGGTGACCCATAGCCA
>NW_009259227.1:45083-50896 GCF_000687185.1 Egretta garzetta
CCGTCACGTGTATTAGACGCCGTGCCGGAGGCATCCCAACGGAGGTTGCCCATCCGGAGTGGTGGGACCAACCTCACTCACAGTGAACTGAAGGCAGCCTCTATTGCTTGGGTTATCCCAATTTTTTTTTTTCCCATGCCAGAACCTGCAGCGGGCAGGACGCACGGAGCATACGTTCTGCTCCCGTCAGAGAGACAACCCGTGGGGCACGCATTCCCTCCTCAGACACGGGTAATCAGACAGCGCCGAACATCAGACGTCGCCCACTCGCTGACCTGCTGTGTGGGTGCCGAATCAGCTACAGATCCTGCCCTGGAAAAGAGATTCTCTCTCCCCCCGCGCACCGCTCGGAGTGGGGGTAGGGGGAGAAGGGGGACCCTGGCTAGATCGGGTTTACGGGAGGATTCAGCGAAATAATCGGAAAAACAGCCCCAGAAAACGCCCCTCGCGGGAGCAGTAAAATCCGCACAGTGTGTGATCACCTTCTGCTGTACGTACACACCAGCGCAGCTCCCCCGAGCCGCGGGGAGAGGGGTGGGAGAGCGCCTGGAAAATACTGGGCCGGCAAGAGGATGAGATTACTGCAAAAACAAAAGGCTTTATTAAAAAATTTTTAAAAAGGGAGATTGGAGATAAGTTTTTTTCCAGGCTCTTGGCGCTACAATGGCTTTGGACTTGAGTTTCCATCTTTCCCTCATTTCCCCCCTCTCTCCACCGCCACGAGGAGACCGGAGGAGGATCCTGTGCCGCAAACCCGGGCTGCCGGTGCTACGAGCTGCCAGCGCCCTCGAGAGCGGAGGCCGTGCCCGGCGGGGGCTCTCGGCTCCACACAGCGAGGGAGAAACACAGAGGCCCGCGGGCTCCCCAGGTCCCAAGCGTACTCCGAGAGCTTGCCCAAGCCAGGATTCTTTCCAGGAGCTTCCCCCGGGCTAGCACATCTGCAAAGCCAACCGGACTCCAGTGCCCGGGGGTGACCCATAGCCATCGGTGGGTTCAAACCCTTCAGGAAAGCTTTGCCAGGAAGATAAGATGGACCTCAGCTAGGACATCCACCACGCCCCCTAGCAAACTTGACCAGCCGGGCAAGAGCAAACACACACTGAACACTAAAACCTTTTTGCCGGAAAGAAATCCATCTGAAGCGGGCAGGGCTCTACGGGCGCTTGGGGACAAGCAAGAGGCACCGGGCCAGCGGACCTGGTTGCGGGGGAGCGCAGTCGCTGTTCACTGATCTCGCAGGCTTATTGGAGACGCCTCTGCATCTTCCAGGCGTGTTTCACCTCGGCCAGCGGGACAGGCAGGGACAGGCAGGGACAGGCAGGGACAGGCTGGTCCCCCCGGCCTCGCAGGGGCCGTGCTCGGCCGCAGGAGCAAAGCCGAAGCGTTGCTGGGCCGCCCAGGCAGCCCCGTGCAGAAAGGCTCGGTCCACCAGAGGGGGGCCAGGCAACCCCCGGGCCCCCATGGCTAGTGGGGATCCAGGAGTTGGCCCCCCCAGAGCTCGGCTCGGAGGGGAGTCGGGCAGTGCTGAGCGTCACCAACAGCCATCGCCAGGCCCCGGTTTTGGCAGTTTTGGTCGCTGAGGGGGAGCCCTGGTGGGTTTCAACAGCGCAGACAGGGCTTGGGAAGAGGTTTGGCTGTAACAAGGGGGCTAAGGGAAGACTGGAGCCTCCCCCACCAGCAAGACCTGTTACCTCCTCCCTGCCAAATCCTGCTCCCTGCGTGCGGATCAGCCGGGGTTCCTCTACCCCAAACCCCAACAGGTAAATTCAGCAGAAGGAGCTAGAAGAAAGGTTTAACCTAAACTAAGCCATGGAGCAGACAGGCAAAAGGGAGAGGGAGAACGCCGCCAGCGGCCTTTGAGGCCAGCCGCATCCTCGGAGCGCTCCCCCTTGCACAGCGGGGTGGCAGGCGACCGCCACCACCACCCGGTCAGACACAAGCGCCGAGGTGCCGAGCCCCCCAGCCGCTCGGCGCAGGATGAGGCGAGAGCTTTCCAGCGCAGGCAGAGCCGCTCTCCCCAGCTACGCCGCAAACCGCGCATCAGGCACCTGACTGCAAAGAGAATTTTGTGCCAGCAAAGATGCCGAGGAGAGGCAACGTCTCGAGCTGTACATTAGAGACGGGAAACCCAGGGAGGTGGTCGAGTCCTCATCCCTGGAGGGATTTAAAGGAAGGAGAGATGAGGTGCTGAGGGACAGGGTTCAGTGGTGGGATGGCAGGGTTAGGTTAAAGGTTGGACTTGATGATCTTAAAGGGCTTTTCCAACCAAAGTGATTCTATGGTTCTGTTCTATTCTATGAAACACACCTTCGGGATCACAGGCCCCTCAGGTGTGAAAAGAGAAGCAGAACCAAAGGCGGCTCATCTATCCCAAAGCTTTTCCACATCCTCCAGCTAAATGACCTTGGGGAACAGAAGCTACCGCCCCTGCCCACACCAGTCCTGCTCACTTCCTTCAGCTACTGCTGCTGCGGCACCGTACCAGGCAGCCTCGGAAAGCCCGGCTAGGCAGGCGGCCAGCGGCTGCCCGGGCTAGCGGGATCGGTAAGGGAAGCGTCCCCCGCTGCGTCAGAGCGTGTTAACGGCCCAGTTAGACCCTCTGTTTCTCCTCCCCAAACCAAGAGCCACTGGAAGCTGGATTAAAACATCGGCAGCTCCTTTGGCTCCTCTTCCCCCAAGCAAACCTGCCTGCCTCCGCCGTAAAGTGCTCCCACGCAGTTCCTCCCGGGTTGTGGAGAAAAGATCAGGGACTCCTGGCTTGTGATTTTCCAGCAGGAAGGGAGGAAGGTCCCTGCTGTCATCGAATCCCTGAATCATTTGGGTTGGAAAAGCCCTTTAAGCTCCCCCAGCCCAACCGTTCCCCTACCCCTGCCATCCCACCCCCAAACCCTGTCCCTCAGCACCGCGTCTGCCCGGCTGTGAAATCCCCCCAGGGGTGGTGTCCCAGCAATAGAGGAGCAGAATCTCCTCGGTGGAGGCAGGAGAGCAGGAGGAAGGGGATGCACCGGCTGGGTGCTGCTGCAAAGCCAGCGCGGGGTGACGAGCGGAGGGGGCGGCCGGGCAGCAGCCAGACCAGACGTGCCAGCCAGGGCTGGAGCGGACGGGTGACAGACCCTGATGTGGAAGCAGCCCCAGAGGGGGTGGCTTTGGGAGCGGTGGCACCAGCACACGTGGGACAAAGCGACTGTCCCTCAGCTTCAGGAGAAGGGCGCAAGGTTTCTCGCAGCTTTACCAGACGCCGGGATGAGCACGCAGGTAGCGGGAGACCCTCGCTCCTCAGGGCCAAGCCCCGACCCCGCTGAGATCGTACGGTCAAGGCGGGGAGAAGCAAGCAACCGACACGCACACGTCATCTCCTCCTTCGCTAAAGCGAGGTGGTTCTCGGACCTAACGTTGCCCGTTGCTCTCCTCACCCTGCGAGGCAAAACAACGAAATCCTCGGTTTTACACGTGGAAAGGGAACAGCGGTGACCTAGCTTGCCACAGGGCTAGAAACAGGATTCCCAAAGTCACAGCCCTGCGAGCTACTGGCGTGGGCTGTTCTCCAGGACCTGTCCGTCCTCCCCTCAGCACACGTGAACACCAACCTGCAGAAACTCCAGCCCTTCCAAGGGCAACAAGGGATGCTTCCAAGAGCAACAAGGATGATGGGGGGACTGGAGCATCTCCCCTAGGAGGAAAGGCTGAGGGAGCTGGGCTTGTTCAGCCTGGAGAAGAGAAGGCTGAGAGGGGATCTCATCAACACCTACAAATATCTCAAGGGTGGGGGTCACGAGGACGGAGCCAGACTCTTCCCAGTGGTGCCCAGCGCCAGGACAAGGGGCCATGGGCACAACCTGAAGCAGAAGAGGTTCCAGTTGAACGGGAGGAAGAACTTGTTGACTGTGAGGGTGCCCGAGCCCTGGCCCAGGCTGCCCAGGGGGGCTGTGGAGTCTCCTTCTCTGGAGATCTTCAACCCCTGCCTGGCCGCTGTCCTGTGCCCCCTGCTCTGGGTGAGCCTGCTTGGGCAGGGGGGTGGCACTGGGTGAGCTCCGGGGGGCCCTGCCAACCCCGGCCATGCTGGGATGCTGGGATTCCAGTGCCTCTACGCCAACTGCTGCTGATTTAAGGACAAACGACCTGCCAGGCTTGCAAAGAAAGCCAGGATGAAGGCGCATAATTCCTCAGAGAAGAGGGGCCTGGGGCCCGAGCAGCCTGGCAGACCAGCTGAGCCTGGTGGCAGGTTAATGGCTTGCACCACGTGTTTACCTCATGGCCAGCTGCTGCATTTTGAGGTTTCCATTCTCAGGCAGCCTCTTGCAAGCGACAAGATGCAAGACAGAATCTCAAGCAACGGCAGCCCACTGCTAAGTCACCATGTGTGCACCTCAAGTTTGACCTTAGATGTAAGAAGATCCTTTCCAAACAAGGACGGAGAAGGGGTGATGGTTTTGAACTGAAGCAGGGAAGGTTTAGACTGGATCTAAGGAAGAAATTCTGTACAATGAGGGTGGTGAAACCCTGGCAGGGGTTGCCCAGAGAGCGGGTGGAGGCCCCATCCCTGGGAACATTCCAGGCCAGGTTGGATGGGGCTGTGAGCAACCTGATGTGGTTCAAGGTGTCCCTGCTCCTGCAGGGGGGTTGGGCTGGGTGACCTCTGGGGGTCCCTTCCACCCCAAACTTTCCATAATTCTATGAAACAAGAGCAGTAAAAGTGGCTTCTGCCAGGGCCAGGACAAACCACCTTGCTCAGCCGACCTCGGAGGAACCAGGACTACACAGCCAAGTCTGCGCAAGCAACCGTCGAACACGCCTGCTGCTGGAGCCCAGGGGGGACTCACATGGATCCTCCCTGTAGGACAAACCAAGTGACATCGGGCCAACACCGTGAGCAGGTCCTCATCGCAGTCAGAGACAACGTGGTCTCTCCACATCCCAGTGCCTTTGGCAGGGTGGATGTTGTCTCATTTCCACTAGGGCGAGTCTTCTTTAACTGCTCTAAAACCAGGAGACAGAACCTCGGAGGCAGTGTCACACATGCAGGGCTTTGAAGAACTCGGCTGCTATTATCATAGAATCATGGAATCCCAAGTCGGAAGGGACCTCAGGGATCACCTGGCCCAACCTCTCTGGGCCAGAGCCCCGTCCAGACACGATGGCCCCGCACCCTGCCCAGCTGAGGCTGGATAGTGCCCAACGTGGCGGAGTCACCCCCTCCCCTGGGGAGGGCATTCCCATGCGTGACTGTTCTCATGGGGAAACATTCCCCCCTCGTGTCCAATGGGAATCTCCCCAGGATCAACTCGTGTCCATGACCCCTTGTCCTCTCCAGGTGACTCCTTGTGACCAGGCAGTCTCCATCCTCTCTGTCGCCCCCCCTTAGGCACTGGGACATGGGGATGAGATCCCCCCGGAGCCTCCTGTGCTCCAGGCTGAACAAACCCAGCTCTCCCAGCCCATCCCCATCTGGCTGAGAGAGGCTTCCCAGCCCTTGGGTCGCCTTGGTGGCCCTGCTCTGGGCCCCTCCAGCCTGCCCACAGCTTTTTTGTGCAGCGGGGACCAGAACTGGGCACAGGATTCCAGGTGGGGCCTGGCCAGCACCGAGCAGAGTGGGCTGAGGGCTCCTGTATCCCTGCTGGTGATGCCCTTGGTGATGCAGCCCAGCATCCTATTGGCCTTGTAGTTACTTGGAGCGGTTACACTTGTCTGTTAATTTGTCAGAATTTCTCCCTTTTATAAGTGAGCAGTTCAGATACAGGCCTGTTTCTATTTGTCCTTCCATTTAATTCAAACTGAATCAACATTCAAATGGGGGGGGGGGGGGGTTTTTTGTT
>NW_009259227.1:51317-54123 GCF_000687185.1 Egretta garzetta
CGCCGTTCCCCCCACGCCCCCCCATGGGAATCCTTGTGACAAGGGAGCCTCCATCTTCCCTGTAGCCACCCCTTAGGCACTGGGACGTGGGGATGAGATCCCCCCGGAGCCTCCTGTGCTCCAGGCTGAACAAACCCAGCTTTCCCAGCCCATCCCCATCCGGCTGAGAGAGGCTTCCCAGCCCGTGGGTCACCTTGGTGGCCCTGCTCTGGGCCCCTCCAGCCTGCCCACAGCTTTTTTGTGCAGCGGGGACCAGAACTGGGCACAGGATTCCAGGTGGGGCCTGGCCAGCGCCGAGCAGAGTGGGCTGAGGGCTCCTGTATCCCTGCTGGTGATGCCCTTGGTGATGCCCCCCAGCACCCTGCTGGCCTTGGCTCACTCCTGTTGGGCTCGTTGGCCACCAGGACCCCAGGTCCCTTCCCACAGAGCTGCTCCCCAGCCGGGTGCTATTCACCTTCTCTCATTGGCTCTACGTGTCACCGCCTCCTAGCACCGATGCGTTGATCAGCCAGGCTGTTGTATCTCCACAAGATGCACTCCGCAGAGCGCTGCAGTCCTGAGGCCGGGGAGAGGTAACTCACACTAAGACTGTCAGTGCACGTAACAAGCCTGAAATTTTTCACCCTGTGGGCAACCATCAATTTGTTCCTTTTCATGGGGCTGACAGAACTGCAAACAGCTCAAAAAGATGAAGCCTGATGGGGGAAGAGAGCCTCGCTCGCACACCGGACTCAAGAACCAACGCATCTCAGGACAGCAGCAGCTTGCCCGGGTGCCCGGCGAACTCAGCAGGTTTGCCATTTGTTGCTTCAGCTTCCCCTCGCAGAGCTTCTGTCCAGAGGACACGGCGCTGAGCGTGTGAAAGCTGGCCTGTCCCCCTCCCAGGGGCACGGAGCCCTGCGCCGACCCAGGCTCACAGCTGAGCACAGCCCCGTGCGCCCCGTAACACCGACACCGGGCTGGGGCAGGGCACGGCGCAGTAGGCTGGGGACAGAGATCCCACCGCTCTCTTGGCGCGGTGACCTAGCGAGGCACCGCAGGCACGCTGGGCACCAAGCAGCGGCACTTCCACTGACGCCGCGAGCTGCTGTTAGCACCAACAGCGGCTTCCTTCCTTCCGTGACGGCTAGAAACACGTCCCAGGGGCCAACAGGCAAGAAGGCTCTGCAGAGATCAGGCCACCAGGAAAGAATCTGTTGGCTGCTTTCCTATTTAAGGTCGGTGTGGCAAACACGAGTACAAATCAATCCGGAGGAGAGGAGAAGCAGCGATCCAGGGCTAGAGAGAAGAACCGAACCAAGGGGCTCCTCCATCCAGCCCCCCCACGCGCTCTTGCTGATGAGAACGTATCAGCCCCAAGCGGTTGGGGTCCTGCTGCCGTGGCTGCGCGGCGCCGAGCTGAAGGCAGCATGGAGCCACCCAGAAGGAGGAAAACGGGCAACAGGTTCACTGGCAGGGGCTGGTGGAGAAGCGGAGAGGAGCTGGGCATGGTCCCGCAGCCCCGAGCCCGGCGAGGATGCTCCAAGCTGCGCATCGGAGCGGCCAAGAGCCAAGCTCCCCGGGCGCAGTCCCTGCAGGAAGGGAAGAGTTAAGCGGCTCCCACTGCCTCCCCGGTACCCGGCGCAGGACAGATTTGATGCCACAGCAGGGACTCCCTGACAGAAGAGCGCTGAAGGGGCTTCCTGGATTATAAAAGCAGAAAATAAACATTTCAGCCTGGCCTTCAACTGCAGGCCACCGGGCTTTTTCCCCAGGGGCTCGGAGAGCAGAGTCGGACGGCTCAGCTCAGCACCGGGGCTGCCAAGGAAGAAAGCACAGCTTGTCAGAACGCTGGAAGTCATTAAGAGGAAATCTAATCCGACAAGGACAGCCTAATATTTACACAGCCCTGCGCGCGAGAGAGGCACTAAGAACGGGGCTTTGCAATCTGCTGACAGGCAGGTGGTGGAAGCAGTGGCCTTTCGCGCTCCCGCATCCCGAAGGGAGCTGGGACAGCACAACTCAGTTCAGCACCTCGCTGCTCAGACCGGATTAACACTTCTCCACGGGCCGAGGCGCCAGTGCTGGCTCACAGCTCAGAACCTCTCCTTGCTGTCCTCAGGAGAGGCTGCCTTTACTCCTCTGCGGGGGTTTTATTAAGCCCCAAAGACAAAGACTTCTTACACTCCAACTTCTCGGAGAGAGCTGCAGATGACCACCAGGATCGTGAGGAGGAACGCAGCTCTGGAGAGGCACCTCAGCATCCCACCACCACCTACGCTTGAATTCTGCACCGAGATCAACACGTCCTGAACTGTTTCGCGTTCCATCGCCTCAGGAGCCGTCAGTCTTCCCATCACTGCTCCAGGCTGGTCAAACACAACGGTCACAAACCGGGAGACCCCGCAAGATGAAAATGCAAACCTCCAGCAAGAGTAATTCAATACACCCCCCCGTACCTAAAGGGTTTCTCCCTTGCCAGACCCACTGCTTCCGGAGATGGAGCAGGAAAGACCAAGACCAGATCAGCCAAAGAGCATCGGCTCCGCTTCGGCACCCTCCACATCATTGGCTTTCCCCAAGAGAGCATCACAGGTTTTACGGAAGCAGCAAGAGACCAGGACTGAAGGAGCCAGCAGGCAGAACAGTGCCACAACCCCTCGCCGTGAGCTGCGATGCTAGCAGCATCCTCTCTGGCGGTGGGTCAGGGCTCCCAGCTCTTCCCGGCGCCCCAGGCAGGCCTCCCCGTGCGGACCATGATGCTGAGTCTACGGAAAAGCTTTGGCAACCTGAGCAAGCAAGGCTCCTTGCTGTCTGGTCTCTCAGC
>NW_009259227.1:54134-54841 GCF_000687185.1 Egretta garzetta
AACCTCAGAGCAATAGCAGAACATCTGCGAGCTTCCCTTCCCTTCTCCGTCCACACGCCATCCTTCCCCACGAGCTCCCTGACGCTCTCCACGTTTCCCTGGCAGAGCAGGAGACCCTCCCGTCGATTCCCAAGTGCCGTACGTGTTCAGCTGATGCATGTAGCTCTCCTGCGCGTCGTCCAGAAGCCTCTGGAAGCAGCGGCTTGGGAATCCTCCCCGACCTCGATTAACTTGCTGGACAGCCAGAACATGCTGAACGCGAAAGACGCAGGGCATGCACAGACCCCTCCGGGAGCGCTCCAGAGCCTGGCTCGAGCGACGCGCGCAGTGACAGGCCGTGCCCAGGGAACAAGGTCATCTTCAACATCAAGGCTGAAAATCCGACGGGGAGGAGCAGGAGGCTTCTCCGGCACCAGCTCAGATGTCCACGCTGCTGGGAATGGCACAAGCGATGTTGGAGCAAACTGGCACCAGGCAGTTTCAAAGTAAATTCCCAGGAGACAGAACGAGGTCTTCAGTTCAGGGCAGCGAGGCAGTTGCCAGGGCCAGAACGAGCAGGCTCAGCAAACCACGCAGGACTGCAAAAACTCAGGCCTGGTCTCCAAGAGGGGGGGCAAGGGGATCCAGCACCTCTGCTGCTGAAGGGTGGTCTTTACCCTCCCACCCTCCTCCTGCTGCTCCTGCCCTGCCTGCTCCGCTCCCCCCCC
>NW_009259227.1:54864-56988 GCF_000687185.1 Egretta garzetta
CCCGCGGAAGCGGACCTGCCTCGGCAGGAGCAGAGACAGCTCTCGGTGACGCCAGCGGGGTGACCTGGCTCAGGGAAGCATCTTCCAGATGCGGCAGAGCCAGGAGTGAGAGGACAAGGCTGGAGAAGGGAACCGTCCCCGCTCTGGCAGCCCTCAGAGAAGCTGCTGATCGCAAAGTTCGTTACCCTGCTGTGAACACGCAGCTTCAGAGAAGCTGCCAGGGAGGGTCCGCGCTCTGTGTTTGCACTTCATTACCCAAGGAGCAGGAAGAACCGGGGGCCGTCACCGCCACACATCACAGCGACAGCGCTGCGTTACGGCTGGCGGCTGCTTTCGGCACTTCCGCATCACGTCCCCGACAGCGCTACGCTGTACTGGAAATGAACGCTGCATAATTTGCAACATATTTTACACTTAGGGCTAAAAATCAATTAAATTTCCGAGAAGGAGCCAAACCAAGGCAGAAGCAACCGGCCTGCAGAGATCCCTGCCGCTCAGAGGTGCCTGTTCCCAGGCAGGCTACCAACCGTGTTCAGCAACGCTCCCCGTGGTGCCAAAGCCACCGCATCAGCCTACCAGACAAGAAGACATCCACGAACTGGACCCATCAACCTTCGGGCAAGCGCTAAAATGCCCCCCGAAGGAGCAGGGACAGGCCCCCTTCTGAAAAGGCCGCTAACAGGGGTGCGAGTGAAACCATTTCCCCTCTCACCGGGGTCAAACCCCCGTGAGGTCTCCCCGGAGCATTTTAGGGGCACAGCCCCGGGTAGCAGTGTCCTCGGTTCCCTTGCAGGGACCGTAGCTCAGAGGAGATCCTAAGGAGCAGCCAAGGCCGCAGATTAACATCAAGGACACTCGGAGTCTGTGTTCCTTTTTGGAGTGCTTTTCTTCCCTTTTGGGTTTTTGTTTTGTGTTCCAGCAACCAAGAACCTGTCGATTCTGCTCTGCCTGAACCGAAGCTCATTTGGTGGCACCTGAAGGCTGTTTAGGGTTTGCACATTGCTTTGGCTAAGCCGCTATGACAGGGCACAGGGAACGAAACACAGTAAGAGAAAAAATATTTTAAAAAGTGGGTGCTTGGGGCAGCGGGGGAGGCAGCACGGACGCAGGCGGGGACCGAAGAGCCAGCACAAGCTGCTATCACAAACACCACCGGAGTGAGAGCAAGGTCGCGTGGGCAGATCCTCCCACCGTGCCCACAGCAGAGGGAACCACGGCATGGGGACTCACAGCTCGCAGGGGTTCTCCGTTTCTCACCCACCCCGCTAACAGCGGTGCCAAGGCTTGGCAAGCCCCGAGCTGCAGCCACAGATGCCTGCTGTCAACCCTCCCGCCCTATAAACACAACAAAACACGAATCCCCGGGCAGGTTTTGCCATCACAACCAACCCAAGACAAATTTTAGCTTGCCTTTTAACAATGCGTTCGTCATCCCGAGTAAACGAAGCAGATTTGCCTAGCGTGGAACCAGTGAACTGAAATCAAAGGTTTTAAGAGCCTGGAGTTGAGAGACCACAATCCCAATTTTTTAACCTTCAGAACTAAACCCCTCTCCCCAAGGCAAATAAAGAGCTCCCCAATGCCTGCAAGGGACAGATTTTCCAAGCAGAAGCGAGTTCTCTTCGTCCTTGCTCCAAAGGCCCAGGTCCATTTTTAAACACAGCGTACCGGGTGCCTGCCACCTCCCCCAGCGACCCAGCAGAGGAGGACGCTGAGCACCCCGATGGACAGACCCAGCTCAAGGCGTCCCCTGAGCACCCCCTCCTCAGCCCCCACCTGCAGCTCAGCTCTCTCTGCAGTTTCCCACCCATGAAGCAGCAAGCACTGTTCCAAAGAAAAAGCCAAAAGTGGGACGTGGCGTAGAGCCACGGCCAAGGTAGGGCTCAAGACGCTCCTGAGACATTCCTACTTCGTAATATTCCTCTGCTCCCCAAGTTCCGGAGCAGTTCCGATGCAGTGCAAAATTCTGAACCGCACACAGCTCACAAAATGATGGCGTCACCCTGAAAAGCTGCCTGAAACGGCTGGAGCTTGTCGAATCCCAGAATCGTTTGGGTTGGAACAGACCTTTAAGCTCCCCTAGCCCAACGTTCCCCTACCCCTGCCATCCCACCCCCAAACCCC
>NW_009259227.1:57355-59212 GCF_000687185.1 Egretta garzetta
TGGCCCTCTTGGCCACCTGGGCACCCTGCTGGCTCATATTCAGCCCCCTGTCGACCAGCACCCCCAGGGCCTTTTCCACAGGGCAGCTTTCCAGCCCCTCTGCCCCACGCCTGGAGCGTTGCCTGGGGTTGTGGTGACCCCAGGGCAGGACCCGGCCCTTGGCCTTGTTGACCCTCACCCAATTGGGCTGGGCCCATGGCTCCAGCCTGGCCAGGTCCCTCTGCAGAGCCCCCCTGCCCCCAGCACATCCACACTCCCACCCAGCTCAGGGTCACCTGCAAACTGGCTGGGGGTGCCCTCGATCCCCTCACCCAGGTCAAGGATGAAGATGTTAAGCAGAACTGGAACAGAACTGTATCCATGGGAATGGAAACAGCGTTCAGGATCAAACCTCTGCCCCCTGACTTCCTCGGTTTCCACTGTTACAGCTGCTGCTCTTTTTTCAGCCGCACTGGCGCAGAGCAGAGCATCGTGTCCAGCTTGACCTGGGTTGCCACAGGTCCCAGTACCTGCAGATACTTTTTTACGGGCCCACAGCCTTGCACACACTCGGATACCGAATAAAAGGCTGAAAAATTGGGTGGGGCAGGCACAGCCCCAGCCCCAGCTCTCCGACAGACAGACAGACACACAACGCACTGGCGGTCAGTCCTGGCTTAAGCAAGTGTCCTCCTGCTTACACGGCCATGCGGCAAAACAGAGGCAGGGGCCAATGGCCCCCAAAAACACACCCCCCACGCGTGATTTCGGGGTTCGACTGTTCTGAAAAGAAAAAAAAAATCGCTTCTGCAAAGCGATTGCTGGGCTGGGTCAGCCGCCAGGCCTGGCCAAAGCCACTGACTGGGAAACAGCTGGTGAAGCACGGGGATGACAATGGGGGCGTCAGGGTGGGAACAAGCAGCCGCCCACGGAGACAAGCCAAGAGGGGCTGCTGCCGAACAGCAACACCGCAGCCCGGGGCACTCGTGGAACTCCTCAGCAGGTGACCAGGGGAACTCCCTCCTAAATTTCTACTCCAGACCTTGGTAAAGCTTCCACCCATCGCCCACACCCATAAACGCACACAGACCTGGAGAGCCAGGATAACACCACGGCATTTTTTGTTAACGAGCCTGGGGTGTGACCCAGGGCGAAGGAAGCTGCTGTGCCCGGAGCTCCCCGGATCCGCACATTAATACCTCAAGGCAAACGCGAGCGTGAATTTTTTCCCCCAATCTTTGTGCCTGAACCTTCTCAAACAGAAGCGAGTCTGGGTCTTTATAGTTGGCTTTTTTACACCCGCTATCTAGGAGAGAAGCACCACTACCAACACTGACTCCAGGAACGCAGACCAGCACAGTTGTTCTCCTGCTAACAAACCGGCAGCACGACAGCTCTCCACGCCGCCTCTCAGTGCAAAAGCAGCCACGTTGCCTCCCTCTGCGCACGTATGGTTTCCTCCTCGCTGATCCTGCGCGGTCACAGACATCCCCAACTCCCACGGGGCACTGCCCAGCACCTCTGGGGCCTCGCTACTCAACTCCTTACGCCCGCCCCGCTGGGCTGCACAGCCCAAGCCCCTGCTCCTGCCACTAAAAACAGCTCAAATAAATAAAAATAAATAATCTGGAGCCTTCGTATGATCTACGCAAGATTCCTCTTTACAAACATTTCCCTGTGGTTCACACACAGAGCTTGGATTTTGCTTTTTCTGGCAGAAAGGGGCATTGACACCGTGCATGGTGGGCACAGGCACACCCAGCACAGTGGGTGCTGGTACACTGGGTATGGTGGGCATGGGCACACCCAGCCCAGGGGGAGCTGGTACACTGGGTATGGTGGCACCAGTACACTGGGCATGGTGTGGCAAGGGGAAAC
>NW_009259227.1:59384-59893 GCF_000687185.1 Egretta garzetta
GGCACGCTGGGTACAGTGGCACTGGTACACTGGGCACGGGGTCACGGGCACACTGGCTGTGGGCACACCCAGCATGGTGGGCACCAGCACCCTGGGCACAGGGTCATGGGCACACCGGGTGTGGGCACACCCAGCATGGTGGGCACCAGCACACTGGGTATGGTGGCACTGGTACACTGGGCACAGGGTCACAGGCACACCGGGGGTGGGCACACCTGGCATGGTGGGCACCGGCACACTGGGTACAGTGGCACTGGTACACTGGGCACGGGGTCACGGGCACACTGGCTGTGGGCACACCCAGCATGGTGGGCACCAGCACACTGGGTATGGTGGCACTGGTACACTGGGCACAGGGTCACAGGCACACCGGGGGTGGGCACACCTGGCATGGTGGGCACCGGCACACTGGGTACGGTGGCACTGGTACACTGGGCACGGGGTCACGGGCACACTGGCTGGGGGCACACCGGGGGTGGGCACACCCGGCACCAGCCCCGGCTGGCCCT
>NW_009259227.1:61200-61660 GCF_000687185.1 Egretta garzetta
TGGCCTCCCCCCAGGCTCCGGAGGGACTTTCCCAGCCGCGGGCCTGGGCCTCGCTCTTCCCCGCTGTGTCACAACATCGCAACGGGTTCCTGTGAACTCCCCAGGCCTGGCAGTCGCTCTTGCCCGCTCCTAATTAGAGGCGCTGCCTCTTTCCCCAGTGGTTAGCCTGCCTGTGCACCTCATTACCCCAGCGCCGCAACACCTCAGGGGGAAATGAGCTGTTCGGTCTACTCGAGGGGAAAAAAAACAATGTCCAGACGCACATCTAACTGTTTCCATGGTAGGGGATGCTCTACAGCTTTTTGCCATGTCATACCCGACACAACGCTCCAGGCGTGGGGCAGAGGGGCTGGAAAGCTGCCCGGCGGAAAAGGCCCTGGGGGGGTTGGTGGAGAGGGGGCTGGATAGGAGGCAGCAGGGTGCCCAGGTGGCCAAGAGGGCCAGCGGCATCCTGGCTTGT
>NW_009259227.1:61904-75048 GCF_000687185.1 Egretta garzetta
CAATCCCTTCCCCTTGGGGCTGTCAGGGGCTGGAAGGGGCTGCCCAGGGAAGGGGTCGAGTCCCCAGCCCTGGGGGGATTTAACAGCTGGGCAGCCGTGGCACTTGGGGACGGGGGTTTGGGGGTGGCCGTGGCCGTGCTGGGGTAACAGTTGGACCTGATTATCTTAAAGGTTTTTTTCCAACCTAAACGATTCTAGGATTCTGTGATTATAACCACTGTGGCACATCCCGTGCTGTTTTTCTGGCATCTTTCCACAGCTCTGGCCTGATCCGTGGTTGCACCGGTCGCACAAGTCCCCTTTTTCCATCTTTTCTAGTTGCGTGGGGGAGTATTTTAAGTTTTGTCTGAAAGATCGTAGTATGCCGAGCTAAGTGCTGCAAGCTTGTTTTCCAGCGCCGGTTACATCCACGCTGTCTGCCTGAAGTGAAATGGGAGAAGTTTTCTTGCTGTTTGGTTCTGAACCTGGCAGGCCAAACAGCCGAGTAGAAATAAGTTCTTTGCGAATAGTCGTTGCTCTCCCTCTGCGTTGCGCTATCGCCTGGCTTCAACTGCAGGTCAGGTGTGTGCTATCAGAAATCTTGAGGGAAGAGAAACGCTTTAATACTGCTAGGAGTGGAAAAAGACTGTCGCACAGAGGTTTGACTTCAGGGGGGCGTGAGGAGCTAAGACGAGCGGAACTGCTCTTCAGGATAAGAAAATGTGAGCGATAAGGGCCAAAATAGATGCATAAACATGCTGGGAATGTTTTCTTTTTCGTAGCCCTCGGTCGTAGCTGCTCCCCCCCCCCCCCCCCCCCAACTCGAAGCGTTTGCTTATCTGACTCAACGTGGCAGTAATGAGATGAGAGACCTGCGCTGTCTGTTTGCGGCAGATATTGCATCGCTCTCAACTTTGCAAGTCATCGCCTCTGAACAAGCGCCTCGTCCTCTTACTGGAGCAAACAAAGATTTAGCGCCTGGTGGTTAATGAGTTTGTGCTTGATTTTCTGTTGCTGAAACGCCCCGAGAAATGGCGTTTAAGGGGCCGGGGGGTGAATGGCGTCACCCCCTTCCCCGCCTGTTTGGGAACTGTGCCACGCAGGCAGGTTGCCTTCCTCCTGCGGGCGGGGGTGAGAGGTGGCCTGGGGATGCCGTGAAAACGTGGGGCCTCTGAACGCCGACAGGTTCGCCGTTTGGTCGGTGTTTACGTTAAGCTGCGCCGCTGGGAACGCGGAGCGCCGTCTGCGGAATTAGTATCTATATGCAGATTACCATGCTTTTGCAAACAGCTGTATACGCTTTGCTTATGTTGATAGGTAAGGGAAGTCGCCTGCGCTCTTACGTCTCTCCTCGCCCGAGAGGTTTTTGCGAGTGTCCTGGGTGGAGAGGGGCAGAGGTGTTGGTGTTGAGGCTGGCCAGAGGAGTTCCTGACTGCCCTCCCTTCCGCAGTTTGCTGCCTGCTCGTCTTTGGGGTTGGTGCTGATGGGGACCCTTTTGGTTCGGGCCCTGATTGCCCAGAGCTGGCCTGGCCCACCTGGGGGGCAGAGCCAGCTGCCGCTGGTAGGTGCGAGTGAAAAGGTGGGCGAGAGAGATCCCTACGAGGGGTTTGCATCAGGCCCAGCGGCGCGCTGGGTGAGGTTGCTTTGCAGTAGCCGCCCAGGTACGTGCTCCTGGCCTGTGCTAAACGTGCTTCGGGCACGGAGTGCTAAAACCACCGTCGTCTGCCGTGTGTTTGCTGTGGGGTAACAGCGCGCGGGAAGAGCACTGTGATAGCTCAGACGGCCGGAGCGCTGAGCTTCAGCCCGTGTCGAAACTTTACTCCAAAGCAACTTTGCCAGTCTGATAAATAGAATTTTTTTTTTTTCTTTTTTAAACTCCTTTAGACTATTGGTAGGTGGACAAATCTTCTAGATCTGGGCAAGAGCTAAGGAGGCTCGGTCTGGATGGATACAACTCTTAAAATTTATTGTTAAGCCTTCGATCCTGATGATCTTCGCTTCAGAAGCAGGGTTCTGCTTGTGCGGAATGACCGTGCCGGGCACCTTAGCTCCTCGTTGTTCCCGGTGATGGAAGTAAATGTTCTGCGAGTCGATGGACTCTTTGAGAACCTGTGGAAAGTCCGGGTTTTCCCTGAAGCTCTTCTCCCTCTTTTTTTTTTTTTTTTTTTTTTCTTTTTGATGATACAGACTATGATACCGAAACAAAGTGGTTGATGATCCTCGAGCTCACCCAGGTAATCAGTAGTTGATTATTCTCCGCTTACTGTGTCTCATTCCTTTCTTTCAGTTGCCTTTAATGATAGATGAAAGGAAGAAGCTGTAGGGGTTCAGGAACATGGGTCTCTAATAAGTGCTTGCAGTGAGGAAAGGGATCTTTAATGTGTGTTGAGGAGAAATCATCTCAGTAGAGAGTGGGAAAATAAATGTAAGGGGGGAGATAAAGAAGCAGAATACGCTTTTTTAAAATGTATAACTTCTGATCTGACTTCTTTTGAGGTTAAAGTCATCACATTTTATTTGTGATTCCTGACACACCATTTGGGGGGGGGGGGGTTCTAATAACTTTCTCATCTTGGAAACTTCTCCCTGCAGCTTACGTTAACGGTTCAGGCCCCTCCTGTCCCCGGGTGTAGTCACCACAAGTCTGAGAGACAGGATGGTCCCAAGCATCAGGGCTCCTGCCCTGCCTCACCCATCAATCCCGCGCTGCTTTCCCAAGTGTAACCTTGCCTCTTTCCGTTCAGAGACTCTTGGATTTCCTGATTGCGGAGGCCAGAAGCGTTCTGGGAAATTACCCCGGTCTGCTCGCGCCGCTCCTGCGCTCCCACCAACGCCGCTCCTCTCGGCCTCGCGGGCCGCCTGCCCGGCTGGACCTTCCAAAGGGCGCGTGGATAGAAACGCGCTTTCCTCCTTGTTTGAGGTCGGCCAGTGCTTCTCGCAGGCGAAGAGCAGATGGCACCCAGCGGGACGGCTGGGCAGCACGCTTAAAAGGCAGAGATCCCGTCGTGTCGCTGACGGATTGCGCAATCGCTCCCCATAATGATGGTGCTCAGGCCAAAACCGTAGAAGGATTTGAAAAGTGTTGAAGAAGGATGGATGGATTGTTTTGTTAGGAAACACGACGTCTGGATATAATCTCTGCCCTCGGAGGTACCAGCGCTGCTGGTTGCTGGTGTCAGTCTGTTGGGGAAAGTTGACGTTGTCTCACTTAGACTTTTCCCCAAGCGCATAAGGTGGCACCTTGTCTCCCTGGGCCTTAGTCTGCCGTGGGCCAGCAGGTCTTGGTAACTCTGCAGCAGATTTCTCCATTGAAACAACTGAGTTGGGGTACATTTGGGATACAAATAATACGACTGGTTGAAGACTAGTTTATTTTTGACGTTATTTGCGACATTTACCTCCCTCTGCAAGGCATGCGCTCGCTTCGACGGGGAGCTGGCTGCTGCCAGAGAGTGCAGACCTGCCCCGGCCGCCCTCCTTGCATCTCTGCCAGTGGTCATGGGACCTCCATGAGTTGATTGAGCTTTTTGCCTTCCGTGGGTTCGGGTTTTTTTTTCCCGCTGGATATTTTTCTAGTAAACTGGCGAGTTTCAGTGACTCGCCCTGCTGCCATGTGGCTGCTGGAGGTGGTGGGGAGGCGTACTCGGGGATGGTTGGAAGAGGGGGGCAACCTTTGCTGGTAACAACCACCTGTTTAAGTTGGGTTAGTGGGAGGGCGGGCGGCTTGTGAATCTCTGAAGGCCAGGAGATGCTCCAAGGAAGCAGCACTGCCTTTGCTCTGCTCCTGGAGGAGCTCCTGCCTAGGCATCGTCTGCTGGCTGCTGTCACGCATAGACCTCTGCTCTGGCTTGGTAGGCAGCTCTCGGGTTAATGTCGAACCTTCCCTGCCTGCTTTTCTTGTGCTCGCTGTAGCACATGGCCTGTTCGTGGTGAAAAGCAAACGGGTTTTGCAGTGCTTGCAAATAGCAAAAAAGGTGAATGAGGGACAGAGTGATGCCTCCCTTTTCTTAGGGACTCCCTGTGCCCCTGTGCTGGGCACTGGGGGGGCCGCCCCTCGAGTGCTGGGGTCAGGGTTGGGCCCCTCCCTCCCCGAAGGAGCTGGGGGGGCTGGAGCGTGTCCAGAGAAGGGCAGCGGAGCTGGGGAGGGGTCTGGAGCCCCAGGCTGCTGGGGAGCGGCTCAGGCACTGGAAGGGGCTGCCCAGGGAAGGGGTCGAGTCCCCACCCCTGGGGGGATTTAACAGCTGGGCAGGGGTGGTGCTGAGGGACGGGGTTTGGGGGTGGGATGGCAGGGGTAGGGGAACTGTTGGGCTGGGGGAGCTTAAAGGGCTTTGCCAACCCAAACGATTCCGTGATTCTGGGATTCTGTTCTTGCAGCTGTTGCCCATTTTTTGGCTGGCCCCCCACCTTGTGAAGCCGTGCCTTCAAAGCATGCCCCATTAGAGGGAAGGAGTACAGGCTTGGGGGAACCAGCCACTAGCACTTTGCTGTTATATTGCTCATCTTTGAAGGGAGCATCAGGTTCAGAGCCATCAGCTCGGTTCTCTTACGCTGGGGAACAGGGACAAAAGAGGGAGGGAGGGTGTGGGAGGACATGAAGAAGCTCCTGAGTTAGGAGGAAGCTGTGGAATTTGGTATTCTACCCAGACAGTCGCTCTTGTCCGAGTTTGAAGCCTGAATTTAGAATGCGCTGAGCTCAGGCTTGTGGAGCCTGAGCATCGGTCCTTGGATCAGCCTGCATGAAACCACCCGCTGCCGGCAAACCCACGTACCCCTCTGCTGTGGCAGAAGCCCAGATTCCAGGACGGTGGCGAGGCACGGACGCTCTGGCATGGCCTTGGATGTTACCGTCCGGACCCTGAGGTATACCCTGAGTACAAGCGACGCTGAGGCTCGCCCTGATTCAGACCTAGAGAGGTGGCTGGACTGTTCGAGAGGGTGACTCAAACATGGAAGGCAGCCGCGCGTGGAACAGCAAGCCCTCCACGGCACGCTGCTCTTCGGCAAAGTACGAGCGAGGTGCTCTTTCCATGCAGTCGTGTTTCAGTCTGATGGCTCTGTTAATGCTCTCGGACAGTGGAGGGGAGCAGAGTGCATGAAATAGCCTCAGCAGCAGCTTGTTTTGCCTGTAAACACGTACGCGCTTTCTGCCCAGCTTGCCAAATTCGAGGCCGGCTCTCACGAGGTCAGTGCTGAGGTCCTCGCCTGCGCTAGGAAAATTGCTCGTTGCTGAAACTGTCTGTCACCGCCTGGGCCCTTCAGGAGCAGGATTCCTGGTGGCTTAACTCTTGGTGTGCAGGAGACACCGCTTACCTCCCTGCCCTTCTCAGAACCAGCGTTGCCTCGAGGCAAGGTACTGCTTTGACGACGTATTGTACGGAAAATCTGCACGTACAGGGGGAAGGAGGAATGTGCAGAAGACTTGGGATGCCAGCGTGCTTCTAAAGCATTCCCATTATGGTCTGTGGTGGGTAACTGAAGGTCGGGGCATCAGGAAGAGGAAGGGTTTACAGCTGCCAAGCAGCGAACGGGGAAGATGTGAGGCCTTACCTTGTATTTAATCCCTCACGTGCATAGGTGGTAGCAGCTTTCATGGCTCTGCAAGGAGGGGTTGATCTGGCCTATGGTGAGGGTTGGTTAAATAAAGCATGGGGCTTTTGATAAAACAAAATTCAACCCTTGTTCAGAGCTTCTGTGTTTGAATGAATTACTTTCAGATTCCGTGTCTGCGATGTAAATTCAAAATCAAACTTACTGCGGTAAGCATGGCGATCAGAATCAAGGGCAGGAAAGTTCTATGGGGCAACGGCAGCTCTAATGGCGCTGGATTTCTGATGGAGGTTAAATTCAAGATCATGAGCCTTTCAAGGTTGGGGTTTTTAGTCACAGTCAAGCTCAAAGGTTCATTTGGAATCACAAGGTGAGGGCCCAGCGCTAGGTAGGAGGGTAAAGCAAGGGACTTCGCAGGGCTTCAAGAGGAAGCGCTTGATGGAAAACCTCTACTGGGAGCTGAAGAGGGCTGGTGGCCAAAAGCCTGGACCTGCTCTAAGTGCTGCTTGGGCCCGGCTTTGAGAGGGTGACCTGGGGACAGCCTGCAGACGGAGCGTCCAGAAACCAGCCTTTGAAACCTAGGCCTGTCACCTTTCTGCCTCGGCCGTACCTTTTCCCTCTTCGAATAGCTTTGCTGACTTTTGGCATACAGATGGCCTTGCTTCTCCCCTTCCCAAACGGCTCCGGCGCTCTCGGCCTGCTCGAGGAGCAGTTTTCCCATAGAGCAAAGGTTTTTGCGTGCAGGCTGCGTAGCAGTGATCCTGCACGGTCTTGCTCCGCGCTTGTTCGCGCTGGGCACTTCATTTCCTCCTTAAGCGGCTGCTGTGCCCTGCCGTGCTCCGGCCGCAGCCAGCGGGTCTAACCACGTCCTTCTGCTATGGCATCACTCAGGTTTGCTTGCGGGATCCTGCCCCGCGCTCGCACTGGCTCCAGTTCTTGTTGGACCCTTTTACGCACCACCCTAACACGCTAATACCCCATTTTCTTTGGTTTCTGCTCTCTCTGGGTTAAGGCTGCTCATGGAGGTGGGCAACGGGAGCTGCTGCTGGCCGAGGGTAGGTGGGGACGGGCACGGCGGGGAGCGCAGCCCGCTCTCCCGGTGCCAGCAGCAAGTTGGGCCGTCATTCCTTGCGCCCGGTTGGGCTGTAGCCTTTTGGGAGCGGGAGAGAGATTCAGATCAATGGTATGAACTAGGACGTGACGTTATTTGTGTGGCGCCGTGGGCTGCAGTTGCTGGTCAAAACAAATCAGGGTTTGGGTCAGCTCAAGGCAGAGCTTGGAAGAAGCTTTATCCCAGTAGATGTCGACAGTTTCCCCTGGTTTTCTGCATTTTGTTCATGGAAGAGGAACGACGTTGTCAACTCAGCTGATCTGCTGTGGAACTTGAAAGTCTCTCTGTTGGATCCCCTGGTAATTATATCAATTACCAGATAAATGGAGTCTGCCGCAGGCCCCGCGGTACCCTTCGGTGCCTCCTCCTGCCCAATATTCTTGATTACAGAGGCCGAGGAATTTTCCCAGCCTCGCTCAGTGAAGGTTTCTGGTCTGACCCACAAAGGAGTGATTATTCCTTGCCTTTCCCTGGGTTTAGGGCTAGCCCAAGAGGATTTCTGTTCCTGCGACACCGCTTCAGTGCAGCCTGTTTGCGCTTTGGGTTATAAAGACTGGCGAATAGCTAATTTTAAATCCATTTGTAGACGCCTAAGTTCCTTCCTTGTCTTATTTTTTTCCTCCCATTAGTGATGGGTTTTTCACAGGCTACGTTCTCTCTTCCCTGTACTGTGCTCTGGGAAGAGCAGTGCGGGTATCCTTGCTCGCTCAAAGCTCTGATCTCCCCGACGCCGGTGGCTGCTGCACCGAAAACGCGTTACCCGCGGGCAGGGCAGGGCTGACCCGAGATCGCAGGGCAAGCGAAGAGCCGGCCCCAGGAGGAGGGAAGCGTCTTGTTTGGAAAGACTTCCGTGGAGTGTTAGGGGCTGATCCTGGCTGGGCTCCTCCAGGTGCTTGGGCTCTGCCTGCTCTGGTCCTTTTAATGATGTTGGCACAAAAAAGGAGATATCTCTGCGAAGGGCGGTGAATGGAGGCGGAAGGCGGCGGTGTCGCAGAGCCTTGTCTGGCAGGGAGACTCGCGGGAGCCCCACGAGCTGCGCTTAGCGGTGGTAGGACCCGACACACGTATGAAACACAAAATCATGCAGGGAAGCGATTTTTGCCGTCTCCTGGGAATTCGTTGGCTATGCCCACGGCTGGTGGGTTCCTTAGGAATTTGACCGGGATGCTTCTCCTGCTTCCAAAGCAAAACCACACTTCTATGCCTTTGTTTTTACCGCATGTGCGTGCGTAAGCTCGGCTACCTGATCTGGCGACTTCCCGACCGCCTTGGGCCCAGCTGGGTACAGATGCTCCCGAGCCCAGCGCCGCGCAGGGCAGCCGTGCTGCGGTTGGCGGGGGGGTCTCCCCCTTCTGACTGCCTACGAAGGGCGACTGCTGAGCGGTCGCTCGGGTGCTGATAGCAGAAGGGCTTATTTTCTGTGTGTTAAAAGGTGCGTCTTTCAGCGCTCATATCTACGGGAGGACGAGGCCCGTTCGTTTGGCCCTAGGTCAGCATTTCTGCTCAAAGCAGCGCTTGTACCTGCCCTCGTGCCGACGCAGGGCTGTGGGGCTGCACGTGTCGCTATGCTGGGGAACCGGTCCCGGTTAAAGCCAACTGGACAAAAAAATGTAGATCGTGGAATAATTGAGGTGAGAAGGGACTTCTGGTGGTCTCTAGCCCCAGCTCAGAGCAGGGTCTGCTCTGGAGTCAGCCCAGGTTGCTCTGATCCTGACCCAAACCAGCTCCTCTAGGTGGGGTCCCCACTTGTACCTGCGCGCTGCTCCTGTCTCTCCTTCCCTTGCAGAGCTGCTGGTCCTCGCTGCTCCCCGGCACCCCAAAGCCGTCTCCTCCGCGGGCTGAACGAGCCCTCCTCCCTCAGCCTCCCCTCTCCAGGCCAGAGCTGCAGCCCCATCGCCGCCCTGCTGTCCCTCGGCTGGGTTGGCTCCAGTTCATCCCTGGCTTTGGGCTACTGGGGCCCCAGACTCTAACACCCCCCCACCAGGCATTGCTTAGCGGGTGCTGGGCAGAGGGGGACGATCCTTCCCGTGATCTTCCTGTCCTGCCCAGGTTGTTGGTCCGTGCAGCCCAAAGTGCTGTTGGCCCCTTCCCTTTTGCAAGGGCTCGCTGCCGGCACGCTCGGCTCTGCCTGCTGGGACCCCCAGGTCTTGTCCAGAGCCAGGGCCAGGGTGACAAACCGCTTTTCTTGCGGTGAGACCGAGCAGTTGGTGCCGGGCTCCGGGAGCGGTATCTAACACGGCTGAGTTTCTCACAAAAGTTGCTGTATTCGCAACGGGAGGAATACGTGTTTCGGGGCGGGATCTGTGACACCCAGCAAACGGTGAGTTTTCTCTGGCCCCACACGTTTTATCCAAATGCTAATTCATGCAAGAGCAACCCCTGGAACAGGAACCAGAACCCGTGGTTTCGCTCCCTCTGCTTCCCCCCCCCTCCTTGGGCGGTCTCACCGTTGGGCTTTGTTTCATCTCCTCACCTTTCTCTTCCTCGCTGGCCCCGGCAGTTGTAGCTGCACCTCCTGGGAAGCCACCAGTTGTGCGCTTCTGAGCCCGGTATTCAGAGCAGGCCATGGTGCTGGAGGCATCAGCCTTTTCCCCTGCGAGCTGTCATCTGAACGTCTCTCAAATTGTCCATACGTCCCTGGAGAAGCGCAGAGAAACCCAGCCGTGGCGCCTGGGGACAGGGTTTGGTGGTGGCCTTGGCTGCGTTGGGGTAACGGTTGGGCTGGGTGATCTTAAAGATCTTTTCCAACCCAAACAATTCTGGGATTCTATTCGATGATTCCACACCAAGCCTAAACTCAGCCACTTCCCCTTATCAGCTGATTTTTCTTCCCCAGCACCAGTTTCAGAAATCCTTTTGGGGCCACCTCCCTTTTTTGTCTGCTGTCAGAACAAACGGTTCCTGCAGCCGGTGAGGTTTGCAGGAGGATGAATGGGAAGAGCAGATGAAGGCCAGCGCAGAGGTGGGGGCCTGGAGTGTGCAGTGGGTGGTCAGAGCCCATCCAGACTAGGAGCGAGCATGGTGCTGGCCAACATGTTGAGAACGTCTGGTGTTACGTGAGTCATGGTGACGTCATGTTGTCCCCCTCTGAGGGAGAGCCGAGGCTTGTGACAAAACCACCTGGCCTGGGCTAAAATGTTTGATGCTGTCCGAACTGGACTTGGAAGACGTCGAGATAGAAGCCTACCAACATTGCGCACGACAAGCTGCGTTGCGTTTACTCTCCTAACTCTTGTGCTGCCTTGTGAAGGGATCTGCCTGGCTTGTGTCTCCCCTTCCCACCAACCCCCATCACTGCTGGGAAATGTCTGACTCCTGCCCTGTCCCGTTGGGTCACGTCAGCAACGCGAAAGCTGCTTCACCTCATTTGTGTCAGCTGTTTGATTTTGAGAGGAGCGCTAATGACCAACTAGCCTGACCTCGATGGACTGAAGTGCTTTGGGGAAGGTTCTGAAGAGGAGAACTAAAGCTGTAGAGGTAAATGGAAACGGGATAAAATACAACATAGATTTACCAAAGATGGATTGTACCTCCTCACCCCCCCTCTGGGCATGAAATCCTTTTCTGGATGAAGGATTTGGGGCAGATCTAATGTCCCTGGACTTCTGCAAAGCCTTTGATGCTCTGCCACAGGGATGAAAGTGGAGAAGGTGAGGATTAACAGCAGCGTGGGGGGAGGGACTGGCTCAATCAGAGACAACAGTTAATTTTGAGAGGGTCGCCCCTGACTGGAACGAGGTCATGGCAGAGCTGCTCGGAGATGAAATCTTGGAGCCGTCTGTCTGAATGGGGTTTTTGTACCGGCTTTGGCATGGAAGGTGTGCTGGGAAAACTTTCACCAAACACTGCTGGGCTTTGTTAACGCAGGGAAGATTTGGGATGCCGGGCAGAAGAAACCAGGCGACCTCGAGAACTGGGGCAATAGAAATGAGGCAGAATTTGGTTAAGGCCTGTGCAGGGTTGATTTAGTCCTAACTGTGCAAAGAATCCTGTCCCCTGCAGGCAAGTTAATTCAGGTTGGTTTTCCTGTAAGCCTCTCCCATACCTTTGACTCCGGCCCGTCCAGCGCGCTCCCCGAGCCTTCTACCGCTCTGTGGCAGCGGCCGCCCTAAGCCACGGTAGCCGTGTGCTGGGCGCGTGTGCGTGCCGATTGGCGTTGGCCCAACGCCGGGACGGGGGAAGAGCTGGTCAAGCATAAGCAAAAGGCAGTTGGTGCGAGCGCAAGAAAACACACATAAGCCGGCCATAAACTGTCTGGGAATGGGCGTATTTCCAATAATCGCGGGGAGAAACTCTTGAGTGGTGCAGCGTTAAGAAGAGAAATTTAGGATGAATCTCAACCGACGATACGAAGGGAATTGCCAGCGTGGTGCTTCTGACGGCGTTAGAGCCACGGGCTGAGCGCCTGCCTGCGGGGCCCTCTCCCTCCCCCTTCCTCAGAAGGAGCAGGTACTGCGGTGAGACTTGGTGAAGCTCCGTGAAGCCAATGGATGCCAGAGCCATCCTGCTGTGGAAACAGAGGGAAAACCCATTAGCAGCATGGAATAGCCCAGCCTGGGCAGGAGCGGTGGGGAGGCCGGTTGGGGGATCTGGTTGTAGATGCAGGGAGGAGAGTATTTTGGATGCGGCGACCTACAGCTGTAGGGCACGCAGAGGAGACCACCAGCAAACTTCAGGATTTTAGGGGGCAAAAAAGCAAGAACGCTGGAGCGGAGCGACTCCAGCAAAACAAAAAGGCTTGGAACGGGACTCGAAAGATGTTTTCTTCACCGTGGGTTGCCATCTTCAGGGAGATGGCTGCTGCGCACTTCCTTCCTTCCTTGCCCTCTTTCTCTTGCAATTTTGCAAGAATCAACCCAGCATACTCGTAAGTACTGGATGAGGAGTAAAGGCCCTTGATGAAAACAAACGCAGGTGAATCCTCTGAAGGAGGGAAGAAACTCATCTGCGGACCAAAAAACCCAAGCTGTCAACTTTTAATAAAGCCTGGAGTACCTGGAGCACTGGGTCCAGTTCTGGGCTCCCCAGTTCAAGAACTACGAGGAACTCCTGGAGAGAGTTCAGAGGAGGGCACCAAGGATGATGGGGGGACTGGAGCATCTCCCCCACGAGGAAAGGCTGAGGGAGCTGGGCTTGTTCAGCCTGGAGAAGAGAAGGCTGAGAGGGGATCTCATCAACACCTACAAATATCTCAAGGGTGGGGATCACCAGGATGGAGCCAGACTCTTCCCAGTGGTGCCCAGCTCCAGGACAAGGGGCCATGGGCACAACCTGAAGCAGAAGAGTTTCCAGTTGAACGGGAAGGAAGAACTTGTTGACTGTGAGGGTGGCCGAGCCCTGGCCCAGGCTGCCCAGGGGGGCTGTGGAGTCTCCTTCTCTGGAGATCTTCAACCCCCGCCTGGACGCTGTCCTGTGCCCCCTGCTCTGGGTGAGCCTGCTTGGGCAGGGGGGTGGCACTGGGTGAGCTCCCGAGGGCCCTGCCAGCCCCGGCCATGCTGGGATTCTGAGATTTTTTTTACCTGGTTTTGTTATTGGCAGGTGGAGTCTTCTAAAGCCTGAGGGTTTTTAGCTTTAATCCTTTAGGATGAATGCCACGTTGAATTTGCCCGGTAACTTTAGAAGTCGGATGTGCCTGCCTGAAAATCGAGTCTCGTGGCTGTTGGGTCTGATGCTCGTACGTCGGTTCAGGAGAGCTCGGCCTCATCCTTTCCCTGCACGTTGATGCTGGGACCTGCGGATGCTCGTGGCGTTCAGTTCGCAGTCTGACCAGACTGGAGTTTGCAGACCCCTTGTGATTTTGCGTTCGTCTTGTTGCTCAGCGCAGTAACGGGCGAGGGGGCTCTTAGAATCGTTTGGGTTGGAAAAGACCTTTAAGATCATCAAGCCCAACCATTGAACCTCTCCAACCTCTCTTGACTGGGCTTTGATACTGAAGTAGCAGCCCCTGCCCGTGAAGGTGCTTTCATCGAGTCGCTCTTTGGTGTTCTGGAGGCACCATCCCTCCACTGCCGTGCGGGTGGTCTGGCCTGGCCCTGCCGCTTTGCTTTTGAACTACAAAGCCCGATTGCTTCATGGCTGTGCAATGACTTGTCCAGGTCTTGTCAGGCTTGGCTCTCCTCTGGTGCTCCTGCCAGCGCTGCGTGCTGGTGGTACGTGGGATGATCTTAGCAGGGGGATGGAGCAGGAGCAGGGCTCTGTCATGGAAGAAAATCGGGGTCGTAAAATGCATTGGGAGTTCTCGTGTTGCTTTGCCAGGATGAAAATCCCTTCTTCTGCTGTTTCGCAGATGCTTGTGTTGACACCGTAATTCCTGCTCAGCGTGCCAGGAAGGTAATAAAAACCATACTTGATAAAACGGCACCGCAGGCCTGGAAGCCAAGCGGCTGAAATGTGATCCTGACTACTAGTCAAGATAGTTATAGTAGTCAAAGTAACTAGTTATGCTTGGTGTGCACTGTTCTGTTGGCCGTAACTCGCTTTCCAAAGCCCGGCAGCAGCAGTACCCCA
>NW_009259227.1:75207-79071 GCF_000687185.1 Egretta garzetta
TGCGTGGGCACGGCGAGCTGCCCCAGCCGGGCCAGGGGACAGAGCTGCCTCCATTTCTCAGCAGATGTTGGTGTTTAACGACAGAGTAGCCCAGTTGTCTTGATTTGCTCAGAAGATCGTTGGATGTTGCCGCAGATACGAAAACAAGTTAATTGATCCGAGTTGGGGAATTAAAAGATTTGCAGTTGTGCAAACTGAGGTTTAATCTCTGGAGCCTGCTTAACCTCCTGGGCTGTATTTTTAAGTCTCTGGGGAGTTGTGCTCTGCCGGTTCTTCCACAGTCGTAGCTTGATCCCAGCGGAGGGAGTTACCGGCTCTCTGCCTGGTCGTGGTAACTGGTGGATGCACGGTGTTCCTCTGGGCTGAGCGCAAGGAAATGTGGCTTATCCCCGTTGGCTACAGGCGCTCCTGTGGGCGGTTACCCTGGCTCAGCTGAGACGCGGTGACGGCGTCAGGAGCTATGTCGTCGAGGTCCCTCTGAACTGTGGTCATGGGAGCTTGCGTTGGCCAGAAGGCAACAGGTTCACAGCAAGCTCAAAACCTGCGTTCTTACCTGCAGCTAAGGGAGCCGAGTGGCTACAGAGAGGATGGAGACTCCCTGGTCACAAGGAGTCGCCTGGAGAGGACAGGGGTCATGGACACGAGTTGATCCCGGGGAGATTCCCATTGGACACGAGAGGGGAATGTTTCCCCATGAGAACAGTCACCCATGGGAATGCCCTCCCCAGGGGAGGGGGTGACTCCGCCACGTTGGGCACTATCCAGCCTCAGCTGGGCAGGGTGCTGGGCCATCGTGTCTGGACGGGGCTCTGGCCCAGAGAGGTTGGGCCAGGTGATCCCTGATGAGGTCCCTTCCGACCTGGGATTCCATGATTCTATGACTCCAAGAGATGGGGCCGTTACTGAGCTCACCCACAGCGATGCAGAATTTGTATTTGGGAAATGAAAGGGCAGGGGGGCTTCCCTCTTCCTGGGTAATGGTGGTTGGTAACGTTTTTGTTTTGTTTTGTTTTCTGACAGAGTGGAAACAGCTTCCATGTGTTTGACCAAGGCCAATTTGCCAAGGAGGTGCTTCCAAAGTACTTCAAACACAACAACATGGCCAGCTTTGTACGGCAGCTCAATATGTGTAAGTATCTGCTGGGCAGCTCGGAGTGCAAGGAGTGAAGTTTGCCCTGAGATAAGGTTCCCCTCGTCTGCCTGGGCTTAACGTAGGGGACACCTCGTTGGGTTGGGAGCGTTTGCTAGCTTTGCAGTCACCAGGTTGCGGGGACCACGTGGCCGTTGTAAGCTTGGCCTCTGCTGAAGGGAGTAACAACTTCTGAAACTGCAAACTTCCACTAGATACAGAGACCTTCAGGCTCTCAGGCGTCTCTTGTCTTGGTGTTTCCTGATGATTAGCGTGGGACATCAGAACACGTCCCTTGCGTTCACCCTTCATTAACGGTTGTGATGGTGCTCTGCCATCCTGTGCCATGAAGGAGGACCCGCTCTGGCCTGCTTCCAGTGAGGCAGGACCACTGCCTGCTCATTCTCTACTTGCTTTCTTAGAATCATAGAATCATGGAACGTTTGGGGTTGGAAGGGACCCCTAGAGGTCACCCAGCCCAACCCCCCGGCAGGAGCAGGGACACCTTGAACCACATCAGGTTGCTCACAGCCCCGGCCAACCTGGCCTGGAATGTTCCCAGGGATGGGGCCTCCACCCCCTCTCGGGGCAACCCCTGCCAGGGTTTCACCACCCTCACTGGAAAGAATTTCTTCCTTATATCTCTATCATCTTGAGGGGATGCTGCTGCCAGCGTCGGGTGGAGCGGGCATTGTCAGACGTTGCCCTTCTAAACAGCAAGTATTTACAAAAAACAAAAAACCAACAAAAAAACTCCATCGAATCCTAGCAGAACGAGGCTGGAGGGACCTCACAATCCTTTAGTCCAGTTCTCTCCTTCGCGGCGGCATCAGCAACCTCTGCGTTGTTCCCGATGACTTTGTACCTCAGTGATTTTTTTCCAAACCTCTGGTAATAAGATCCCATAAGTTCATCAAGGAAAAGCTCTTAGCGTAAGGTTGGTGAACCCGAACCATCCCACTACGGTTTAAATCCTCCACGTCTTTTTCTATCCCCAGCAGGTAGGAGAGGTTTATCCCTTCTCCCTCCAGCAGGTAGGAGAGGTTTATCCCTTCTCCCTTTGTGTCAGCCCCTCTCTCTTTGGAAACTCGATACCCCTCCTGGTTTTTAAATCCTTGTAGGTGGTTTTCCAGCCTTTAACCATTTGCATTCCTTTCGGAAGTGGCTCTGTTCCCTCTCCTCGTTGAAGCGCGGAGGCCAGCGTTGGGCGTACCACCGGGCAGAACAGGCAGAGCAATCCGTGTGTCTCGAGGCCGTACTTGTGTCTGCATCCCGTTACGGCCTTGGCCTTTTTCTCGGCAGCGTGATGTGGACTTTTATGTTGAGCTCGTGACCCACTGCGGCGTTCAGGTCGGTCACCTCCTGCTCAGCTGCTCTCTGCCCCGTGGTTTTCCCTCCCGGGTTGCTTTGGTTTTATTCCTGCCTCAGCGTTGTACCTTGTCTTTGTCAGGAGCGGCTTTCATTCCTCCCATCAAAGTCGCTTTGAAACCGCGGTCAGGTCTTTCAGCGGCTGTGTTTCATCAGCCAGTCCAGCACACGGGCTCTGTCCTTCATCCCGTTAATGAAGGTGCTGAACAGGACTGGCCCCACGCTTGGGCAGCACTACCCTATTTTTTGCCAACTGCTCCCTAAACAAGGCTTGTTCTGTCGGGTTTACGCCGCCATAATACCAGTTTCATCTGCAGATTTTCCTGCTTTGAGGACCTGGTGCTTTGCCTGAGATGTCCACTGCTTCTCTACTGATAAATCACAGAACCATGGAATCCCAGAATCGTTTGGGATGGAAAAGCCCTTTCAGCTCCCCCAGCCCAACCTTCCCCTACCCCTGCCATCCCACCCCCAAACCCCGTCCCCAAGCGCCACGGCTGCCCGGCTGTTAAATCCCCCCAGGGCTGGGGACTCGACCCCTTCCCTGGGCAGCCCCTTCCAGGGCCTGACAGCCCCAAGGGGAAGGAATTGTTCCCCGTGCCCAACCTCACCCTGCCCTGGTGCAACCTGAGGCCGTAAAGCTTGCCACCCTGTCATCGAAGAGAATTCATTTGGTTTAACCTGACCTTTTCTTGTCTTCTGGGTTTTTTTTTTTTTTTGATTTGGTTTGCGGGTTTTTTTTTCACATATGTGTACGTGGAAAGTGGTACGCGCTTGCACAGCTCTCTGAGAAGGGTCAGGAGTTCCCTGGGAGTGCGGGAATGCTCCATTTCCCACACGGCCCAGGAGGGCTGTGCCCAAAATGCCAAATCCTGCCAGGAGAACAAGGATGCCATTGGGCTCCTGATGTGTAACTAGCGGGGGCACAGCCGGACACCTCCAGAATATCGCTCTTCACCTCGCTTGCTGTCTCCTCTGCTGGGGGGCAGGAGAAGCACCTCTCTGGCCTGGCGGGTGGGCAGGCTCGGCTGGGAGGTCGTCCCGTGGAAGGACGGGCTCCCTCGGGGGCTTCCCTTCCCCGCCCAAGCAGCAGCCTTTTCCCCTGCACTGCTCTTGCGTTCAGAGGGAGGAGGGTGACGATTCTCTCCAAAGCACGTGTCCGCAGGTGCCTTCAGCACTCGCGTGTCCCGGAACGCTTTGGAATGGGATCAGCCTGAGCCATTGCTTGAGGGGGGGAGGGCTCTGCAGGGGGACCTGGCCAGGCTGGAGCCAGGGGCCCAGCCCAACTGGGTGACGGTCACCAAGGCCAAGGGCCGGGTCCTGCCCTGGGGTCACCACAACCCCAGGCAGCGCTCCAGGCGTGGGGC
>NW_009259227.1:79498-89002 GCF_000687185.1 Egretta garzetta
TGCTTAGGGGCAGGGTTTAGTGGTGGGATGGCAGGGGTAGGTTAAAGGTTGGACTTGATGATCTTAAAGGTCTTTTCCAACCAAAGTGGTTCTATGATTCTATGAAATTCGAAGTTCATTATCCTGACGGGGTGAATAGTCAGGTAACGTGGAGGGCGCCCCTGAGCTGGCTTTCCGGCTGCGGATCCCTTTGGAAAACCTGATTCAGGGTTATGAAATTCTCCGGAACTGGTGTTTTTCGTGGCGTGTGCTGAGCCTTGCTCACCTTCCAAAAACAAGGAACCTGCTGCGAACCGGGGTGGGAACTTTGCCTGGGCACCCCTCTACTCCTGTGCCGGCTGCCGCACGAGCAAAGCGAACCGGAGCTGGCGTTTGAGGCCGGGTCCCTTTGGGACGCGAATGGAGGATTGTCCAAAGCTTTTGCTCTTCTCACCGCATGTCTCCGTGCTACCAGTTCCCTGCCCTCTATTTATCAAGCAAGAGTCCTTTTCTCCATGCTCCCCCCTTCCCTGTTTTCCGAACTTACACCGCTTAATCCTGCTCTTACCCTTCGGGTACGCGAGGAAATGGAGAACTGCCCGTCCGTCTCAATGCTCCGAGATTGATGGGTGCGTTTGATAGCCGCGCTTTCCTGCCAGCGAGCAGGGACGTCCTGGGATTATCCCAGAGACGTTGCTTCACGGCAGTCTGCTCGGCTTCCTCCCCGCGCACGCAGCTCGGCGCTCAGGTTTTGGCGGCGGGTCCTGGCGATAGGCAGCCGCATAAAGGACGCCTTTCATGCGCCTCTCGCGCGGAGGTTCTATCAGGGATTAACCGTAATGCTCCAGATGTGGGCTGCAGAGAGCATTCCAATGCTATTAGCCAGGATGACATTTTCATTACCTTTCAACACCCGCTCCTTGAATAGCTGTGGGGCGCATTCTGTGCTTCGTGACCGGGGCCTTTCCTTCTTAAGGATCGCTTGAGTAACCGAGAACTGGCGAATATCACGACAATCACCTGTCGTTTCCCTAAATCGCTTTCCGACGCCAGCGCTGGATGCTTTTTTCCGCTTACCGCAGCTGCGTTCTGTGCAACTTAAATAACACCCTTGATTTATCCCGGTGCTTTACCGAAACGCTGAGACCCAAAACCACTTTGATGCGCTGCGCCCTGGTTCTTGAGTGGCTTTTAGGTGTTTCAAGTCCCATCTGAAGACTTTGGTGGGTAACTGAGCAGTGGAGGAAGCGCTCTCCAGTGTGCCATGCCCTTCCCCTCCCCACGCGGCAGCGGGATTGCACCATTGCCCTCACCAGAAGGTTGCATTGCTGTGGGAATAACAAAAGGGATGCTTCTTGCAGTAGGTCTGGGGAATTGTTTGGAGCCAGGGTGCTTTTAATTGTCCTCTGTTAGAATGAGAAATGCTCTACGGGCTCGCGCCGCTCTACGGGCTTACATCTCTTCAGGTGGAGTAGACTGTTAAAAAAAATGTATTTGAGACTCAATATAAAGGTGAGTGGCTTGGTCGCTTGGACATCTGCTTCAGGGCAAGTGACTCTGTTTGCAGAGCTTGCACGGCTCATTTCTTCTGAAGAATTTCTCTGGAAAGGTTCTGGAGCCCTTGGGAAGTCATTGATTTCCCTCATGGGCCTCAGGGTCTCCTTCGCTGGAAGGAGATTGCTCCTCATTTTCAGGTTAAGGATCAGGGTGCTACAGCGCCCGCGAGGTGCAGGTTTGCTCTAGGTGCGCCAGCTACAGTAGCCTGCGTCACGGACTTGTGGGGTAAGGAGGGACCAAAACGGGGCGTGAGGAGCTCGGGAGCTCCTGAATGCTGACGGACATGTGCGTGGGTCTGCCTCCACAGTGCCCCTGGTTTCGTTAGCATGTGAGCTGGTAGGCGGTGCTGCTTCACCTCCATCATCTGTTGCTGTCAGAACCCGTTTCATTCCCTGCATCGGTCAAACAGAAGCCCTCCGGGGTGGCCCACAGCGTGTGCAAAGTGTTAGAGGCTCTTTTCGGTGCCATTCTTGAAAAAAGTTCCATTGAAATGGAGCTGTGTCCCTGCCTTGCTCTGCCTGGAAGAGGCAAGGTGAAGTGCTGGTTGGCATCTCTCAGCCATAATTTAGAATAGAATCATAGAATCGTCTAGGTTGGAAAAGACCTTTAAGATCATCAAGTCCAACCGCTAACCTAGCACTGCCATCCCACCACTAAACCATGTCCCTAAGCCATAATTCAGGTTTGCTCTAGGTGCGCCAGCTACAGTAGCCTGCGTCACGGACTTGTGGGGTAAGGAGGGACCAAAACGGGGCGTGAGGAGCTCGGGAGCTCCTGAATGCTGACGGACATGTGCGTGGGTCTGCCTCCACAGTGCCCCTGGTTTCGTTAGCATGTGAGCTGGTAGGCGGTGCTGCTTCACCTCCATCATCTGTTGCTGTCAGAACCCGTTTCATTCCCTGCATCGGTCAAACAGAAGCCCTCCGGGGTGGCCCACAGCGCGTGCGAAGTGTTAGAGGCTCTTTTCGGTGCCATTCTTGAAAAAAGTTCCATTGAAATGGAGCTGTGTCCCTGCCTTGCTCTGCCTGGAAGAGGCAAGGTGAAGTGCTGGTTGGCATCTCTCAGCCATAATTTAGAATAGAATCATAGAATCGTCTAGGTTGGAAAAGACCTTTAAGATCATCAAGTCCAACCGCTAACCTAGCACTGCCATCCCACCACTAAACCATGTCCCTAAGCCATAATTTGAGACTCTTGGTTTAGTTCCAGCAATTTCAGCCTTTCTTCTCGCTGCCCCATGCTACCAGCCAAGCATCGGCGCAAGGCGCTCTTGCAAGAGCAGCAAAAGGTGCTTTTTCACGTGACTCTAGGATGCAGAAGTGGCTCCTGCTCTTCCCAGCCACCCCTGTCAGGCTGTGGCTCAAGGCAGGGAGGAAACAGAGGCAGGGGAAGGATGTGGTGGCTGGAGAAGACTCGTCCCACTTGCCGTTGGGACCATTTGGGGAGGATCAGAGTGAGCCTCTGTCCGTTTAAGGGAGGGTTCCGCGTTCCACGTGGCATTTTTAGGATGCGGCGGGTTAGAAGGGAACAGCGCGGTGACAGAGCACCGGGTATTTAAATGAGTGAGGGTAACTTGTGTGCTAGATCCTGCTTTCTCAAGCTGATGTTTAGGCCTGTCAAGCTTTTCTCCAACTGCCTACCCTTTGTCTTGCAGATGGCTTTCGGAAGGTTGTCCACATCGAGCAGGGAGGATTGGTGAAGCCAGAGAAAGACGATACCGAATTCCAGCATCCGTACTTCATCCGAGGCCAGGAACATCTCCTGGAGAACATCAAGAGGAAAGTAACCAGCGTAAGTTTGTACCACAGATCCTGCCCTAGAGAAACTGTTTAAAACCAGAGGATGAATCTGAAAGGCATCGGTGCGCTCTGCGGGCTGAGGGACGTTGGCGTTGCCGGTTACTGTTCCGGGCCAGCAGCTCTTCCTGCTGCCTCTACCCTCTCACCCAGGCACCAGCTGCAGCGCCATCCCGCTGATCAGCTGCCTCCAGGCCCGCGGTACCGGTCCCTGCTCTCCGTGGGTCTTTTCCTCTGTGTTTCCAGTGCTAGGTTCTCTGCGGCCCTGCTCGAGCCTTCCCCTCTCTCCCACCAGCCGAAAACACCCAGCACTCCAAGCCTTGCAAACCACGCTGCTCCGCAGTTCAGTAAAAAGGGTCACTCTATATTTTTCCTGGTTCTTTTTCTGAACAAGTAGCATCTGCTTGAGTTTAGCGTGACAGAGGGAAGGTCGCTGTGTCCTCTGGAGAGGCCAAAGAGCAATTGCACCTTTCAGTAGGAGGGAGAGCCATCACTGGTTGGGCTGCAGCCTGCACTTGAAATGCTTCGAGGAATAAGAAATCACAGAATGTTTTGGGTGGGAAGGGACCCCCAGAGGTCACCCAGCCCAACCCCCCTGCAGCAGCAGGGACACCTTGAACCACATCAGGTTGCTCACAGCCCCGGCCAACCTGGCCTGGAATGGTCCCAGGGATGGGGCCTCCACCCCCTCTCGGGGCAACCCCTGCCAGGGTTTCACCACCCTCACTGGAAAGAATTTCTTCCTTAGATCCAGTCTAAACCTCCCCTGCTTCAGTTTAAAGCCATCCCCCCTTGTCCTGTCCCAGCTGGCCCTGCTAAAAAGCTTGTCCCCCCCTTTCCTCTGGGCCCCCTTTAAGCACTGAAATGCCTCCGTACAACGTGCAGACACGCAGGCGATGTATAGCGGTGGAAGGAGGAAAAGGAAGGACAGGACACCGGAATTATTTTAAATGTGTTGACCTCTGGTGGACCCCAGATATAAACTTGGGTGTTTTCCCTTTAAACTCGGGCGCTCTTTGCAGCTGCCCCCGTTGCCTGACCTCCAGAATCGCAGTGGGTGTGCTGAAGACGTGGCACGGCAGCTGTTGGTATCGGGAGTTCCAAAAATGCTTGTGAACTTCCCAGGCTAATTTATTGGTGCTGAAGTGGGGGCTGGAGAAACACGGTTTTGTCATTCTTTCCCAAATATGAATCAAAGCAGCCTGTAGAGAGAGCAGCTCGCTCTTCTGCCTATCCCAGGGTGCTCTCAAATAACCCTAAGTGCCATTTCCACGGAGGCATTCCGCTCCTCCAGACGTTTTCACAGTGGGCAAACGCGTTAGAGGGATGTAAAGAGCTCTTAAAGATATACGAGCTGCTGGCAAGGGAGGTGGGGAGAAGCTGCCGAGGAGGTGAGACGTGTTAACCCCCAGCACGGCTGGCAGGTCGATAGGCTTCTCACGTGGCACAGCTCTCTGAAACACGCCCGGCTGTCGTTTCTCGTGAGTATCTGATCAGAAAAATAAAATTGCCTGCTCAGAATCTCCCCCCTCGGCTGCTTTAGCACTCGTAGTGGAAACGACGGGGATGTGACGCGACCGGCTGCCGCTCCGGGACGGCTGGAAGAGGCTCCACCGTTCCGCCCGCAGGCGCCTCTGCTGCAGTCTGCTCATCTGCCCTTCTCCTCCTGATTTTTCTTTCTCAAACCAGCTAATGAGTTTCTTAATTGCGGGCTGTCTTAATTAAGAGGGATAGTCAGTTCACTGCACGCCTCGGAGGCTTTGGAAAGCGCACGGGAAGAATGTTTGCTTCCTGTCTTCAGCGCAAACATGCTCCCTGGTCTTTGTGGCTGCCAGGTTCTGGTTTGAGGATCGCAGAGATGAGAACGTCTTGGCCCGTTGCCCAGCTGAGGGTTCGCTCTTGTGCAGGCCTTCGCTTTCACCTGAGCAGCCTATTTCTGACCCCAAAAGATAGTTATTTGATCATTTATTGATATCTGATGTTTTCAAATAGCGATGTGCTTGCGGAAAACTCGCTTTGCAGACGGCTGGGTTGAGTCCCTCAAGGCAGTGCGCTCCGCTGTGAATGCAGCGCTTGGTCTGGAGAGGGGAGGCGAATTTCTCTCTGCAGAATCGACTTTGAAGCTTAAATAACCCTTTTGTCGGAAGGAAACGTCACTGACCTCTTCCTTTCTGTCCCCAGGTATCCAGCATAAAGAACGAGGATATAAAGGTGCGGCAGGACAACGTAACCAAGTTACTGACGGACATCCAGGTGATGAAGGGAAAGCAGGAGAGCATGGACTCCAAGCTGATAGCCATGAAGCAGTATGTATGTGGGGAGGGGATGGCAGACAATGCAGGAGAGTTTGCTCGGCGCTTTCTTGCCCGAACGCGTTATTTTCCAGACCTCCTCTGCGGGGAGGCTGGCTGCTGCCTGCTTGCTCCCTCTTCCAGCTCCCAGTTGCCTCGGGGGCACAGCCTGGGCTTTTGGAGGCTTTCTGGGTGGTGGAGGGACCTTCTGAACACGATTAAAGACCTGGTGTCACAGCTCCCAGACCTGTGACCCCAAACACAGCATAAAGCTGCCTTGGAGCGCAGCTCTGCTGTGAGCTCTCCGTCGGAAAGGCTGTGAAGGCTGCAGGAACTTCCCTCCCCGCCTCGGGGGTTCCAATCTGGAATAGCAGTCGATGCATGGTGCTGGGCTTTTCCCGTGCGATTGGTTTCTCCCTCCCACAAAGCACAACTGTTCTGTCTCGTCCTACGCTGCACCAAGGTGTTCGAGTCGTTTGGGGTAATGTCTGCTGTCCTTCTGTTCTGGTACTGTATTCTTCTTCCAGGCTCTTGACTTCTGACTTGCACCCAGCCAAATTCATGCTGGATGCCGCTCACCCAGCATTGCTGTTGGGTTGGGAGGCAGAATGGGGGATCTGGAGCCCCGCTGGTCAATACTGCCTTGCCTTTCGAGACGGTCGGGGCGCTGCTGCTCACCCTTAGGTGACTTTTTCCCATGGTGGTCATACAGAAGAGTGTAGTTAACGTCACCCGATCAGAACCTTGGAGTGGTGCCGTTGAAGTTGCCGCCCTTACGCCCGTTGAGGCCAACACATACAGGGGTGGGGGGGTCTGATTCCTATAGGCACCCTTAAGGATCTTGATTTAAAGCGCTCATTGTTTGTTTTTTTTTTCCCTTCGTGTTTACCTCTCCACAAAGCGGAGTGAATCATACATCAGTGAAGCTTATTTTATGCCTTGCTTCTTCATCTCTGCCGTTGTGCCTCAGGAGTTTGGCTCTGGGCCTTAGGGAGAGCGGAGCAAGCAGCCCCCCGTTCTTGCTGGATGAAGCGGGAAGGCAGGGTGGGGGCTTTCGAAGGGAGAGTTTCACAGCGGAAAAATATTTCCTCCGCACTGTGTTCCAGAGCCTCCCTTTTCTTGGATTTCATGAGTATATCTTGTGCTTGCAGATCACTTCTCTCGCACCTCTGGTGTTCATGGGAGGGGAGAGAACCTGCTTCGTCTCCAAGGTCATTCTAGATGATTCTCTCCATCTGCTATTGGCCCCAGGTATGAGCGCCCAGCCTCACATCTGGGCTGTGCTTCTCCCCAGGCTCTTTGCGAGGGGAGAAGGAACAGTAGCTTGTCCTTCTAACCAGGTGGGAATGGCAGCAGGTGAAAGCTCTGCGTGCCGTTACCGATGCTGCGGTTTCACGGGCCGGTGGCCAGCAGAGGCGGCTCTTCCCGTTCTCCCTCGCAGGGTTGCTAAGTGGCTTGCTTAGAATGAAAACCTGGGGAGCAGCCAACCTCGAATGACCACTGAGCCACCTCCACAAAGCGTATGCAACACGCCTGTACACACTCCGAAAAACCAAACCGAAGCCTTCGTTAGCCCACCAGCAGCTGTACAAGTTGTATTGGATGACTTGGTGGTGGTGAACCCACCATTAAGTCAACAGGATAAACTGCTCTGTCCCTAGGCTGGAAGCCTTTCCCCCCCCCACTTTCCTGGAAAAGCAATCAGCTGCCTAAACCAACGAGTTTGCTGCTCGCTGCGACGCGTCATGTCTTTTGGCAGCTCTGGTCCCAGCCATTAGCCCAAGTTCATGGGGGAGGCTTCTGCTTTTGCACGATGGTTTTCTGTCCGTTGCGAGAAGGATGAGCGACATCAAGAGCCATCTTCAAACCCGGTCTTGTGGTCCCAGCACGTGGTGCTCATCTAAATGTCCATGGCTTTGGCAGTCCTGTGGCACGTTTTGAGGTTAAGCCTCTGGGCTCCTTCCCCTGTGTTAAGGATGAGAGCGTTCACAAATGCATCGCAGGTCTCCAGGCCGCAGTCTGGCTGCTCCGTTGGCTCTCGCTAGAGCAAACATTAGCATTATTAATTATAAATGGGCTGTAAGCCACTAGGTGGAGTGCCTCCAGCAGCACTTTGAGCTCTCCTAATAGCAGAGAACTGACCTCTCTCAAAGCAGAGAAGCTTCCCCGCTCCTTTCAGGAAGATAATTATTGACCAGTTAATAAAAAAATGTGGTTTGTGCTTTTTTGAAAGCTCATCGGGTAAATAGGCTCCTGCAAGACAATCAAAATGACACCATTTCTGTGAACCACCAGTGTTGTGCGATGGCCTGTTAGCAGCTTTTCATCCTGGGACTGCTGCCCGGAGGAAGTGCCGTACCCTCGCCGTGCCGGCTGCTGTGTGTGTGCTCCCGCGCCTCGGCTCCGGTACTCTGCCATGAGAACTGGTTTGATTGCCAGCCCAACAGAAACCACCCAACAAAAAGCACCAGGGACTAATGAGCGGGGCAGGCTCCGGAGGAGGTCCGGGAGCACCGGAGCAAGGCAGTGGGACCACCACTCTGCAGCCCCAACAGGCTTCTGGGCTGAGCTGCGGGAGGTTGGGACATCATCCCGCTGGCTTGGGACATCCCGCTGGCTTGGGACATCCAGCTCCGAGCTCTCTGTAGCTCATCATTGTGTAACAGCCTCTTCTTGGTTGAATATCCTCCATTCCTGGCCACTTCTTGATCCTTCATAGCCATTAGTAGCTGGGTTTTTGGCCTTCTCCTGGTTCTCCATATCTCTCAATCAACAGCTTTTGGGTCTGCATTTCATTATCTTCAGTTTTTCCCATCTCCATCATTAGCACTGGGTCCCTGCACTTGGGTCGCTCTTCCTTTGCTGGAGGGCAGAGCTTGCAAGCCAGTTTTGATGTCTCTATTTTCCAAGGAACTTGTGGTTAAAGTCTCTTCTTGCTTCTTGCCTAAGAATACCTCCTGTTCCCTTAAGGTTAGTCTCTTCAGTTCCACACCCGTGCCGTGCTTCAGAGCATCAGCTGGTTCTCACCATGTTGTGGTCACTTATTTTCTTGACAAGTTTTTTACATGTTCTTGAGGGCCTCCTGGTTTGCGTCACGTTGCATCTCTACAGTAGGGTTGGGTACTCCAGGTTCTGCTCCTTCCCCTTCACCACGCCAGTGTCAGCAGCCAACCTCCTCCAGCTGCAATCAGCTCGTAGGTGAAACGCTGGGGGTTAGGACCTTCAGCTTGTGCCTGCTGTGCCGCCATTTCTCGGTGAATCGCTACAGCAGCCGGAATCCCACTGGATTCCTGCCGTAACTGCTCCGCAAAGCACACAGAGCTCTCCGTTGCAAATTCTGTGGGAATAAAGGGGTTTACTCCTCCAGCATGAAGGCTTGAAATACATTCATGGCTCAGTCCAGGGACCATTTGTACCTGCACGAGATGGAGGAGACTTCAGTCGTGATGCAGAGCTTCCAGACAGGCCCGCTGCTTCACTGGCCGTTACTGCAGGTGAACGACCGCTGGCTGTGGCTGTGCAGCCACTGGTGGGACTGGTGAACTGGGAGAAAAAACCCAACCCCATTCACACTGCGACAGGCTTTGACTTGGTGAGGAGGAGCCCAGCTGCCAAAGAAACTCTGGTGGGGGTTGGTCTTGGAGGGAGAAGTTTAGCAGTGGTGGTCTGGAGCCCTCAGCACAAGGAGGACATGGAGCTGTTGGAGCGGGGCCAGGGGAGGGCTACTAAAATGATCTGAGGGGCTACTAAAATGCTCCAAGGGCTGGAGCCCCTCTGCTCTGGGGCCACGCTGGGAGAGTTGGGGGTGTTCAGCCTGGAGAAGAGAAGGCTGCGGGCAGAGCTGAGTGCGGCCGGTCAGGGCTTCAAGGGGGCCCAGAGGA
>NW_009259227.1:89013-92664 GCF_000687185.1 Egretta garzetta
CTGGGACCATTCCAGGCCAGGCTGGCCGGGGCTGTGAGCAACCTGATGTGGTTCAAGGTGTCCCTGCTCCTGCAGGGGGGTTGGGCTGGGTGACCTCTGGGGGTCCCTTCCCACCCAAAACATTCCATGATTCTATGACCTCCTCAAGTTGTTCTACACAGAAACACACGATGTGGCTCAGGCTTCCTCATGCTGGTCTGGCACGCCCTGGCTTTAGACACAACCACCAAGCGTCCAAACCCCGGTGTGGGCTGGCTGAAGTTATCAGGGTGAAGCCAACGTCAGCCGAGTGTCTGAGGTTTTGCAGCTGTGAGTTAGAAGGGACATTTTGCCATAAAAATGGGATGATTTTTGCCTGGCTAAGAGCAAGATGACGATGAAGAAAGGGTGGAAGCTCTGAAAATGAGCTCGCAAGATCCTGTAGCCATTCTCTTCTGATACGAACGGCTACACGTGGTAGTCCCGATCCCTGGGAGTATTTAACAGCCCGGGCAGACGATTTGCTTAGGGACAGGGTTTGGGGGTGGACAGGTGCAGTTGGACTCAATGATCTTAAAGGTCTGTTCCAACCCAACGATTCTATGATCTCGGTTAACTGTTGGCTCCTGACCACAGCCAGAGGAGCGTGTCTGGGTCTTGTACCAGCAGCGGAAACACGTTGTATTGTTGAACAAACTTCGGGAACGGAAACAGGAATGACCAAACGTGGCAGAAAACCTGCAGAGTAGCGAGTGACTGGCGGACCTTGGCCTTCCACTGCAAACGGGAGGTGAACGAATGCCGATGAGCAAGGGAGGGAACTCCGGGAACGGGACTCTGGTATTTGTCATCCAATAACCAAGGCGAAAATAGATAAAACCAGACCAGGTCTGTGCTCTTCCATGAAAGGAAGTATTTGGACAACGCCTGGGAGACGGTGGCCGATTTCTTCGCCGCTGAAAAAGCGAGTTCAAGATTTCAGCCACAGCTTCTGGAGTTGAAGCCGGAACGAAGGCATGCGAGTGCTGTGGCTTGCACTTTACAGACCAGATGGGATCACGGAATCCAGGAATTGTTTAGGTTGGGACAGCCCTTTGGGATCACCAAGCCGTTCCCCTAATCCTACCACCCCACCACCAAACCCTGGCCCCAACAGAAGAGGATCACAGCGTTCTGGGGATTTGGGGCTTGGAAACCCCAATGGCACAAAGGACGCTCTGGAATGATTTCGGTGCCCAGTGCCTTGCTAGCGCTGCTCTCCTTCCCCCTCGCTGCTGGGCCTCTCCCCACCTTGCAGACCGCCGAGGAATCCAATTCCAGGGCTTTTTCAGGCAGGGGGCACTAACAAGAGCTGGCTGTAAATGTGACTTTGTTCTCCAGGTGTATTCTGAGTTGGGGGGAGGGGGCCACTTCAGCTAAACGCACCAGGTGTCATTTATATTACACTGCTTTGTTGGCATTAAAAACCAAAGGAAAGTTTACGGTCACGGCTTGTCTTCTGTCAAAGAAAGATCTTTGGAGCGCCTTGGAAACGCGATGGGGTTGAAGCTCGTAGAGGGATTTTGAGGGGGTTTTACTGGTTTGAACGGGATATCTGGTTTGGCAGACCCAGCGTAACGCCCACAGTAAATGTCTTTATTGCACAGCTGCGAGCGGACCTTCTCACGCCTTCCCGTGTCGCCTCAGCATAGCTCCAAAAGTGCCTGAAAGCCTTCGGGAACGCAACCAAACGCACCGCCGCCGTCACAGGGCAGCGCCTGCCCCGGCCGTTTGCCGTCAGCCCCCAGCCCGGGCAGCAAATGATGGGAAGCTGAGAGCCTGAACTTCGGAGAGGGAAATATCGGTTCCTCCTGGTGAGCGGCTCCTCCAGCAGAGCGGGGCAGAGCTCCCCGGGGGCTGGGGGCTGCGAGCGAGGGCCTCGCTTCCCTGGCGCGCCGGGGAGCCTCGCCTCTTCGCGTTTGGTTCATCTGCGCTTGCCTGCTCGGAGTCGGGCAAATCTGAGGGTTGGTCTTAGTTTTAGGGTGGGGTATTTTTTTTTGCTTCTGGAAGACAGAAGTCCCTTGTCGTCTTCCCGGTATTTGATGGGCCCCTGGAGGTTTTATTTATTTAATTTGGTTTTAAAAAGGCAAGCGGAGCTGTGGGTAAGACAAGTGTCTGAGATGGCCGGGAGCTTTAGGGGAAATTTTAATCCTCTCTGTGGCTTCCTGCCGTTCTGGCTTGGGGCGTCAAGGGTCACATCGCATCAGTTCTGTGTCCTTCTCGTTGCCTCCTGGAGAGAGACATGCAAAAAAAAGAGCAAATCTTCTCATTCGGGGGAACAGAAAGCCTGAGGCTCCCTCGCCTCGTGCTACAGAAACAGGGAGTCGCCTTTCCTTCGGGCACCGGTGCTGCAGCGGAGCTTCCATCCGCTCCAGCTCACTAAGGGGCTTCTGCAGTCGAGGCTGGAGGAGCGTCGCTGTGCTTCGTTATGCCCCTCTGCTATTTTCAGGCACTTAACCACCTGAAAACTGCTGCTTCTGCGGATTTCCCCCTTTACCACGAAGTGAAATTTCTCAGAGCGTATGAAGCCAACCCCTTCGGGCAGCCCTGGGGAGACACCATGGCTCCCAGCGAGGCCTCGAACCTTGATTTCGGTTTTGTGCTCTGCTTCCAGAGGGCTGGTCCTGGCACATCCCTTCCCTTTGCCTTTCCCTGAAGTCGCGGTGCCCCACGCGAGTCTGGCGCAGCAGCCGTTCTTTCCAACTGCCACCATCCAGCCCGCCGTCGCGCAGACTCCTCGGGGGCTGCAGCGGCTGAGAGAGCCCGCGGTTTGCACGCTTGCATTTCCCAAAAGCGAAGGGCAGACGTGACCGACTGACGCCGCCAGCCCCGTCGGAGCTGGGGCACCTCGGCTTCGCCACAGCTCTTGCTCTCCTTCCCTCCAGGGTCCACGCAGTCGCATCGGTTGGGCATCGGTTACTTGACCTCTTCGCGAGCGTCCCTGGGCTGACATTTGGGAGGTGCCTTGGAAAGCATTGCTTGTCACTGCGGCACCCCCAGCAGGTCCCTACGGGGTGCCGAGGCTTTGCCAGGGCGGTTGTTAACGGGCTGACTGTCGCAAGTCATCGCGACGGTAAAGGGCACAGCGTCACTTCAGTGCTCAATGTCGGCGTGCTTTTTCTCCCGTGAGGGGCTTCGCAGTACAAGCGTTGCTGCTCGGATCCTCCCTGTTCCTCATCGCTTTTGTCTTGTAGTATTTTAAACCAGGGAAGGCATTGGGACCCACCACGGGAGGGAGGAGAGGAAGCCCGGCTCCAGCGGCGGGGGAAGGCATCGCTTGCCCTCCGTCCCTTCAGCCGGCAGGCCGTGGCCTTCCAGAGATGCCTTCGTGCAACGGGCGGTTATTAACGACGCTGGGTTTTGAGCAGGTTGCTGACCTGGGGTTTCTGCCGTTTCTTTTGGCTCCCGTTCTGCTTCCGTAGCTTCTGAAGCTGTGACTCAACCGAGCCAAATGTTTTCTTCTGGGCTTTTTAACTTGGAACCGTTCAGATTTCAAACTGACAATTGCAATTAACACCAGCTCTCGCGGTGCCACGCTAAGCTGTCGGCTACGCAGCAACGCGTGACCCAACGGAACTTTCCCAGCTCCCGGTCCGCCGGCGTCTCTCTGCCATCCCCTGTCTCTCGCGACCT
>NW_009259227.1:92756-94928 GCF_000687185.1 Egretta garzetta
CGAGGATAACGAACGTGCCCGAGCGCCGGCTGCGCGGGAAGGGCGCGGAAGCCAAACCTGCCCTCTGGACGGAGGCGCTCGCTCTTGGTTTGGAAGTGTTTGTCCCGACGAGTTCTCTTGTAGGGGGGAAGGAGGTGTGTGCCTGGCGGTGCCTGCCTCCCCCGGCAGCGCCCGCGCTCCGTGCTCCCCTGCCTGCAGCTTTCCCAAGCGCTCGGCCCCCGTGCAAAGCCCGGGGCAGGAAGGTGAGATGGGGAGGCTGTCGCCTCCCGGTGATTCATCGGCCCTGCTGGGGTCCGGGGGGAGCCCGAGCGTATCCGTGAGTTTAATTTCAAGCAGATTGCTGAAAGCCGCGCGCTAGCCCTGGTGTCTGCACCTGCTTTTATCGGCGTTCTCCACGTCTCCGTCAGGGGCTGTGCTCGCCCTGGCTCAGCGCGCCGAGCTCTGCCCTGGGACGCTGAGAGCGCTTCCTCCCGGCCAGACGCTGTTTACAAGGCCCCGCCGCTTTTACAAGGCCCCAGTTGCTAACAGAATTCAAAAGTTAAAGTTTCTCTTGACAAAAATAAATCTAAACAGACGCAAGAGCTCGGCCTTCTTGCAGTACAAAGCCTCTTCGCCAGAATTAGTTTACCGTATGCAAGCCCCCAGTAAATCATACCAAATAATTCTGACCCGTGTAGCTTGCTTTATGGTTTCAGGGTTCCAAGAGCAACATATATATTATGGCTTGACACTGACCTGAGGGGATAGGGTTTGCATTAGAACATTTGTTGAAAAGATTGAATCCATCAGCGTTAGGTGAGAGAAAAGCTGAGCTAGGACCTAACAAAGCCAACGAGGCGATAGCCAAGTTTAATCACCGTCCTCAGAAAAGCCTCATTACCAGAAGCCCTCCCACCTCTGGGGAGCGAGGCGCTGGGGTTAAAAGCTGCTTAAAATCGCCTGGGAGATGAGTAACGGCGTGGCTTCTAGTCCTAGACTCAGCATTCGGCAGAGCTTTGCAGCCCTGCTTCTCTCTTCACCTTTCCTCAGTAGCTCTGAGCGCCCGACCGCTTTGTCCGGATGTCTGTCTGTCTGTCCTGGTGTAGATGAGGTGAGGCCCAGCCCACGCAGCAAAGACGTACAATTTGTAAGCTGATCTGCTGGGACGTTGCTGGCCAGGGATCTCCTGTGGTTTACACCATGCTTTATGGGTCCATGATAGCTCATGTCCTGGGCCTGCAGCCTGGCCAAGCGGCGCGAGGTGTTTCGGAGCCGGAGGGGACCTGGTCCACTGAGCTGGAACCGGAATTTCTGTGCCGCTTTTTCAGCTTCTGCTTGCAGGTTGCTCTGCCCTTTACGCTTGAGCCAAGCTTTGAGTTCTTGTTTTCTGTAGGCAAGTCACTTCACAGGCAAACTCGCCCTTCACCACCTCTAAACAGCACCCAGCAGCGATCCGAGGCACGTGGGAGACCCCGCTGGCTCCCTCCCAGCCGGCCGTGCCGCTTGGGGTGGTAATAGCAGGTAACCCCGTACTTCGCACGTATGCTTTGGGTTCTAACAGCACCTTTGCTAGGCAGGAGCAGCGCAAGCGGACGCGCGGAGCTTCGTTAACCTGCTCAGATGGGTGAGACCCGTGGCGTCGGTCACCGCGGTGCTGAAGCGCAGGCCTGCGGTTTTGGTGGTTCGGGGCAAATCCCATGTGGAGTAGGTACCATACAACAAATCCAAGGCTTCTTTCCACAGATATCGTTTTCTTCTCCAGTGGAAACCTGCTTCTGAGAAACAGTCCCTTCCTCGCGCACCCTGCTGCCGCCCGGAGCTGCTGGGGAGGGGGAGGGAAGAGGATGAGGAACGGCCCATCCGTGGTTCACGGGACAGAGGTGACCCACGGGTCATCCTGCCCGGAACCTTACGGACGAGGGGACCGAGGGCACCCCCAGCCAGTTTGCAGGTGACACTGAGCTTGGGGGGCAGGGGGCTCTGCAGAGGGACCTGGCCAGGCTGGAGCCATGGGCCCAGCCCAATTGGGTGAGGGTCACCAAGGCCAAGGGCCGGGTCCTGCCCTGGGGTCACCACAACCCCAGGCAGCGCTCCAGGCGTGGGGCAGAGGGGCTGGAAAGCTGCCCGGCGGAAAAGGCCCTGGGGGGGTTGGTCGAGAGGGGGCTGGATAGGAGCCAGCAGGGTGCCCAGGTG
>NW_009259227.1:95372-96236 GCF_000687185.1 Egretta garzetta
GGGCGGTTGGGCTGGGGGAGCTTGAAGGGCTTTGCCAACCCAAATGACTGCATGATTCTATGAAAGCAGGGTGGGCAGGCAGCTTTCTGCCCCTCCAGCTGGCTTAGCCTCCGCGCAGACCCTTCCTTCTGCCACTCCGAGCAGGTTGGACGCTTTCTCTGCATCTCATGGGCAAATAAAAAAAAGAAAGGGATACTCGGCCGTCGGCAAGCAAATGAGTCCGAGCCCGTGCCTTTGCCGGCTGCAGCCGGGGTGGCCAAACCTCTTTACCAAAAGAGTCTTCTGGAGGCAGTAGTGATCTATGTCCTCCCGTGAACCAGGTCTGCCTGATGAAGGAGCATCTCCTCCTCGGGGGCCTCGTCCCTGCGCAGCTGAGCAGCCGGGGATGTCTGTCGGCACAGAAAGGGCCTCTTGCCTTTGTGCGCCGGTGGGCTCGGGCAGCTGGACGGCATCTGTGTACCCCCGTTCCGGAGCCCGCGGCCTCCTCGGTGCTGCTCTGCCTGTTATTAACTGGCTGTTTCCTACTGAAAGAAGGGGCATTAGGATTAATTACCGCGCTGTTGCCGGGAATCTCTACCGAGCGGTTTGGGGGGGGCTGGACTTCTCAGTTCACTGGTACCCATCTGGAGATAACAAATTACGAGTTCACTTTGTCGCTGGATTTCCTTTTCAAAACACGTGCGAAGGCAGCGAGCAGAGTTAAGTAATGACGTGCTCCTGGTTCGGCTTTGGAAATGAGACATCACTGTCAAGGCGCTGGTTTCTCCTGGAGCCGCAGTAAATCTCGGAAGCGTAGCGATGCCTCGGTTGGGGGGGTTTGTGCAGCAGGGGCTCCCCGCGCTCGGGGCGGGGGGGGCGCCGGGG
>NW_009259227.1:96334-101778 GCF_000687185.1 Egretta garzetta
ATAACTGAGGAAGCGATGGCCCCTGGCGTCGGCCCCGCCGGAGCGCCCGCTCCTGGGCTGCGCGTGCCCGAGGACCGTCTGTAACCGCAGATGGCCCCCGGCCTTGCTCGGAGCAAGGGGGCGATGGTGGCCAGCGCCCAACCTGCTCTCCTTCCCTTCCTTCTGCTTTCACCAGGAGCAAAGCGCAGGTTTGCCTTCCTGCAGGTGTGCTACCGGCACGGGCCCCCGCTTCACACACAGGCGGCACGGGCTTTTGCAGCGGCAGGGGGACGGGGCTGCTGGAGCTCGGGGATCACAGAATCCCAGCATGGCAGGGGCTGGGCCAGGGCTCGGGCACCCTCACAGTCAACAAGTTCTTCCTCCCGTTCAACTGGAACCTCTTCTGCTTCAGGTTGTGCCCATGGCCCCTTGTCCTGGCGCTGGGCACCACTGGGAAGAGTCTGGCTCCGTCCTGGTGACCCCCACCCTTGAGGTATTTGTATGTGGTGATGAGATCCCCTCTCAGCCTTCTCTTCTCCAGGCTGAACAAGCCCAGCTCCCTCAGCCTTTCCTCCTAGGGGACTGCTAAGCCGGATTTTTATGGAAAGACGACGCGCATCTGCACAATGAAATTTTTCCCAAGAGCCGGAAAGGAGAAGGATGCCAGCGTGCGGCGCTGCCGGAGGAAGGGCCGGGTTCCCGCAGCCTGCGGTGGCTTTCGCACATCCCTCGTCACGAGTGTCCTACCCTTCGGTTTTACACTCTCTGCTTGGGTTTTGTTGGCCGAACCCTGGCTCCATCCAGCCTTGTGCTGAGGCTGTGGTCCATGCTTTTATGCCCTCTAAATTGGAGGCTTGTAACATGCTGTTTTACAGCCTTCCTGTGCAAAGGCTGCGTGGGCTCCGGCTGTTCGGAGCCGGGGGCCAAAGCGCCATCACTCCCCTGCTGTGGCCTCCACATGTCGGCCTGGTCCTGGGGGACCTGGGCTGGCTCGGAGTCAAACATCAGCTTGATCTTAAAATTGCTTTGATGGCTTATAACGCCGAGTAGGACGTAGGGTCTGCGTGTTTTCTCTCCGCTGCTGCTTTTTACGAGCTCAGTCACTGCTTGAGCTCATCTGAAGTCCGTTTTATTGGTCATCCCAAACCCTGGGTTAAAGACCTGTGGAGCACTCGTTTTGCAGCGCAGTGATCGAAATCTGACATTAATTACTGCCCTAGCCTGACACACTGATGTTCAAGTAACTCAGCCCAACTGGCCTCTCTCAGCCCTGGTTTGCGGCACAAGCCCCTTTCCAGCGGGTCGGTGTGTACTGTCCGTCCGTCCGTAACAGGATTTTATCTTTCTTCACTGTGGGCTCCTTTCTCTGGTGCCAGTAGCTGGGCAGCGCTTCACAGAATCCCAGCATGGCCGGGGCTGGCAGGGCCCCCCAGAGCTCCCCCAGTGCCACCCCCCTGCCCAAGCAGGCTCACCCAGAGCAGGGGGCACAGGACAGCGGCCAGGCGGGGGTTGAAGATCTCCAGAGAAGGAGACTCCACAGCCCCCCTGGGCAGCCTGGGCCAGGGCTCGGCCACCCTCACAGTCAACAAGTTCTTCCTCCCGTTCAACTGGAACCTCTTCTGCTTCAGGTTGTGCCCATGGCCCCTTGTCCTGGCGCTGGGCACCACTGGGAAGAGTCTGGCTCCGTCCTGGTGACCCCCACCCTTGAGATATTTGTAGGTGGTGATGAGATCCCCTCTCAGCTGTGGGTTCCTCTGTCCTCACCGCTCCCTCTCCGTTACTGTGGGATGGGCCAAGCGGTGTCTCCGAGCTCCGCTGCGGCCGATGGCCTCCAGCACGGGCTGGCACTAGGGGGGTGCAGTCGGGCTCTGGCGGGGCGCGGGGTCCCCTCCTGGGGACTGTGCAGACCTGGATCTGAACTTCTCCATCAGCCCCTGCTCACAGCCCTTGAGCTGCAGCTTCCCGTCACGTTTCGCCCCATCACACACGGGGAGGTGTTCCTGAGGATGGCAGCGGGCAGTCTGACGTCAGGCACCAGCGGGACCAAAGCCTCACCCCGACCCTGATCCTCCTGTCCTCGCTGTCCTGGCAAACCCTCTGTGCTGCTCCCCGACCGGCTGGGTGCCCCGGGGAGACGACGGGGTCCATCCAGCAGCAATGCCGGCTCGTGCATGGGGAAAACCAAAGCGAAATATTTGGAGAAAGCAAAGAGACCGGAGGCTCTCTGAGCCCGGGGTCCAGAAACCTTGGTCTGCTGCAGTAATGGATGCTGTGGGTACCGATCAAATGCGAAAGCGGGTGAGGAAATGGGTATAAAGGACGGGGAAATTACTTTTATTAGAAAGGTCCGGCTTGCCTTTGGGCTCCGGCCTTCTGGCTCTCTCCTGGTGTTGCTGAGAAGCAAGAAACAGTCGCGGCTCTGTGCCTGGCTCCTTAGGCAGCCGCTACGAGGGCACCGACTTCAAACGCGAAGCCAGGAGCGGGTTTGTGGTTGGAAGCAACTCCGCCTCAAAACCAAACCTTCTCATAGAATCACGGAATCCTGGAAACGTTTGGGTTGGAAGAGGCCTTTAGGATCCCCAAGCCCAACCGTTCCCCTAACCCTGCCATGCCACCACTAAACCCTGGCCCTAAGCACCTCATCCACTCTTCTTTTAAATACCTCCAGGGATGGGGACTCAACCACCTTCCAGTGCCTGACAACCCTTTCTGTGAAGAAGTTGTCTGCGGGAATGAAACGCCGCGCCCCCGCACGAGCTGGCTGGGATAAGAAGAAGGAAGCAGAAGCAGCGCTGACGCTCTTTCGGTGGCCGAGTTCGGGATGCACCCCTGTTCAGTCGGCAGAATGCGGGCTGGTGGGGCAGTCATAGAATCATAGAATCACTTTGGTTGGAAAAGACCTTTAAGATCATCGAGTCCAACCTTTAACCTACCCCTGCCATCCCACCACTAAACCCTGTCCCTCAGCACCTCAACTATACTTCTTTTAAATACCTCCAGGGATGGGGACTTGACCACCTCCCCGGGAGCCCCTTCCAGAGCCTGACAGCCCTTTCAGTGAAGAACTTTTTCCTAATGTCTAGCCTAGTTGTTAATACTCTGTGCTCCTGAGCCTTTTCCAGACGCTAAAGGAAGAGCCATTTCCAGCTCTTCCTCTCTTTTCCAGGAGTGAATCCCCCCCCCAAGGCTGTACCTGCTGGAGACTGAAGGTTGATAGCGCTCGAGCCAGGATTCAACGCGGCTTTTTAGTCTGGAGGCTGATTTAGCGTGAGCTTAAGGTACAGCCGCTTCCTTCCACGAGACCACTGGTGCTACAGGGGACGGACGTCCCCGCGCGGTGCCTCGCCCTGCACATCACCATCTCCGCCTTGACGGCCTAGCCTGCCCCAGGCTCTGCCTCTGGCCTTGCCCGCCTTCCCTGGGGGGGCACCGTACCCCCAGGCATTCGACCCCTGCCCTCCCAAGCTCGCCTGCGTCGTCTGACGCATCTTGCTCTGGGTATAGAATCCCAGAATCGTTTGGGTTGGCAAAGCCCCTTAGGATCACCCAGCCCAAGCGTCCCCCTAACCCTGCCACCCCACCACCAAACCCTGGCCCTATCACCGATGGCAGTGCGGTCCCTAAAGCCCAGGAGCTGACAGCTCAAGTATTGAGCTTAAAGCGACAGCTTAAAACCACGTTTGAGCCCAGAAGGGCGATGGTTTGACAAGACACCGCCAGAAAGGCCTGAGTCAGGACTTAACCGCAGGCAGGAGGTAGGCAGGGGTGGAGAAGGGACTTTAAAACGACGAGGTGTCGCATCCAAGGTCCCGATCTTCCAGCTCCGCTGGTGACGAGACCGTTGGCAAAGGGCAGGAGGGGCGCGCGCACCGCTGCTCTCCCGGAGCGATCGCCTGGCACCGGCGCTGAGGGTCCGGGGCTTCCCGGGATACAGGTGATGCCCCGGTACTTAATGGTCCTCAGTAGATTTGCTTTTCTTTGTGTGATTTTGTCCGACGGCTCCTGGGATGCGGCAGCAGAGGCCCGCATCTTAATTACGTGGTGTCTGGAGAGCCGCGTCCCTTTGTTTGCCGGGGATCTGCCAGCTGCTGACTTCAGCTGATACCCCCAGCCTCACATCAGAGGGGAGGGGGAGCAGTTGCCGCCCGCTCGCCTTCGCTTTGTCTTTTGACTTCGCCGCTCTGGGGCACCGGGACGGTGCTTTGCGGAACCGCGCATTTATCGTGTCACGGGCGCCGCGCCGCTCAGCGCCGGGCCGCGCTTTTCTCCACGCGCACCTCTGCGTGTTTTCCTGGGTAATTTCCCTCTGCCCCAGCGTGTTGCTCTCCCTCATTTTTACCGCCGTAACGAGCGCCGGTTACCCGCCCTTCTGCCCGCGCCGAGACCGTCTGCGGGTGTGCATTGAGTGCGCCCCAGCGACGGGGCTCAGTGTTGCTCTCGGAGCCCAAAGCCGCCCGCGCTCCCTTCCCGGGAGCCCTTAAACCACGTGGTGGCTGGCTGGGACGCGTCGCTCCGCGCAAAGACGCAGGTCGCATGGAGGAGGCTGAAATTTGGGTGAGGCCGTGGCATCAGCGACCCTGAGCTTGGCTCTGGACCCATCCTGTCCCTAGATTAACATCGTTGCCTGTTTATATTTTATTTACAGAGACGTAGCAGGACCCTCGATGGGTTTGCTTGATTCAAACCCAGTCTCATTTTCCGTACGCTGAAGTGCCAGAACGTCGGTGTTGGTGAAGATGATGACGAAGGCATCCCCTGCTTGCTGCCGTGCCGCTTCTAACTAAGTTCTGAAGAGCCTTGCGGCAGGAGATAACAATATTGTAGGGCAGAGAGCAGCTCAAATGCAAACTCGTGCTCCCACAGGGCCGCAGTCGCCCGCCGCCGTGGCAAATCGCGTATTTTCTAGCGTGAGCTGCCAGGGCTCGAACCCCCCCAAGCAGGAGATTTAAGGGATGTGAACAGGGAGGGGGTTTTCTCTACGCAGGCGCTGGGCAAGGGCACACGGTGCCTTCAGACGGAGCGGGGCGGCTCTCCCCCGTCGGTACCTGACTGCAAACGCCTGGGGTCAAGGAGAATGCCAGGCAGCAGCTCAGCCCCGCGGGGCCTGACGGCTTGCCAGGCTGCCTTTCCTTTAAATTGCAAAATATCGGATAAAAACCAGCCCTTTATTTCGGCAATCGCTAGCTGTGAAGCCAAGCGCGGCTTGCACCCAGAGTGATGCTGTCTGAAAGGGGGGCAGCGAGCGTTTCCCTGCGCCCGCCCGGTAATTAAGGCTCTTTGGAGAGGCTGTTTGTCAAGCAGGACGGACGTTCCTCCTGAGGACCCTTGTACAGCCGCGGTGATAAATGAGCGTCCCTCCTGGCTCCGGGAGATAACGAATGTCATTCTCTGCCTGGCAGAAGCGCCCGGGCGCCCTGAGCCCCCGAGCTTTGGCGAGGCGGCGCCTGCTCCCTCCCAACAGCCCG
>NW_009259227.1:102106-102411 GCF_000687185.1 Egretta garzetta
GTTTAAGAGAGGTGCGGAGCAGGGCCCGCTTTACGCCGTCCCGTAAAATATTCTATAAACAAAACGCTTCAAAGCCCTTTTAATAACTCCTGAAATGAAATGGTTGAAACCGGCCCTTGTAAACTCCTCGCCGGCGTTTAATTGCCTCGTAAAGCAGTTCGCTCAAGAAAGGATTGAAGGGGTTTTGCGGCGCTGGCAGATCAGTTTAACCCTTTGGGGACCCCGTGTCCAGCTGTTTCCCTGCCGCTGCCTAATGAGCAGCCACCGCCCCCTGTCCCTGCCCGGCTCCGAGCCACCAGACCTCG
>NW_009259227.1:102724-103272 GCF_000687185.1 Egretta garzetta
CGCCTCTCGCACCCCCAGGCTGCCTTTGGGGACGCCCTGGGTTTGTGGCCAAAAGCGCCGGCCGCTCCTTGCCGCAGCCAAAACACGGCCCCTAGGTCGTAAGCTCGCCCCTTGCCACAGGCAACGCGCTCTTTTCTCCGACGTTTGTGATGCATCCGCAAGCCATAGCCTGTTTTGAGGAAGTTGGGGTGATTCCGTGGGACTTTTCCCTCTCTGAGTTTTTGTCACCCACCCAGGGCTCATCTTGTCCTCGTATCGTAATGGAGTGCGGCCGGGTGCCTCTGGCCGCCCTGTTCTGGGTAGGCTCTGCCGGGTGCCACCACCCCATCCCCTGAACTCAAACCTGAAAGCCCTGGGGAGACCCCACCTGGAGCACTGGGTCCAGTTCTGGGCTCCCCAGTTCAAGAAAGATGAGGAACTCCTGGAGAGAGTCCAGGGGAGGGCAACAAGGATGGTGGGGGGACTGGAGCATCTCCCCTAGGAGGAAAGGCTGAGGGAGCTGGGCTTGTTCAGCCTGGAGAAGAGAAGGCTGAGAGGGGATCTCATCA
>NW_009259227.1:103757-104496 GCF_000687185.1 Egretta garzetta
GGGAGGTTGAGCGGTCGGGATCCCACAGAGGTGGGGGGGCTGTTCCCCAAAATCCCTCGAAATGGCTGGTTTGACTGCGGAGTAGCTCCAGCATTGAGGTCGTGTTGGTGCTGCGGTCACGTAAACCTCTAACTTGCACCGCGCCACCGACAAGCTCTTGGGGCTTTAGGAGTAAGAGGAGATGTTGCCGGTTTATTGCTGATCTCTCCGTTGTCTTTTACGTTCCCGGAACGCACAAACCGCTCATGGCTGGTTTCATTTCTTTGTGTCGAAAAGCCAAATGTGGAGTTCTGAAAAGCGTGTTGAGTTTGGGAATTGCTGCTGCGGGGGAAAATCGGATATGATTCTGTGATTCTGTGAAAGGGAGATTGAGCGGTCGGGATCCCACAGAGGTGGGGGGGCTGTTCCCCAAAATCCCTCGAAATGGCTGGTTTGACTGCGGAGTAGCTCCAGCATTGAGGTCGTGTCGGTGCTGCGGCCACGTAAACCTCTAACTTGCACCGCGCCACCGACAAGCTCTTGGGGCTTTAGGAGTAAGAGGAGATGTTGCCGGTTTATTGCTGATCTCTCCGTTGTCTTTTACGTTCCCGGAACGCACAAACCGCTCATGGCTGGTTTCATTTCTTTGTGTCGAAAAGCCAAATGTGGAGTTCTGAAAAGCGTGTTGAGTTTGGGAATTGCTGCTGCGGGGGAAAATCGGAGGGGTAGGTGCTGTGCCGTGCCCGTGCCGGCCCGATGC
>NW_009259227.1:104654-107104 GCF_000687185.1 Egretta garzetta
GTTAATGAACACAATTCCCCCCGCAGCCCCAGGAGGCTGTAAATGAGCCGGCGGCTGGAGATGCCGGCAAATCCCCCGCTGCCGTTTTCCAGCTTGCCCCGTGCTTTATTTGCTCCGCCTGAGAGGCTGCGCGGGGGTCTTTGGGGGGGTTCTGATGGCTTTTTCTTCTCTTGCAGTGAGAACGAGGCGCTGTGGAGGGAAGTCGCCAGCCTGCGGCAGAAGCACGCTCAGCAGCAGAAAGTTGTCAATAAGGTAAAGCCTGCTCGTCCAACGCAGGGAGTGGGACACGCTCGTGTTCACGAATGTGCCCTCGTGTTCACGGACGTGCCCTTGTGTTCATGAACGTGCCCTCGTGTTCACAAACATGCCCTCGTGTTCACAGACGTGCCCTCGTGTTCACGAACGTCCCTTTGCATTCATGAATGCACCCTGGTGTTCTTGAGTTCACAACTGCCCTCGAGTTCACAAACGTGCTCTCGTGTTCACGGACGTGCCCTCGCGTCCACGACTGTGCCCTCGTGTTCATGAATGTGCTCTTGTGTTCACAAATATGCCCTCATGTTCACGAACATGCCCTGGTGTTCACGAACATGCCCTCGTGTTCACAAACGTGCTCACAAACATGCTCTCGTGTTCACAAACGGGCCCTTGTGATTACGAACATCCCCTTGTGTTCACGAATGTGCCCTCATGTTCACGAACATGCCCTGGTGTTCATGAACGTGCCCTTGTGTTCACAAATGTGCCCTGGTGTTCATGAACGTGCCCTCATGTTCAGGAACGTGCCCTGGTGTTCACAAGCGTGCCCTCGTGTTCACAAATGTGCCCTGGTGTTCTCAAGTTCACAAACGTGCTCTCGTGTTCACGAACGTGCCCTCGTGTTCACAGATGTGCTCACGAAAGTGCTCTCGTGTTCACAACCATGCCCTCGTGTTCACAAACGGGCCCTTGTGATTACAAACATCCCCTCGTGTTCACGTATTTGCCCTCGTGTTCACGAACAGGCTCTCATGTTCACGACCATGCCCTCACGTTCACAACCGTGCCCTCGCGTTCATGAACGTGCCCTCATGTTCACGAACGTGCCCTCGTGTTCATGAATGTGCTGTTGGGTTCACGAACGTCCCCTCATGTTCACGAATGTGCCCTGGTGTTCTCGAGTTCGGGAACGTGCTCTCATGTTCACAACCATGCCCTCGTGTTCACAAACGTGCTCATGAACGTGCTCTAGTGTTCACGAACAGGCCCTTGTGATTACGAACATCCCCTCGTGTTCACATATTTGCCCTCGTGTTCACGAATGGGCTCTCGTGTTCACAGCTGTGCCCTTGTGTTCAGGAACGTGCTGTTGGGTTCACGAACGTCCCCTCATGTTCACGAACGTGCTCTCGTGTTCACAAATGGGCCCTCACATTCGCGTATGTGCCCTGGTGTTCACATATGTGCCCTCGTATTCAAAACGTGCCCTCGTGTTCATGTATTTGCCCTCGTGTTCACGTATTTGTCCTCGTGTTCACGACCGTGCCCTCGTGTTCACGACCATGCTTTCGTGTTCACGACCATGCCCTCATGTTCACGTGTTTGCCCTCGTGTTCACGACCATGCCCTCATGTTCACGACCATGCCCTCATGTTCACGACCATGCCCTCGTGTTCATGACCATGCCCTCGTGTTCCACGTACACGATGGTGCAGCGACCAGGCCGGGTGCTCGCGGGACTGCTGGGATGCAGCGGTGTTAGTTCTGTTCCAAGAACAATTTTGACGGCTGCATTTTCCTCCCATTACCGGGAGACTCTGGAGGTCCAGCGGGGAGGGGCTGGATTGGGCTGGCAGCGTTACCAACGAACCATAGAATCACTTTGGTTGGAAAAGCCCTTTAAGCTCATCGAGTCCAACCTTTAACCTACCCCTGCCATCCCACCACTGAACCCTGTCCCTCAGCACCTCATCTCTCCTTCCTTTAAATCCCCCCAGGGGTGGGGACTCGACCACCTCCCCGGGCAGCCCCTTCCAGAGCCTGACAGCCCTTTTGGTGAAGAACTCGGTCGGCTGCCATGGGATGGCCTTGCCCCCAGCCTTCGCCTCTGTGCTCAGCGTTGCGGGCGGCGCTCTGCGTGCCCGGCCCTGGCGCTCCCGGAACGCCGTCCGCACCGTAACAGGTGTTCCTGTTTTCTTTTCTCCTCACAGCTTATCCAGTTTTTGATTTCTTTGGTGCAATCCAACCGTATTCTCGGGGTGAAGAGGAAGATGTAAGTCTGCATTTCTACACCCAGATAACGATTCCCTGTCTGAGAGAATAAAGAGAGGATCAGCAGAGTGGGTCCCCCAGATCCCTGCCTTCTGTAGCAGCCTTGCCAGTGGGGTAGGACTGGACAGCGGTCATTGGGATCATGTGAGCCTTCACGTCCTCGCTCCTGCCAAAACCAGCTAACACTGCTACGCAGCCGA
>NW_009259227.1:107363-109463 GCF_000687185.1 Egretta garzetta
ATCAAGCCTGTCCTCAAACGCGCTGTGGGTTGTTCCGCCCCGTGCAGGCTGGGCTGGGTGACCACCCCGTGCTGCAGTACCCTACGCCACGAAGCACAAATCCGGGCGAATTTGGTTTGGCCAGTTAAGAGTTACCTGGCTCTGTCCACGGACGGGGCTGGAGCCCACTCGCTTTTCCCCCCTTAGCCTTTACGGATGGTTCTGTTGTGTCACTCGGGCGCCGCTTTTCCAGCCCCGTCCCGTCCGACGGGCTCCTCCTCCACCTGAATCTTTGCCCTTGCTCGCAGAGGAGCTGGCGGGCGCTCGGCCACGCGTCCCTTCCCGCCCCCACCTTGCCCCGTGTTGCCTGCGAATCGCAAGGCTGTCCTTTTGTGTCGAGCGGTGCCCAGCAGCACCATATGGCAGACAACACCACAGCAGGCTTGATTATTATTAATGAAGGTAGTGGTTTATACGGCGATAATGCCCAAGACGTGCTGAAATGATTTATCTTGGAAGGAGAAAGAGTTTCTCCGCCGTACTCGAGTACGTGAAAAGGGCCACAGGAGTGGTTGTGTCACAGCTGACCACACGTAATCCATCTTTGGAGCAGTTGGCCGTGGAGGAGTGAAGCCAAGCAGAGCGCTGACAATGCAGGCCTGCAGAAGGAGGTGACCAGGGACCGTAGGGAAGTCCTCTGAGGCCTGAGCTTTTACATTTTTGCTCAATAGACTTGCAAAACGTGGCCCAGGGGCCGGGCACGGGGGCTCTTTGTGTTTCTCTGTGCCGTGGGGCTCCTGCTCTGCTCTACCGACACAGCCACCCCCCCGTGGCCGCTCGCCCCTCCAGGGCATCCAGACCTGGGGACGGTTCTGCGCTGGCCGCTGGGGTGGGTGCAGGTACCCAGTTCTGGGGTCGGGGCGGTGGGCTCTGCCGGGGAGAGGTGGTACCCAAGAGCCGGTGCCGGCAGCGCGGTAACTCCTGCGGTGTTTGGGAATCTTTTGCAGCCCCCTGATGTTGAACGACAGCAGTTCAGCACATTCCATGCCGAAATACAGTCGCCAGTACTCCTTGGAGCACGTCCACGGCTCATCCCCCTACGCAGTAAGTACGCCGTGCGCGCCCGGCCGTGGAGAGGGGGGCGAGGACACGGCTTCGTGGGGAGGGACCCATTTTAGGCTCCTGCCCAGCTGGCCTTGCCTCCGCGCCACCGTTTGCTCACAACCTCTTTGGTTTGGCGCAGAATTCTCGCCGAGCCAACAGGGAGCTGGTAACTTGGCGACCAGGGTGATGGGGCCGAGGATCTGGCTTGCAGACCAAGCGAGGAGCTGCCTGCACTCCACCCAAGCAGAGATGGGTGGAAGTGGTGCCTTCTTGCTTAGCGTTCATCTGCTGGCTTTGGTCCACGCTTTGGGCTCGTCGCAAACAGAACTCATCTGGTGTCAGTCAGTCCCTGCTCGTATTGCCTAATTAATGTCTGACCACCTCTAATGAGCGTGGTTCCCTCCAAAGAAGCCTCCTGTCGGTCAGGGAAGGTGCCGTGGGTCAGAGTCTGGCTGGGACACAGGCCTGAAGTAGCAAAGACCCAAATGATCAGAGCTGAATTGTGTCCGTGGAGGCAGGGAGCGGGGTGGGAAGAGAGGAGCAAAGCCAGCTGGTGCTCGTGCACAGCATAACCACGTAATGGCCACGCAAGTGAGCTCGCGTGGTATCAAAGCCTGGAGGCGAGAGGCATCTGGAGCAGGCAGCGGCTTTGGAGGTGAAGGGATCTCCTGCCGGACATCGTCAGCGGACGGTCCAGCAGAAACCAGCTCGTCGTTGGAGGCGGATGTTGTTTCCCTCAGTAAATTTGCAGACGACACCAAACTGGGTGGCAGTGTTGATCTGCTTGAGGGGAGGAGGGCTCTGCAGAGAGACCTGGCCAGGCTGGATCGATGGGCCGAGGCCAACTGCATGAGGTTCAACAAGGCCAAGGGCCGGGTCCTGCACTTGGGTCACAACAACCCCATGCAGCGCTACAGGCTCGGGGCAGAGTGGCTGGAAAGCTGCCTGGTGGAAAAGGACCTGGGGGTACTGGTTGACAGCCGGCTGAATATGAGCCAGCAGGGTGCCCAGGTGGCC
>NW_009259227.1:109962-111496 GCF_000687185.1 Egretta garzetta
GACAGCCATGCAGTCACCGTGCTGCCTGGCCCTGGGGTGCGGTGCAGGAGGGGCCTCACAGCGTTCCCAGAGGAGCCTCTGCACGCCCACGCTCTGGGCCATCCAAATTGCTGCTGGATCCCGTGAATCCTGAGGTTTTGTCGATACGCTCCCATCCTCCTTCAACATGCTGCTTCCCCTGCCCGCTCAGCAGCCGGTGAACACGAGGAGCCTCCTCCAAACCCATCAGTGCTGGCCCTGGATCCTCTCCCGGGTTGCTCCCAGGCCTGTGCAGGGGGAGCCGGCTCGGCCCCGTAAGCCGGAGCTCGGCCGGCTATTTCCCTTGCGACCCGATAGCTGCAGTGCTGCCGTCAGCCCTGCCCTCACGACACCACGCGGTGCTTCCAACGCCGAGAACTGCCCGTCTTTGTGCCGGGAAGGTCCCAAACGCTGGGCTCTGCCTTGCCAGGAGGATTGGGAAGACTCATCCCGTGCCCTAAGAGCTGGAACGCCGCCGCTGCAGCGCTCCCCGAGGGCGAGCTGCCTGGCTCAGCATGTGCTGCGTGGTGCGTTGGGTCGCTCTTTGCTTTTCATCGCCTCAGGCCCGTGTCAATCCACCGAACCTCATGCCTCGACACGGTGGTTTTCATTTTAGATGCCCTGTTTGATCCGGTTCATATCAGCATGTGCCCTGGGAAACCGCACCACTTAAATTCGGGGCGTCCCTCTTGGTCTGGGGGCACCCCTGCTTGCCTGGCATGGGGAAGCCAAAGCTGGTGCATGAATCAGTGCTTCTTTATACCGATCCTCCACTGCCACTGTGTTCCAGAAGCAAGGCTTTGCAGCTGGGAACCGTAGCTAAGCTTCCGTACTGGCTCTTTGGAGCAAAATAAAAGCTGTCCCCAATTCCAAGGCGCAGTCCTGCCCACGTGGCTGCAGGGACGTCCTGTTCGGGACCGCGGGTTCAAGCCGCTGGCTCCTGGCATGGAGCTGCCCTGCTGCGCCGAGGTGATCCTGGTGAGGTTTTTAGCAGAGAACCAAAGTAGCTGAGCCCCATTAAAGAGCTCTCCTGCAGTTAGACCACCCTCTGTGGAAGCTCTCTGTTCCCGTTCCAGCTCCCCCCTAATCCTGTGATCTCTTTTTTTAAAAGTGCCTTTCTTCTTGCCCGCAGCAAGTGCTTACCCAGAGCCAGCGGGAGCTCTTCCAGGTGTTACGGGGCTGCCCCACTTATGGGAAGCACAGGTCGGCATCTTTCCTCGGCCTTCAGTGTTTATGATTTGCCGCGCCGAGCAGAACCCAGAAATGACGGTCGGGCGAATTTTCAGAGCAAGCTGCCAACAAGCACGCTGGCTCCTGACGCTGCTGTCGTCCCTGCTTTGAGCGTGGGAAAAACCCCGGTGCTTTCACAGCAAGGCAGTTAACGTGGCGTAGGACCTTCGCGGGGTGAGGCGGGGGCAGTCCTGACCGTGACATAAATCACAGAATCATAGAACCAGTGTGCCCAGGTGGCCAAGAGGGCCAGCGGCATCCTGGCTTGTCCGAGGAGTGGTGGGGC
>NW_009259227.1:111969-112527 GCF_000687185.1 Egretta garzetta
TGGGGCTGTAAGGGGCGGGAAGGGGCTGCCCAGGGAAGGGGTCGAGTCCCCAGCCCTGGGGGGATTTAACAGCCGGGCAGCCGTGGCGCTTGGGGACGGGGTTTGGGGGTGGCCTTGGCCGCGCTGGGGGAATGGTTGGGCTGGGGGATCCTAAAGGCCTGTTCCAACCCAAACGATTCCATGATTCTGGGATTCTATGACAGAGCTGGATCAACCCCGTGCCACGCGCCGGGACTCGGTCTCGCATCACTGCTGCAAAGTAGCAGCTCGCTCTCTGCGCCCCGTGCTCCTGCGTCTGTGTAGCTGCTCCCGCATCGCCCTGCCCGTTTTTTTTTTCCACTCAAGAATGCAACCTCAGACTTGCAGAAGCAATAGGTAGCCCAAAAGCCATGGTCCAGGACTGGGCATGGTGTTAGGACGATGGCAGCTCCTCGGTGTGCATGCAGTGCACCAGCAGTCTGTCGGCGGGCGCCGTGCCGAGTGGCACAGTGCTCCTGCTCGCAGCGGGCCGGAGGCTCGTGCGCGCGGAGGTGGGGGTCCATCCTCTCAAGGCAAGCC
>NW_009259227.1:112783-114588 GCF_000687185.1 Egretta garzetta
GGCCCCGCGGGCACCCGGCGTGCGGTGGGATGGCACCAGTTTTGGGGATTCTTGGGGATTCTCTTCAACCATGAGGGAGCTGAGGGGGTGCAACTGCGCCGTGGCCTTGGCTGCGCTGAGTGCCGGTGAAGGCGGTCAATGTGGCGCTGGTGTGAGCCAAGCTACGGCGCGCCGTACGGGCGCCCGTTAAAGGAGAGGTGGTCAAACGTTCACCTGAAGGTAAGGAGGGACCGGGGCTTTCTCCAGCTACGGCTCTGTCACAGAATCACTTGGTTGGAGAAGACCTTCAAGATCATGGTGTCCAACCATAGCTGTCCCCTCTAAACCATCCCTACCATCACGGACTGTCCGAAGTGTCCGGACCGAAGGAGGAGGGCGATTGAGATCCCGGATCAGCTCAAAGCCAAGGGCAGTCCTGAGAATTGGGGCAGAATCTCCCGCCCTGGATTCTCCTTGGCCCCCACTGTTTCCTGACCCCTGGGCGCGTCTTCTCATCGCAGTTTGCTTTGGGTCCTGGGCTGACAGACGCCGACGCACGGCGTGGAAGGGGATCCAGGGTCACTCAGGTGTCTTGATTCATTTGCTCCTTTGCAAGATTGATACCAAAACGCATTCCGTGATCCACGTCGCTGTTACCAGTGTGGGAATCTTGTAACGTCTTAGACTGGCAGGCCTCAAGGAACTTCAGCTTTCACTTGAGAAAAAAAGAGTGGAGTTGTAGTGGCAAGGAGAAGCTGAAAGGCTGGGCTTCTAAAAACCCAAGCTTTCGATGATCCAGAAGAATCCAATGTTTGTACTTGTTAAATTCCATTATTTCCAGGAAAGCGAGGTTTTAGTCGTGTATTTCTAGGCCTGCTGTGGAGTGCCACGTTGCCGTCCCCCGGGGGTGGGTCAGGATTTGGGGCTGTTGCGCTGTGCCTCTGCTCCCGTCGGTGGGACGGCGTGCGGAACGTGCCTAGCGCTTCACACCGCGAATGCTGTGATTGTCATTCCAGGCTTCTTCCCCAGCATACAGTGGCTCCAACCTCTATTCCCCGGATTCTTCAGCCAACTCCGGTCCCATCATCTCCGACGTGACCGAGCTAGCCCAGTCCAGCCCTTCCGCATCCCCCAGCGGCAGTCTCGATGAAAGGTACGCTCCTGCGCCCATGGAATCGGGAGCGGCTGCGTGGGCAGAATGTGTTTCCCAGTGAGCTGAGTCGCCAAACGCCGTTACCGGGTGCCTCCCCCGTGAGCGATGGCTGGAAAACAGCGCGGCCCCTGCTACAGGGGGCACTCGGGGTGTTTGAGCCCAACCCTGCTTACCAGAATTTGATGGAAAGCTGGCCCTGGCCCTCTGGGAGACGCTCATTCGGGACGCTGCCGTCTCAGCAGCTTTTTGGGTGGGTGGGTGGCTTTGCTGAGCTTTAATTTTCCTTTCCAAACACCGCTCACTCCTCCCCCAGCCTCGTCTCGTGGGAACCTGGCCGGTGCGGGGAGTCACGGTTTGGTTTGCAGAAGGAAGACGCCTTCGCTGGCCCGTCTGCTCCGTCCCGTGGGATGACCGACATCCCGGGGGCAGAGTTGGCTTTGCCCTGCCCTTACAGACTCGCGGCGCAGAGGAGGAGCTGCGGAAAGCAGCTTCATCACCCAGTACCTGAGCACAACAGTGGCAGCTCCGTCCCCGCCCGCGGGGGTGAAGAGCCTGGGAATCCGTAGCAAACACAGCTCAGGCAGCGCCCGGCGTTGTCAGCTCCTCCGCGTCCGCAGGCCCGAGCAGGGTGGGAGCTGTCGGCAGGCGCCGCAGGTGATGCTCAGCCTCCCGC
>NW_009259227.1:114600-115785 GCF_000687185.1 Egretta garzetta
CTTGTGCTCTCCAGACTCCCTTTTTCTTCCTCTTCACTAGGTTATTCCTGGCATTGGCACCTCCCCCGAGGTGCTGAATCACCCACAAATGCCATTTATTGCCTTTAAGACTCTCTGCCAGGAACACTCGCTCTTAAATATAGACCGTATGTTTGCTTAACGGCCCTTTTGTAGCTGCTGTCCTTCCCAGTAGGACTAATTGTGCCTCTTACGGCCCCAAATCAGGGAGCCGGGGTGGTGAAATTTGGGCTGAGCGAAGAAGCCGTCTTCCCTTCCCGTAAAACTAACACATGGGAGAATGCCCCCCTTCCAACAGCGTCACCCGTGCGGAGCCGACTGCAGGGCAGGTCCCGGGCCGAGCGGCCTCGCGAAGCTGTAGCCACACGAAACGCGCTGAGATCGCAGTGGCAGCGCAAGGCGCTGGTGCCACAGGGGAGCTGATCAGGGTCGGAGTTGGAGAAGACTGGAGCCCCTCTCCTATGAGGCCAGGCTGAGGGAGTTGGGGGTGTTCAGCCTGGAGAAGAGAAGGCTGCGGGGAGACCTGATTTCAGCCTTTCAATACCTAAAGGGGGCCTATAGGAAAGGTGGGGAAAATCTTTTTAGGAGGGCCAGCTGGGACAGGACAAGGGGGGATGGTTTTAAACTAAACCAGGGTAGGTTTAGACTGGATATAAGGAAGAAGTTCTTTACAATGAGGGTGGTGAAACCCTGGCAGGGGTTGCCCCGAGAGGGGGTGGAGGCCCCATCCCTGGGACCATTCCAGGCCAGGTTGGCCGGGGCTGTGAGCAACCTGATGTGGTTCAAGGTGTCCCTGGTCCTGCAGGGGGGTTGGGCTGGGTGACCTCTAGGGGTCCCTTCCCACCCAAACCATTCTGTGATTCTATGATAAGAAATATTTGTGTACTCATTCAGCCCAGGCTTTGCCTGTGAAAAGGCAGAGGCAGCCACGGGGACTGGTTTTGCCCTGGTGTGTGGAAGCGGATCTTCGGAGTCAAGAACGCGTTGGTGTGGGATTCTTACCGGCTTCTTTTCTCTCTCTGGCAGGGGCAGTCCTGTGGTCCGTATCAAAGAAGAGCCCCCTAGTCCCGCCCGCAGCCCCCAGATAGAGGAGGCCAGCCCAGGGAACCCTCCTGCTGTTGAAACCCCTCTGTCCCCCTCCACGTTCATCGCCTCCATCCTGCAGGA
>NW_009259227.1:115855-116409 GCF_000687185.1 Egretta garzetta
GAGAGGGGGTGGAGGCCCCATCCCTGGGACCATTCCAGGCCAGGTTGGCCGGGGCTGTGAGCAACCTGATGTGGTTCAAGGTGTCCCTGCTCCTGCAGGGGGGTTGGGCTGGGTGACCTCTAGGGGTCCCTTCCCACCCAAACCATTCTGTGATTCTATGATAAGAAATATTTGTGTACTCATTCAGCCCAGGCTTTGCCTGTGAAAAGGCAGAGGCAGCCACGGGGACTGGTTTTGCCCTGGTGTGTGGAAGCGGATCTTCGGAGTCAAGAACGCGTTGGTGTGGGATTCTTACCGGCTTCTTTTCTCTCTCTGGCAGGGGCAGTCCTGTGGGTCCGTATCAAGAAGAGCCCCCTAGTCCCGCCCGCAGCCCCCAGATAGAGGAGGCCAGCCCAGGGAACCCTCCTGCTGTTGAAACCCCTCTGTCCCCCTCCACGTTCATCGACTCCATCCTGCAGGAGAACGAACCCAGCACGACGACCGCTGCAGCCGGCGACAGCACCACACAGCCTCAGCCCCAGGAAAAGTGCCTCAGCGTTGCCTCCCTCGACAAG
>NW_009259227.1:116419-118992 GCF_000687185.1 Egretta garzetta
GCCCGCCGCCCCCGCCGGCCGGCGACAGCACCACACAGCCTCAGCCCCAGGAAAAGTGCCTCAGCGTTGCCTGCCTCGACAAGTAAGTGCTGCGCCGAGCCTGTCACAGACAGCTTCAGAAGCAAACGTGGTCGGTTGTCCAAGCTCACCCGCGGCTCGGACCGCAGCCCTCCCTGCGAGTGCCGGGGTAGATATTTCGTTCTCCCATTCCTGTTCTGCTCGGAGCAGTGAGCGTGTCCCACCACCGGCACCCACGCACAGAATTAAACCCCCTGTGAATGGCAGAATCCCAGAATCCCAGGTCGGAAGGGACCTCAGGGATCACCTGGCCCAACCTCTCTGGGCCAGAGCCCCGTCCAGACACGATGGCCCAGCACCCTGCCCAGCTGAGGCTGGATAGTGCCCAACGTGGCGGAGTCACCCCCTCCCCTGGGGAGGGCATTCCCATGGGTGACTGTTCTCATGGGGAAACATTCCCCTCTCGTGTCCAATGGGAATCTCCCCGGGATCAACTCGTGTCCATGACCCCTGTCCTCTCCAGGTGACTCCTCGTGACCAGGCAGTCTCCATCCTCTCTGTCGCCCCCCCTTAGGCACTGGGACGTGGGGATGAGATCCCCCCGGAGCCTCCTGTGCTCCAGGCTGAACAAACCCAGCTCTCCCAGCCCATCCCCATCTGGCTGAGAGAGGCTTCCCAGCCCGTGGGTCACCTTGGTGGCCCTGCTCTGGGCCCCTCCAGCCTGCCCACAGCTTTTTTGTGCAGCGGGGACCAGAACTGGGCACAGGATTCCAGGTGGGGCCTGGCCAGCGCCGAGCAGAGTGGACTGAGGGCTCCTGTATCCCTGCTGGTGATGCCCTTGGTGATGCCCCCCAGCACCCTGCTGGCCTTGGCTCACTCCTGTTGGGCTCGTTGGCCACCAGGACCCCAGGTCCCTTCCCGCAGAGCTGCTCCCCAGCCGGGGGGTCCCAGCCCGTGCTGTCCTCAGGGATTGTGTTGTCCCGGGTGCAAGACCCCACACTTGTCCCTGTTGAACCTCACGAGGTTCTTGCTCGCCCGCTCCTCCAGCCTCTCCAGGTCTCCCTGCGGGGAGGCTCTCCCTCCCGGAGCGTCCACGTCCCCACTCAGTTTGGTGTCGCCTGCAGGGGGGACCCAACGCTCTGCTGCGAGGGGCCACGTGGGATGCCAAAATAAGAAGGGGTAAAGATGACTGTGCTGAATAAGGGCGTGCTCGAGCCGCCTGCTCCTCCAGCGAAGGAAGGAGTCAGCGTACGATCAGCCTCATCACCTCGGGCCCAGCGCATCCCCGCGGTGTAAAAGCTTCTGCGCTGGATTTGCGGTCCAAAGGCAGCCGACAGGCACTCCGGGCAGGCAGTGTTCCAGTAAAATCTTTAATCCCAGGGGGGGTTTACCTGCGGGTGAGGCTTGGCACCGCCGTGGGCAGCGTTTCCCCATGAGCCTGCTCTGCCCACATGCACCGCGGTGCCGTCCCTCTCCCCTCCTCCGCTTCTGCCTGCCCTGGCTGCCCTCCAAATCAGCGAGGGAGGCAGCTTTGCCCTCGCTGTTGCTTGCCCACCTCCTTCTAGACGTGGTGAGTGGATTCTCCTGCTCAGCCCCGCGACTCGCTGGGACATGGCTTGCGTCAAACGGTGGCTGAGATGGGCCCCGTTTTTCCTGGAAGCGGCCGTCCTTGCTTTCCCCGCTGCCTCTGCGGCGCTGTCGGCTCGGGGGCAAACCGGCCCAGCTCCATCGTTCCGGCTCTGCACATGGGCTCGCCTTCCCAGGGGCAAGCAGCCGGACTCTGCGCAGTTGCCCGATGCCGGTTGTCAGCAGGGACCTTGGCATCTGAAAGCATCCACAGCCCAGGAAGCTCCTTCAGGATTTTCCTGGATGTGCCCCGGGCTCTCCATCAGGATCCCAGCTTCCCGGGGCGCACGGAGGTGCCCGTTCCTCATGAGCCCTGTGGGCCACCAGGCTGCTAAAAGCCATCGAGGGGCCAGTCAAAAGCTCCCAAGGGCTGGTAGGAGGCCAGGCCAGAGCGGTGCTGGCCTCGGCAGAGGAGGAAGGCGGCTGAAAGCCGACGGGTGGCTCCTGATCGGGGAGCGGCCGCGTCGTCGTACGTCTCCTATCACCGCACCGCGCTCACAGGTGCAACTGCAAGCCTTGGGGTGAAAAACCAGAAAGTTGGTTTTCCTTTGCAAAGCGCCCAGAACTTTGCCCTTGGCCCTGTTGACGTCTCGGCCGCCGCTCGGGTCTCGGCCGCGTCCCGTCCTCCCTGTGCTCCGGGGAAAGCGGCCTGTCAGAATTCAGGTCTTCCCTCTGGATGCCGGGACAGACTTTCTGTCCTTAAAGTATAAAATGATCTGGAGGAGACACCGTTAGTCTCAGGGGCCTGGAAAGCAGCGGAGAGCTCGTGATGACAGCGTGACCCGTCCTCCCCTGCTAATTAACCCTGCGCTAGCCTTGGCTTTGCGGAGCTGCGGCGCCATGGCTCTGGGTGGGGAAGGGACAAGCCCTGGGGACGAAGCCCGATTCGTTTGTCATTAGCGGGTAACGGAGGGGGGGGCAAGGAGGAC
>NW_009259227.1:119164-119819 GCF_000687185.1 Egretta garzetta
TTTTTTTTGTCACCACCCCCAAAGAGGGTAAACCCAGCCACTAAAAAGGGAATAAAAATGGGGGGAAAAAAAGAAAGAATTGCTGCCGAGAGTGTCTCTGCATTACGAAGGCCCCTGGCGGGCTGTGCAGGCGCAGGCAAAGGACACGGAAAGCGTTTGCCCCCTGCCCCCACGGAGCCTCCGCGCTTCGCCTTGGAAAGCTTCTTGGAGCCATTAATTTAAAAGAAGGGGCTCGTGCTGCTGCTTCTTGTGGTGCCCTCTCACTCCCGCATTTTGCAGGCAACGCCGCACTTCTCTCATCTGTTTGCAGTTCCCTTAGCGGGCATTCCGGGAGGAAGGGATCCGGCCGGTGAGGGTTCCCAGCCGCGCCGTAGCCCTGTGTCCATCTCTCAGCTCCTAGCCTGTTCACCGGATGAATTTGTACCTGAAGGGTCGTAGCACAGCGCGGCGACCCCACGGGCACGCGGCGCTGCATGGAGCGTCAGCATTTAGCAGGAAACCTCTCCCTGCCCCCGGGAATCGGAAGGCAAAGTGTAAATAACCAAAGGAATCCCCGGCCTCCGCTGTCCCCTAGGTTTGGATGGCGTTCGCGCCCTGCCTCGGCATCTCTGCCGGCAGTCCTGCTCGTGGCGGGGGGGGGCCCCCGCGGCGCCCC
>NW_009259227.1:123078-123572 GCF_000687185.1 Egretta garzetta
ATGGGCACAACCTGAAGCACAAGAGGTTCCAGTTGAACGGGAGGAAGAACTTGTTGACTGGGAGGGTGCCCGAGCCCTGGCCCAGGCTGCCCAGGGGGGCTGTGGAGTCTCCTTCTCTGGAGATCTTCAACCCCCGCCTGGACGCTGTCCTGTGCCCCCTGCTCTGGGTGAGCCTGCTTGGGCAAGGGGGTGGCACTGGGTGAGCTCCCAAGGGCCCTGCCAGCCCCGGCCATGCTGGGATTCTGTAATACTTCCAGCTAACGTACGGAACAGTGCGAAGGACAAGCGTAGCATGTCTTCAGCTGAAGGGCATTTTCAATCTGGGGTCTGGCCTCCCCCTCGAGCGTAATGGCAGAGGTGGCCCTCCCAGGCATCACCGCTTACCGCTCTGGGGGCTGTTCGCAGGCTGGTGGCACCCGGGCCCTGCTGTCCTGTGCCCCGGCTACAGACGGGCAGCAAGCTGGCGGCCCAGAGAGGGGGAAGGGGCCAGGGGG
>NW_009259227.1:123725-124241 GCF_000687185.1 Egretta garzetta
GGATGGGGGCCGGCTCCTCTGCTGCTGGCCCCGCGCTGCCGGCGTTTGGGGAGTGGAAACTTCAGCCCTGAGAGCCACTGCCTGGGCGTCCCGGGCCGGCGCAGAATTCCCACGCCTCGGTCACACAACGCTGCGTTGGAAAAACGGCGGCAGCTCAGGGCTGAAATGAGGTTTCTGATGTGTTTTCCGTTCCGGTGAGAATGGCAGATCAATGCAAGTTCCTGCTGCAAATCTGGCTGCGCCCCGAGATGCTGTTCCCTCATGAAAACCATCCCAGATAAGGACGAAATCTGTGCAGGGCAGCGTCCTGTCCCCCACGGGAGCCTGGGGACAACTCCCCAAAGCATTGCCCCTCAATACAAGGACAATTGTGTGCCCTTGGTGCCAAGAAGGCCAATGGCACCCTGGGGTGCATCAAGAGGAGCGTGGCCAGCAGGGCGAGGGAGGTTCTCCTCCCCCTCTGCTCTGCCCTGCTCAGACCCCACCTGGAGCACTGGGTCTAGTTCTGGGCTCCCC
>NW_009259227.1:125451-126259 GCF_000687185.1 Egretta garzetta
GCGTTTGGTGTCCTTGCGAGGGGGCTGGCAGCCGGACAGCGGAGCGGGACGCGGGGAGCTTGCGGTGATGGTCAGCGTGAGCGTGGTCCTTTGCCTCCAAAACCTTTCCAGTCCCCCCTTCCCTGCGCATCCGCGTACCTGGGGACAGGCAAAAGTCTTCTGTGTCAGCGTCACCAACCCGGTGTCACCAATCCTGTGTCCGTCCATCGCTTTTTCCAGGGATTCTGCCGCTTTTGCGGCAGGGCCTGACGCAGGTTGTGTGGGACACAGTGATTCGGTGGGACGTGGCGATTCAGTGAGACACGGCAATTCGGTGGGACGCAGTGATTCGGTGGGACCTGGTGATGCAGTGGGACATGGTGATTCGGTGGGACGTGGCAATTCGGTGGGAACCGGTGATTCGGTGGGACACAGCGATTCAGTGGGACATGGCGATTCGGTGGGACGTGGCACCGCGCCGCCCCGGGGGCGGTCAGTGGCTCACAGGGGCGGTCAGTGGCTCGGTGGGGGGAGTGGGTTTGGCACCACGTGCCATGGCTCACGCGTCCGGGGCCGCTGTGGTGTCGGTGCTCAACCCAGCTGGGGAGGATGGCAGGCCCACAGCAACCAGTCTCACAGAATCACAGAGTGGCAAGGGTTGGAAGGGACCTCGGGAGCTCACCCAGTGCCACTCCCCTGCCCAAGCAGGCTCACCCAGAGCAGGGGGCACAGGACAGCGTCCAGGCGGGGGTTGAAGATCTCCAGAGAAGGAGACTCCACAGCCCCCCTGGGCAGCCTGGGCCAGGGCTCGGGCACCCTCACAGTCAAG
>NW_009259227.1:127313-127648 GCF_000687185.1 Egretta garzetta
AGCCCAGCTCCCTCAGCCTTTCCTCCTAGGGGAGATGCTCCAGTCCCCCCACCATCCTTGTTGCCCTCCCCTGGACCCTCTCCAGGAGTTCCTCATCCTTCTTGAACTGGGGAGCCCAGAACTGGACCCAGTGCTCCAGGTGGGGTCTGAGCAGGGCAGAGCAGAGGGGGAGGAGAACCTCCCTCACCCTGCTGGCCACGCTCCTCTTGATGCACCCCAGGATGCCATTGGCCTTCTTGGCCACCAGGGCACCCTGCTGGCTCATGGCCACCTTGTCCCCCACCAGGACTCCCAGGTCCCTCTGGGCAGCGCTGCTTCCCTGCAGGGCCGCCCCC
>NW_009259227.1:127766-128617 GCF_000687185.1 Egretta garzetta
GGCAGCGGCCGCCTCCCCTGGGACCAGCCACTCCTCCCAGTTTGGTGTCAGCAGCGAACGGGCTGGGGGTACGCTCTGTCCCCTCGCCCAGGTCATGGATGAACAAGTTGAACAAGACCGGGCCGAGTACCGAGCCCTGGGGAACTCCACTAAACGGGGGTGGCCGTGCTCAGCCCCGCAGCCCAGGCCTCAGCTAACGGCGATCTCTGCCAGGATTGCTCGCGCTCTGCCATCCGCCTTGGTCCGCAGAGTTTTCCCAGGGGAGGGACCAGCTTGGCTGTTTGCCTCGTGCCCGTGCTCGCCCACCCGTGCCCCTCGGGCACCTTCACCCTCCAGTTCTGGGGCCCCCCCGTGCGGGACCTGCGCCCCGACCCCTCGTGAGCACCTTCAGTAGCCAAAAAGCACCTTTCCAGGACAGAGAACGGGGGGGATCAAACGCGAGGCCGCGCCAGAACTGATGACTCTGCAAAAACCCAAACCCACCGCTGCCAAAGTTGCCAAATTTGGGGGCTTTTCATGGGCCAGACCCCAGGCCAACACCCACCGCTGTTTTTCCCCATGCCTGCTCTTCGAGGAGCCTTGTAGGCGTCTTGGTAGCACCATGAGGTTTGTGTCCTCCGCTTCTCCCCCGTCCTTCTGAAGCGTCGTGAACGCGAACACCACGAGCACCCGGGGGAACTAGAGAATCGGGGGACGCGGGGTCTGTTCCCTGACATCCCGGGCTGTCCTCCTGTGACAGAATCACAGAATGGCAAGGGTTGGAAGGGACTTCGGGAGCTCACCCAGTGCCACCCCCCTGCCCAGGCAGGCTCACCCAGAGCAGGGGGCACAGGACAGCGGCCAGGCGGGGG
>NW_009259227.1:131199-131634 GCF_000687185.1 Egretta garzetta
CGTGGCGCGAGCGGGCCTGCCTCATCATTCATAGCCGGGTAATTAGGTGCTGAGACTTCCAGCTCTCATGTGAGCTCTGCCCCCGGAACGTGGAAGTGCAGCGAGGCCTGGAGAGCTGCATGTGGTTTCCATAAACCCTCCCTCCGACTTTCTTAGACTGTCGGGAGGTTTTCCCAAGGCAAACTCCCATCACGCGCTCTCTGTTTCGGACTTTATTTGCTCGCCCGTCGTCAGCGCCGAGCCCGGGGCACGGCACTGGTACAGACCCGCCTCGCCAGAGCCAGCGTTGCCCGAGGGAGTGATTTTTCTTTCGTTAGGTAACGCTGATCAGCCAAGCGCGGCTTTGGAGCAGCAGCGGGGACGTCACGGTCAAAACCGGGGGGGTCCCAGACCCTGGGAGCAGCCGGGAGGGAGCCTGGCGACGGGAGCGCTCTG
>NW_009259227.1:133393-133832 GCF_000687185.1 Egretta garzetta
CAGCCCCTCTTCCTGGTGGACTCGAGCGCTGTCGACATGGGGAGCGGGGACCTGCCGATATTCTTCGAGCTGGGGGAAGGGCCCTATTTCACGGACGGGGACGAGTACTCGGAAGATCCCACCATCTCCCTCTTGTCGGGGACTGAGCAGCCCAAACCCAAGGACCCTGCGATATCCTAAAGCCCCGGGGCAGGGCGAAAGAGGAAGAGAAGGAAAACGCACTAAAGGGAACCGCAGCCGCCAGCCTCCTCGCTTCGCACAGACATTGAGAGCTCTGAACACCCTCTGGTTCGTGTTTGCTTCCCCCGGCACCGTGAGGATTTCATTTGTGTGTGTGCTTAATGAGGTGTTTTGAAATCTGCTTTAGATTCTCGCCACCCAGCGCTCCTCCAGTTTGGTGGCCGTCGGGGCGGGGGGGGGCCGAGGCGTGCAAGAAGCG
>NW_009259227.1:135180-135418 GCF_000687185.1 Egretta garzetta
CTGGTGTGGGGGGTGCAGAGCCCCGAGTCCCCCCGCCCCGTCCCTCACGCGGCAGTGAGGCACCAAAGCGGATTTGGGGCCGAGTTGTCGCCCCGACCCCTCTGCTGCTGGGGGTCTGGCCCAGGGAGGGGGACGCGATGATGCGTCATGGGGCCAGCGCGCCTCCACGCGCTATCGTGTCCGATGTCATCGGGTGGCTCCTTGGTGCCGTTGGGCATCTCCTGTTGACACGAGCGTG
>NW_009259228.1:0-8073 GCF_000687185.1 Egretta garzetta
TGCTCACGGCTGAAAAATGGATTTTAACAAGGTCTGTGCGAGCAGAGCCTCTGACACACCCCAAATTTCACAGCCAGTGCTTCCTGCACTGAGACAGCCACAGTACTGTTGGGTTTGGGGGTGTTAAATTGGGGAAGTGTTCTGGTTTCCCCTAAGAGAAAGCTGCCATTTGATGCTTAAGCAACATAGTTATGGTAAATGTGGGGGGCATCTGGCTCAGCCAGAGCAGCACAGATGGCACAGAGACTGGCAGCAAAATGGACATTCCGGGATGAGCTAAATGCCACCCTGGAATTTAAGGGCAGTGCAGGAAATGTGGCATCTCCATGCACATCTGGTGGGTGCTGTGGGCAGTGCTCTGTCTCACCTAAAAGAGGTCAAACAGGAACAAAAAGAAAAAAAAACACACCACCCCACACCAAAACCCCCAAAACAAAACCAAAAAAGTTCCTACCTTGTTCTCCAGTGTCCTTAAGTTAGCTCATTTATATTAACTGGTTAAAACCTGGCCTGCAACCCTGTGGGAGAAAAGCCAGCACCAGAAGCACCACAGTGCAGCGAGGGTGGAGCTCTTGGCAATTCTTGTGTCGCTTCATCCTGGATGCCAGCCCAGGCATGGGTGGGACATCCTTGGCCTGGAGTGAAGCAAACCTTGTCCAGGCACCTTCCCAGGTGCCTGCAAGCAGCCCAGCTGCACAAGGTGCTTTGTGTCACCTCCCCAGTGACAGCTCTGGGGAACCTGTTGGCTTTTAGGCAGCACGGAGGAAGCAGCCTGCCGGGCCCAGGTTTGGATGGCCGCGGTGGCTACCTACGTGACAGGCACTACAGGGTTTAGGATATGGCATTTATCTGACTGCTGGTACGGCTTCAGCGCCACGGGGAGGGGGCAGAAGTGTCCACAGTATCCCAGAATGTCAAGGGTTGGAAGGGACCTCGGGAGATCACCCAGTCCAACCCCCCTGCTCAAGCAGGCTCACCCAAAGCAGGGGGCACAGGACATGGTCCAGGCAGGCTTTGAATATCTCCAGAGAAGGAGACTCCACAGCCCCCCTGGGCAGCCTGGGCCAGGGCTTGGTCACCCTTAAAGTCAAGAAGTTCTTCCTCATATTCAACTGAAACCTCTTATGTTTCGGTTTGTGCCCATTGCCCCTTGTCCTGTCACTGGACACCACTGAGAAGAGTCTGGCTCCGTCCTCGTGACATCCACCCTTGAGATATTTATGTGTTGATGAGGTCCCCTCTCAACCTTCTCTTCTTCAGACTGAAGAAGCCCAGCTCCCTCAGCCTTTCCTCGTAGGGGAGATGCTCCAGTCCCCCCATCATCCTAGTTGCTCTCCTCTGGACTCTCTTTAGGAGTTCCTCATCTTTCTTGAACCGGGGAGCCCAGAACTGTACCCAGTGCTCCAGGTGGGGTCTCTCACCAGGGCAGAGTAGAGGGGGAGGAGACCCTCCCTCACCCTGCTGGCAGAAGGGCAGGGTTTCCCCCAGGGAAGTTGCGTTGTGTGGGTTTGAGGGATGTGGCAGGCAGTCCTGTTCCTCTCTGAAACAGCCTCTGTTCGCTTGGTCATTGAAAAAAAAAAACCAAAACAGTAAGATGTTGCTTACTGGCACCCTTGGTCCCCACACCCCATGTGCGTGCCCAGTCACGGCCTCCTGGCTGTGGCAGGGTGCTCTCGCCCTACCCCTGTGGGGACCGGGGACAGGCAGGGCTGCACCGCATCCCCTGACAGCATCCTTCAAACTAATGCAGGAGCCACAGCGGTACCCAGCCTCAGATGGGTGCGGAACCAGGATCCCTGGTAGGGTTTTGGGGCTGGGCTCATGGAGAACATCAGCGCACCCACAGCAGAGAACCCTCCCCAGGGGGAGGCCACCCCTGGGACTTGCCCACTAGAATCATAAAATTGTTTAGGTTGGAAAAGACCTTTAAGATCATCAAGTCCAACTGTTAACCTAACCCTGCCATCCCACCACTAAACCACAGCCCTAAGCAACACTGCCATCCCACCACTAAACCACAGCCCTAAGCACTAGGTAAGCCTAGGAAATCCATACCTTACCAGAGAAGTTAAAGACTTCAAGATGGGTCTTCGGGTGGGCACAAGCCATGCCTGGTGTCCAGCCTTGGCTAAATGCCTGGCCTCCAGCTGCTGCCAGGAGCAGCAGGTCACCAGCATGGTGACCAGGAAGGTCCCAGCACAGGAGGTAGTGGTGTTCCCAAGGGGATAGGGGTGCAGCCAGCCCCTGCACAGCCAAGCAGCACCCTCTGCACCCTCCTACGCCCCCCAGGGCCTGGGAGCTGCTCCAAGGGGACCACAGGCAGAACAGCTGGGCAGTCCCAAACCCAAGCTTACCAATACCCATTTGTTGTACAGCGCTGGGACCAGTGGCGAACGAACTCTGTAGCAAAGGTGTTGAGGCTGCTGCTTAAATCCTAATGGCCTTGTCAGCCAGGGTCTGGTCCTCCCGCTGCCACTCCCTCTGAACTTGGCATTTGCCAATATTCCCATTAAATCCGCCCTTTGCCTCGTGGAGCCTTACCACGGCTTTCAGACAACTCCTACCTCCAGCTCCCAGGGCCGGTCCCTGCCCAGAAACCACTCCAAGCCAGGCCCACAAGCTACGCTCAGCTCTGGTGCCCTGGCAGCCCCCTACAGCTCCTCCTCCCCAGCTCGCAAACCGCCAAACCAGCCACACCAGGAGCCGGGCCCCGGCTGGTGCTCCTCATGCTCCCTGCCCACCACCCACCACCACGAAGAGCTTGGCGACCCTGCTGCCTGTCTCCGCAATCCATCAGCGAGTCAGCGCTGAATAATTGATGCTAAGTGGAGTCTAGAGCAAAGCCAAGGCAAGGGAGGGAGCGAGGCTTTTGGTTGGCTCAGGATCTGGGCCCAGGATGCAACAGGGGGGGAGAGAGATGGGGGTGCTGTGCCTGGGAGCTTTGCGCCCCAGCCCGTTTGGCAGAGGCAGTGCCAGCGTTTGGCTGGGCCTGGGAGCCTTCCTCCTCTTCCTCCTGCTGTGCTGCTTACCTGCTGCTTGCCAGATGCTCCCCGCGTGCTGCAGAGGGGATGCATGGGGCTAGCCCCATCTGCCTTTTCCCAGTTCCCACCAGCTGCTGGTGGCCAGGATGTTTGCTGTCACACCACCCTCTGAGCAATGCCACCCCCTTCCAGCAGCACATCATCAGGTATAAACCAGCACACGGAGAAAGTAACAGCCCGGCAGCTGAAAGAGGCAGGTCTGAACCCCTCCCAAATCCTACAACCTCAGTGGCCGAGGAAGCCCACGGGGCGTGCACCAGCGTCCTCCTGGTAGCAAGGCAATTGTGCTCACCTAACAGGACACGGGCACCAGGCAGCGTGGGAGATAAGCAAACCAGAGCTGAAACACTGGTCCAAATCTCACTAGGAGACACAGCGGCTGGTCCCACCCCACGAGCACCCCTGCTCACTGGCAGCAGTCACAAAGGAACCCAAGATGGGGATGGAGACGGCTTTGAAGGCACACACAAAGGCACAAGTCCGAGCGATTGGCGTCACTAAAGCCTGGCTTATTTATCCCTATTCTTCCCCACAGTAAACCAGGCTCTTACCAAGACACAGCGAAAGCCTAACTGTAAGAAACTTCCATCCTTGCTCCAAAACTGGTATGAGGTCCCTAGAGGTACCTGTAGATAGACGGGGTGCAATACCACAAGCCCCTGCTTCCAACCACCCCATTAGGAGCCTGGTCCACTCTGGTGTCCTCAAGGCCACTCGGCCCGGCCCCACCCCAGAGCCCTGCCCCTCGGGTACCTAAGCCTGCAGCTCACTGGGGCAGGCAGCAGTTACTTGGGGAAGCTGGTTCTTGGGTGGCTTTGCTTACCTTTACGGCTCCTGGTGGAGCCAAGAAGCGATATGGAAGTACCGCTCAGGCTGGAAAGGTCTGTAGCAGTGGACTGGACTGTAGTCCAGAAGGGAAACCTGGTCTGCAACTCCTTACCCAGCCACGCTGCCAGCGAGAAGGATGAGGCCAGCACTTAGCCAGGGCTGCTCTGTAAAACTCATCCTTTCCTTCAGCTCCCGTCATCCCCACCCCTCAGGTCTCTCTCCAGCAATGAGTCATTGCTGCCAGCTCCTGCAAACTCAACCCAGATGCCTGCCAAAGCCTTCAGCAAGCACCACGCGCTCATCTGTTTTGGAGTCCCCATCTCTGCTGGCTTAGGAAAATGCTTCCGTGGAAGCCCTCAGACACCAAAAGGCATGAGATCTGTTCCAGCACTTAATCAGCATCTTTAAGAACCTGTAAGCAATTTTGTCAGTTGACTCAGCTGTGATGTCTCTGGAGCCCCAACCCCTCTGTAACTGGGTGTGGGGTACCTGAATGATGTGGGAGAGGAAAGCTTATACATCAGTCCTGAGACATCTGGACCTGACCAGACCAAACCTCCTCAGCTATTCTGTCATTTAAAACAGGTTCAGGGGTGGCACTCCTCCATCAGAGGAGACGCAGTCTCAACAGTTCATCAGTATGATGCTGCCTGAAGCCTTCTCAGAGGTGGTGTTCACACTTGCCCACGATCCATAGCACATCACCAAGTTTAATCCAGCTTTGCTATGACCAGCTGAAGAGATCACAGCATCCAAACCTGAGCTGATGTGTCCAAATAGAGCAAAAAGCTTACCTCTGTGGACTTCGGTGGCGTCCAGCTACGCAACCGGAGCGGGTCTTCAGAATAACTGCACGTTCTGCTCGCCTAAGCTTATGCCACAGAAGCAGAACTGAGATGGGCAACAAACTCTTTGTCATAAGGAAAAGCCTGCAGTATCTGAAAAGCCACATCTTCCAGTCCAGGTACTTCTAGAACAAATGCACCTTTAATAACTATGGGGGTAAAGCAACTGAATCGACTCCAAACCCAGCAATTCCTTCTCAAGACCTACATTCACTCTAATGAAACTGTAACCCCGACATTACTTTCAGATGCAAGAAGTTCAGCTAGCAGGCAGAGAACACATCATGAACTCCTATATGGACATCCTGCCCGCCATGACCAGCCAGTTCCTATCGGCCACCCAGATTACCAGCACCAAGTCAGCAAGCGAAAACACCAACTCCAAAGTAACAGCTCTACCTGAGAGAAGTTATACGATCTAGTTTTTGCCTGCTCCAAAGATCAGATCAGATCAGAGGTGATGTATCTTAGCACATGGAAGATCTGTCATGATTCTCCTGCAGCCAACCTCCTGGAACAAAGATGCAGGCCTACGTTAATCCATGATCCACACATGATTTCAGGAGAAGAGCTGTGGTGTCAAGCTTTTAGCACCTCCTTTTGCTCCCAACCTACCTCCAACCTTCAGCGTGGACTTGAAGATTGGCCGGAGTCGAGTCCTTGTGATATTCTGATTACAGCACAAAGCTAACCAGTGGCCCTTCCAGCTCCTGAGATGGCCACATCACTGACCAGCACCGTTTGACAAGGGGTCCCGGCTGCCTCACTTCTTCTGAGGGCAATCCACAAAAGGAATGAGATTGGTCTGCAACCTGCCAGGCCCGGACCACCGCCTGTCAGCCAGGCCCTCCTAAGACACTTGCAGTCTCCAGTTCCAGCTCCTACCTGCCTACTGGGATTTCTGAAGTGGTGTCCTGTCCTACCACCTGCACTGAGATGAAGGTGCAACCCTGGTTCCTGAAGAACTTTTAGGTCTGTTCGCAGAACCCTAATGAATCCTAGCACATCTATGTCTGCTTTAGCCATACATAAAATAGGACTATAACCAGCCACTCCAGAGAAGAGACTGTCAATATCTGGAACCACCTGAAGCGCACAACAAGATCAAAGCTGTGAAGTTTCAACCAGACTCTTCCAGGGGGGAAGAGAAGCCCGTCTGGTGCCTGATGGTGGGCTGCTGAACAGACGCTGCCCGCTGAAGCACTGATGAGACAGCTCATCTTCAGCACCCCTCGGTGCAACAGCCACAAAGAGCGGCCCAAGGAAGCAACGCTATTTTGCAACTAGAAGACACTTGAACAAGCTACGGTAACACATGTGGCTTGACCAGATCCAGAGCTTTCCTGAGCAAGCTGGAAAACCTCACGTTGCGGGGTGCAGAAACCTCTCTGAAAGGGAGATTCTCGTACTTTGGCTTCCTGCTCCTGACCGAACTGCTTGAAAGACTTTGTATTCTGGGCAGCCTCTTGCAGCTGCAGCTGGTGCCCACCCGGTGAAGATACCTCACCCCTGGTGCTCCCTGGAGCTCCTCAGCTTGCCTGACCATGGCTCCCGGTCCTTGACTGTGGCTTCTGGCTCCCAACCAGAAATGAGAGCATACTCTCAGTGGTTAGAGCCACCCAGAGTCCAGTCCTTGAGAACCCCAAACACTGAATGTTAGAGCTCCAAACAGCATTACTTCTCATCTGAAGGCACCCAGATAGAGCTATCCCATCCTTCACCAAGGGCCTAAGGGATAAGCTCTATTGCAGAAAAATAGCACCGGGTTCCTAGTGCATTAACACCACCAAGCAAGGCCGCTCACATCAACCCACCCACTGAGTTAAGGCTTTTAGGCGTCTAGAAGGATGAAAGTAGCCCTGCCCACATTGCAGACAAGCTGCCAACTTGGGAACAAAACCCGTACTTCCAGGCTTCGCCCTTGAAACAACTTAGGTTGGGAGGTTTTCTGGGAGCCTCTGGTCCAGCCCCACCATGTACCACCAGACCCTGCACCTTCATCGCTCCTCCAGCATGGGGGCCAGGCGCTGCTGCAAGCTGCACACCCAGCTAAAGGCAGGGCAGGGCTTCCCTGGGGTAACTTCTCCTGCTTGAGCTGGGATCAGCCCTTCTCCTGCAAGAGCTGGGTGCCAGGCAGCTGCGGCTGGGGGTTCCCACAGCAGCTGGGAGCAGGCAGGTACAGAAAGCAAGCCCTTAGCACAAGTCCTCTCTTGCCCAGGCCAAAAGCAAAGGCAGCAACTCCAAGCAGCACTGGAGTTTAATTCTGCTGCTGCTTGGCATGATGGAAGATGAGGAGCAGGACAGGAGGCTGCCTGCATGGATGCTGGGAACCCCCGGGTGAGCTGTGGCTTCACGCCGGGGATGACCAGGGTTTCTGTCCCGGTTTTGCCGTGAGAGGCATGTGACTCACGCCGCCCTCACCGCTCCCAACCCCTGCCAGCCTCAGCTGCCAAACCCAGCTCCTCTTCAGGCCTGGGCTAGTCCCTGCAGAACAGCTCCCCGCTGCATTCCGCTGGATCACCTTCCCCCCTTCTTTGATGCTCTTAATTCTGGATGGCAGCTAAATCAGCCTGTGCAATAGCTTGGGAGAGGGAAAGGCAGAGAGCACCCAGCCACCCGCTGCACCGAGTGCCATGCCTCGTCTGGGCTCAGCAAGTGAAAGGCATCTGGGAGAAGCCGGTCAGACCGCAGGCAAAAATCCCGAAGGAGCAGGGCTCAGTGAAGACAGGCTTCCCAACAGATTAGCCCTTATCCAAAACACTCTTACCCACTCTAAACCCAAGGACTAGAAGTCTGAATCCTTTAGTCTTGGTTGTTGAGCAGCCAGACAGCTGTCTGCAGTGCAGGAGGGCCCTTCTGCTACGTGCTCACCAGTAATTAAGCCATGCACAGGGCTGATGAGGATTTGCATACAATTACACACTGCTGACAGACTGGAGCAGCCCAAGACATATGTGCTATGCAGGTGTGAGCGTTAGGTAGGTGCTGGAGGGGAGCAGAAAGGCCTAATTCTACCCTCTGGAGCACATAAACATTTGGGAGGTGGTGTGCCAGAAAGAGCTACCTGGAAAAAAAAAAATAAAAATCAAGGAAGCAACACACTGGGACCAGCTGAGGTGAACCCAGCTCTCAGATCTCCTCCCCAGTGCTTCTTCCCTTCCAGGCATTGCATCTGAGACCATAAAAAAAAAAATCCCACAAGGACTAGGTTGAAGTCAAAACACCCAGGGGAGCACCAGGGACAGGCTTGGACTGGTTGCGCTCTTCCACCCCACCAAAAACTTGGGGCCAGCGAAGAGTTTCAGGTGGGCTGGGGGTACATGACGACGACGTGCTGAAGATAAAGACAGCTCTTTCCC
>NW_009259228.1:8209-30961 GCF_000687185.1 Egretta garzetta
GATCCCCTTCGCAGTCTCCAGCATGCCCTTGGTCCATGGAGAGCAAACCTCAGCACCCTTCCCTCCCCGCCATCCCCACCAGCGATCCTCCCAGAGCACCAGCAGCAGCAGCCTCTGGCAGGAGGAGACAGCCATCAAGACGGTTTGTTGAGACCATCAAATAATAATTTACTGTGATTCAATCTGTGGCTTTGTACAGTTGCCGGGGTGGGAGGAGGCCAAAGGAGGAGGGGATGGGGAAAGAAAAAAAAAAAAAAAAAAAAGAAAAAAAAAAGAAAAAAGTTGTTTGCCGCAGGCTTGGGTGAAGTGCGAGATAGTCCTTGGAGGGGCTCATGCTCCCCCCGTCCTCTTCCTCCTCCTCCTCCTCTCCCCCTCCCCCTATACTCCTCCCCTGAATCCGTTTGCTTCTTCCTTCGCTTCACCCCTTTCCTTGCGCTCTGCACAGTGGAACCTCTCCAAGACACCATCCAGTCGGCTGAAACCAGAAGAGGACACTCGTTAGCACCCATTCGTCATCAGAACCAGCAGGGGCTGTTTCTATTACCCACCCCTCACATTTTGGGATGACCCTGCTAGTGCCCACAGAAAACAAAGGGCTTGGAGCTCTGGACCTGGCTCAGCAAAGCATCCCACATGTGCTGAAGGGAACAAGCAAATGATCCGTAGAGTGATGGGTGAGCCTTGGGTGTCTCACCAGACCTTCTGCCTCTGTCCAAACCTCGTTGTGGGAAGGGGCACTGTTTGCTCAGATCTTTCTCCCTCCTCCAGGGACGATGGGAACCACAAAGTGATTCCAGGGCAAATGCAGCCAAATCTCCCTGGCTCCCTGGCCGCACACCCACCCTTCTCCTCCCAAAAACCCAGCATGTCCTTGCCTTGCTTCCCCTTTCGTGCCCTTATGTTCCTCCCTCTCTGCTCTTGGCCACTGCAGCTAGAATAAGCTGGGATGTCTGGTTTCCAGTTTCTGCCCGAGCAGAAAAAGATGTGGGCAACTCACAGGGCATGCTCTCTTAACAAAGGGGAGTGTTTCCAAGAGACTCCTTCTCACCCCTTCTCGCCTCTCTTTTTGAAGGCACTGCCTATGCCGGTGCTGACCACCGGGCTGTGACAGGGACCGTGCTCCTGGCAGTCGGCGTAGGGGAGCAGCAGCGTCCGCCGAGCCCGAGCTGTGAGCCAGAGCAGGAAACGAGCCCCGAGCTCACATCCCCATCCGGAGGAAACGCTTCTGAACATCTGGAGGACCTGAACATCTGGAAAACCTCCCTTAGCAGCGGTTAAATGTGCTGGGCACAGCATTCAGCTCAGCCCCCAGGAGACCTCACGCACCTCAGCTGGGAGTGGAGGGGTGGGGTTCTTGGGTGGTTTTTTTGCTTGTAAGAAGCAAATGCTGCCAGGCTTTTTATTATTATTATTATTATTATTTTCCCAGGGAAGAGCTCTGCTGTGCTCACGGCCTTTGGTTCAAAAAGCGATGGAAGAAAAACAGCTGCCCACCTCCACCTTCAGCAAGACCCTCTCAGCACCATCTCTGGACATGACACGCTTCTCTTTTGGACTCCAGCAGTTGTATGAAGAGGTGAAGGGCCAGTCCGGGTGCTTGGGAAACTCCCCAAAAGGCATTAAGAGCAACGTTCATGCAGGGTTTTCCCCCCACACCCTGGTCCCAGATGCCCTTAGATGTGCATCTTATCCCCAGTTGCCCCTCTCTCCACTTCTGCCACAGGAGCTGGTTACACAGCCAGATGTTCCCAGCCGTTTGGCTTAAGGCCACCCAGCTCACACAGGGACAATGATGGGAGCTCGCCCTCGCTACTATCCAGCAGGATTGCGATGATTTAAATAAAATCATTAAAAAAAAAAAAACCAAGAAAAAAAGAAAGAAAAACAGGCAAGTGGACACGGACAATCCGAAAAACACTGTTTCTGGCTCCAACACGCGCAATTTATAAAAGCAAAACAGCCCCCTTATGGCTAATTCTCCACACTGCATCAGTTCCAAATATCCTAGGGGATATATCTAATGGGGAAAACTCTTCCGAGGAACACAGGACTTTCACAGTGAGAAAGGCCTGCTCTGAAGCTTTAGGACAAGGCAATTTTCACGAATGCATTAGGAGGCAATGCGCCCACCCACCTCTTCACCTGAGCTCTTCTAGGGCCAGTCTGGTGAAGGCGCAGCAAGGCGCACTCCGTCACCACCAGTTTAACGCCTCTTTCAGAGGGGCAGCATGGGAAGGAGCTTCCCCGGGGGAAGCACAACAAAACATGTATTTTTTTTTTTTATTCAGCTCTGTAGAATTCTGTTCCACAAAATGAAGGGGGAAAAATAAACAACCCGTTCCTCCTACACACTTCCTCAGGAAACTGGGAATTTTGACTTACCTATGTTTTGACGGAAAAATGGTATTTCAGTCAAAAAGGTGTTTCATTAAAAAATACCCATTGCTGAAATTGTTTCTGCTGCATTTGTTTGCAGACGAGCGCATCTGCAGTCACCTCCCACCCGGCTTCCAATATACCCCCGCTGTACCCCACCTCCTGCTTCCAATATAACCCCCCTGCACCCCATCTCCTGCTTCCAAAACTCACCATAGTCACGATATCACACATTTACAGTTCATGCAGCCGGGGCCACTCTCATCCGGGGGATTCAGCTTGCGCAGCTTGTGCTGACGGATCTCCCGCACCAAGGTGTAGAAGGCATCTTCAACGCCCTGGACGAAAAGCATTGCTTGAAGCAGCTGCCCGCTTCGAGAGGGGACAATGGAGAGAAGAGAGGGCTCTGCTCCCCAGCTAGGTGTCCCTAGCACTGTCTTCCAGCAGTGCAGATTGCAGAGTTAAAGGCACGAAACCAAGCTGGGAAGACTTAACAGGGATCTTGTGGCCCCTGAACAGAGAGCAAGATTGAGCAACCATAAGGCCAAGGAGCTCTTAAGTCCTTGAGATTCATCAGCTTTCAGCAGCCTGAATGGGGTCTACCAACCCAAGAGAAAAGCTACCACTAGACCACTGAAGATATCAGCTGCTCCATTTTCACCTTTGTGCCCTGGGAGCCCCTCATGATCCTTTCAGCACTGGTATATTCTGCCTGTAGGTCTGCCAAAATAGACCATGGATGAGGTTAGCCAAGTCCCCTGAGCTTAGCTGACCTGCACTGACTATGGGGGTTATTCCAGAGCCTTGGAGAACGCCCTGGAGTGCATCTTCCCTTCGCTGCTGCCAGAGCATGAATTATACACTTCTCCAGACTGGAGGTCAAGCCCCGACAGGGGAGGGAATGTCCTGATGGAGCATTTAGCCTTGAGGAAGCAACTAACACTGGCCCTTGCACCCATCTGTCTGCAAGGTAGTGTCTGTCTGCCTGTTCCTGCCTCTCCAGGACAGCACTGAAGAGAAGAAAAAAGAAGATTTTGTTTAAAACCCTCCTCCTACCTGTCTGGTTTTGGCAGATGTTTCTATGTAGGGGATCCCATAACTCCGGGCCAGGTCCTGCGCTTGCCGGGTCTCCACTGTCCGGGCTGGTAGGTCACATTTATTTCCCACCAGCACCATGGGAACATCGTCTGAGTCTTTCACCCTCTTGATCTGCTCCCTGCAAGAGTAAGAGGTGCCAAAGTGAAGGGAGAGCAGGGGGCAACTCCAGGACACTCCCCACCAACTTCTTCGCCAAGAATTAACACATACGCTTCATTCCTGCCAGGTTCCTTCTGTTGGGCTTTCAAGAGAATGTAAGTGACCATGGCACGTAAGTAAGTAAACAGCAAAATAGCTAGGGCACTTTTGGAAATGAAAACTAAACATACTTCTGCTCTTTGATTTCTATTTGAATTCTATGAGTCTATGATTCTTAAATGCAACTGTTCACAAAACACAACTTGAAACTACGACAATCTATGTTAAGACATGAGCTTAAGATAGTTTAAGCTAAAGAAAAATGAATACTCAAGCAGTTACCTGTGTTATTTCCAACATTTTAGATCAAGTAATCCCCCTGAATGGGAAAAAAAGAAACCAAAAACCAAACAACCACCTGCAACCAGAACTTGCTGAGCTGATAAGCCAGCTTTTGGCAGCCATGACCTTTTCTGCAGATGCACAGGCAGTATTTGCTCCCTTTCAGTTTAGTTCAGGTCACTCAAAGTTGAGAAACCAACTGGGAAGTAAAAAAAGCTGTAATGCTCACTTCTTCTTTCCGACCTCGGATTTAAAAGTAGGTGGGCGAGGATGAGATCTAACGCTTCTAAAAAAAAAAAAAATCTTAAAGGCCATTATGACCGCAAACAATCCATTGAATTCCCTCCTGATAGCTAATAACTTCCTTTGCTTAGTAAATCATTTAACTTCAGATGCAAAACAGCCTTTTTTTTCCATGCTCATGCATCCAGAGCATTTAACATGGTTTTATTTAACTAATAAAAGCATTACTTAAAATGCTGATTTCTGCACTTTAATTGAATTCGAATTTCCACCTAAAAGTAACTGGACATGTATCACACACAAAACCCCCAATCATCTTTTTTTAATGTAGTGGAACATAGAAATGAAGTCTGACTATATGGATGAGATGCCATAAAGCCACTTAAATGTTCCATGTAACATCCTGATCAGCAAATGCAAGTACTAAATTTAGTGCACGGGCTACACTTAGCTGAAAAGAGATACCTCCTAATGATTACTAACCAGGGACAGCCAGGGTTTCTCTGGGGAATATTCTTTTAAAAGTGCAAACACAAAGAGCACAGGCGAAACGAGATGAAAGACAGTGATTTACATCATGATTAAAACCAGGGCCTGAAATCGAGCCATCCTGCGAGTGATTCACAGGCACCAGCCTCGGCACAAGGATGAATGCTGCCGAATCCCTCAGGTGCTTTAGGAAAATCCCATCCTTTGTCCTCCAGTTCAGCTAAAACAAGCCAAATTAGTCCAACCATATAGTTATTATGCTGAACACGCCTGCTAGCCAAAGACTAAGACATCTCAAGAGCTTGGAGCAGCGCCTCTGACTATGGAGCAAGGAGGGGCTGTGCCTGTGCTCGGAGCTACAGGATTATTGGGGAGCCAGGTTTATGACGAGGACTGGGGCACACAGCCCCTTGGTGGGCAGTGGGCAGAGCGGGGACAGGCAGAGCCATCTCTGGCATCCTCTGCAAGCGCCCCCCATCATAGCCAAGCCTCAAAAAAAGGCAGAAAGCAGAGATCGCTCCCTAAGCAAGCATCAGGGTAACCAGGAAAGAGTCCCACTGCATTTATACAATCTCCCTGGCCCTCCAGCTCTCTGGTGGTGGCAGCAGAGCGGAGAAGTGGGATGGGTAACCTGGGTGCAGCCAAAGCAGGACCACGCCAGGATGGGGCCCCGGCTCTGCCGCTGCCCCCAGTACATACTCTTGGGCAAGGCATCTGGTTGGGCTCTGACTCTCCTCCTGCTCCGACTTTGCCCTGGTTGAAGCTGAGCTCCAACGGGCCAAGGCTGCCTCTCCCCACATGTGTGCAGCCCGCAGACCACAGCCTCGACACAGGGGTTGCCAGCAGGGGAGGCAGCCCTCCCGGCCCTTCCCAGCCTCCTCTCCCAGCTCCCAAGCCCAGCAGAAGTCGCTGAGATCGATTACGCTAACAAAGCAATTCCATTAATTAGGAGGGAAGGGAGGGGGTCATAGAGGATCAGCTCTCTCTTTAGTCACCATAAACACTTAAACATTACATTACCGAGTCCCCAAAGGCCACAAGCAATCCCTTCGGATGGGTTTTATCGGAGTCACCGACATTAGCCGTCTGCTCCGTCTCTTCCCTGGGGAATGGCCACTTGAGCTAATTGTCTTTGCTGGCGGCCAGTGCTTCCACCGCAGGGCCTGATCTAAAAGGGAGGGCAGGAGGGTGCAGCAGCGAGGCCTCCCCCTTTGCCCAGGGCAAGAGGGAAGGGGCCCTTCCCAGGCTACCGACCTGTACTGGTGAATATCTTCAAAGGACTTGGTGTTGTTGATGGCGAAGACGCAGAGGAATCCTTCCCCCGTTCTCATGTACTGGTCTCTCATGGCACTGTACTCCTCTTGCCCTGCAGTATCCAAGATGTCTAACAAGCATGTCTCTCCATCAATGACGACTTGCTTTCTGTAGGAATCCTGCAGGCCGGGAGAGGGAGAGAAAGGGAGGAAGACACTTCAAGGGAGGGCTTGGGTCTGGCCAAGCGAAAAGATGCAACAAGTGCATCCCTGGGAAGATGCCGGGTCATGCTCTGCCTGGGTTTAGCTCCCATTAAATAGCTGACTCAATCAGTTTCAAAAATGGGAGGGAAAGAAAAAAGAAAAAAAGAGAAAAAAAAAAAAAAAGAAAAAAAAAAAAAAAGAAAAAAAAAAAAAAAGAAAAAAAAAAAAAAAGAAAAAAAAAAAAAAAGAAAAAAAAAAAAAAAGAAAAAAAAAAAAAAAGAAAAAAAAAAAAAAAGAAAAAAAAAAAAAAAGAAAAAAAAAAAAAAAGAAAAAAAAAAAAAAAGAAAAAGGGAGCAGCTGAGCAGGTTTGCCCTTCTCTGGGAGAGCCACAGAGAAGATAGCCCCTGGCTTGCTCTCCCCATTCCCAGCCCTGCCCCTGGCAGACCAGAGGCAGCTTTGTCTCTACCATACCCACACAGCCCTCAACAACTATTTTCCTAAGCTTTATTTAGTTCCTGCTAATCCCTTCTGCTGCCGCCCTGCCTGGGTGCTGGAAGGGGACAGACACCCAGGAAAGGTGGCTCCAGCCAGCCAGGGCTTCCAGCCACCATCTGTGATCTGCAGGGCTGGAAGGGGTTTAAGATCACCTGTGAATCCAGCACCTCTAACACAGCTCAGCTGAGGCACCAGAGGTGATATGCCACCAGTAAGGCTGTAAACTGGGCTTGAAGGTAAAACTCCTCTTCAAACATGAGGGGAAAAAAAAAAACCCCAAACCCAAACCATCACACTCTGAGGAGGGTGTTTCCCACAACCAGGCTGTGCCCAGGGGGCTCCAGGAGAGGTAAGCACTATCCAGGCAGATCCTTTGAAGTTGGAGTTTTTCCCTGCAGCAGAGGCAATTGCAACTTATCGCAGACGTGAGAAGGCCTGGAAATCACCCAGGGCATCCCTCAAAAGGTTTCATTTTCAAGGCAGGCTGCTCAAAGCACCACTCCTCCCCACCATGCCTCTCCTCCATGCCTGGTCTCATCATCAGGGATGCTGCAAGGGCAGCCCCCCGCATGGAGGAACAGCCTCCTCGCTCCCCGACAGCCGTCCCACAGCATCCTCGCCTCTCAGCAAGAGAAGTAAGCCAAAACCAAGGGTATAGAAAAGCTGCAAGTCAGCAATATGAGCATGACAGTGCTTTGCAGCCACTCCAGAGGCCATGGCTGCAGTTTAAAATTAATTCAAACGTCTGCTGCTCTTCCAACGACGACAACAATGTTATCAGATGAGCTTTGCAGGTCCGCAGACAAACAGCCGACGCAGCAAAGGTCACCAACAGGACCATCAGCGGCACGGAAAGGGAATGGGGACAATGTGGCCCTCCCACCCTTTGGTTCGTTACTACAACAACATCATTTACTGGGGCTAATTAAAGTCTTTCCTCACCTTGTGGAGAGTGCCACAAAATCAGAGGAGATTGCTCCGCCACAACCGCCTTGGCCGTGTCTTCCCAAAAAGGGGACTGCTGACCCACTGGGAATAAGTGCAGAGTGACGGGCTGGCTTCCAGCCAACTGCTCTGAAGGCAACTGGCAGGCTGCCCTGCAGGGATGCGTTCCCATTTCTCCTAAGTAACTTATCTGGAGCCTCCTCGGTGCAAGGCAGAAGAGCGCTGGTTCTACCTCTGGGGTCCCAGTACCTGGAAGGGACCGGCAAAGGGGACCCCAGCACCTGCCCTGCCCAACAGAGCATCCTCCCACCCCCGAGCCCTGGCTTGTGTCCAGGGGAACCGACTATCAGCACGTGTGTTCGCAATTAATTGCCAAGTCCCCAGTTACCCGAGGTCTCGCCAGCAGCCAGCACGCCTACAAAGAAGCCATCCCACACCTCAGCTCAGGTCAGCAACAGGCTGCCCACAAGGCCAGCCAGCTTGCTCACGGAACAGAAGCATTAACAGTCTCGCAGAGGATGCTTTGCAGCCCGCTCCCCAAAGGAAGGGGACAAAGCTCTCCCCACCACCCTTGCTTTGTGTCCAGCTTCATCCAACCCCACCCCAGGATGCTCAGGATGGTGGCTCAGCCATCCCTGCCATGCTGCCAAGTGACCTGGCTGCCACCGCAGGGGTAGCTGCCCCCAGCCCACATGCCCAGCCACTGTCACCCCACAGCCTCGAAGCCCCTCTGCAGCCCCCCCATATCCTACCCCACCTTCTTGCACAAGGGGAAGCGGCCAGACCCAGCTGTGAAGTGCCAGGTGGCAGAAACAACCTCCGCCTGGGGTTCAGACTCCGGATCCCAGACAGATGCTGGGAGCACCCCAGGTGTGCCGGGGGACCAGGCCAAGAGGTCCATTTGTTAAATACTACAGTCAGGATATGACCAGAGGCTTGGAAAACCTGTTATGAGGTGACTGCTAAAAGCTGGAAGGCGAACCGAAGAATTTCTCAACACAGAACTCTTTACTCCATCCCCACTTAGGCACCACGGGACACTGCCAGCAGCATAAATTTCCTTGGTGCCTTGGCCCTCCTGTTCCCAAAATAAAGGTCTTAAGACTCCTCGGCAGCCCAGGAACAGGCGTACGAGCACGTGCTGTGGTGAGCTGGCTGGCGTAGAGTTACAAAGCCAGACATTCCCACTAGTGAGTCGGGAGGGGAGCAGGCACTCCATCGGGGTCTCTGCCTCAAACTCACTTCTCCACCCCTCCTGCCCTGGCGAGCATCTTCTCAGTGCCCCCAGGCCCGCTTGCACCCCTCTTTGCAGCAGCACAGCCTGCGCTCCATTCATTTAAGCAACGGGTAAAGCCTTTGCTCTGTGCACGTATACTCTGGGTTGGTTTTTTTTTTCCCCCCTTTTATCCTGCTCATTTCAGCATCGCTGCGCTGTTTGCTAGCTGGCTGAACAGAGTCAGCTCCTGGGCACGATCCAAAGCAGCTTAGTCATAGGAGTGTGGTTAGGTGGTCACATTCAGACGGCTGGCAGGTAACTCCGTGCATCTTCAATCCCCGTAAAATGAAGCATAATTAAAAGTCACCCTGGAATGACTGAGATGGCTGGGGCGGGGGGGACATGACCAAGGGAGCTGCAAAGGCATCAGGGCTGGTGGGACCTGCAGGTGGAAAAGCAGCAGGGGCGAGAGGGATGAAGAGCAGCTTGTGGCTGCTTTAGGAAGAAAAGAGGAGGAGAAGAGCTGAGTGGGGCTGGGGGGAACAGAGGAGGAGAGCAGGCGTCTCCCAGGGCACAGCAGGAGCAAGCAGGGTGAGGAGGGTGTGCTGGGAAATGCCATGCAAGGTTTACATTCCCCGCTGCCTGTTTACATGGAGAAAATTTCCTGCAGGGTACATACAGGGAGGGCAGGCAGCTGGAGACAAAAAAACCCCAGGATGCCAAAACCCAAAACACTACTGGATCAGAGCTGCCTCTGCTCACCCTAAGGTCCAAGGGAGGACCCATCCATGCAGATGTCTCCCCCAGGGAGGTTGCTTTCCATCAGCAGCTCTTTTGCTGAAAACAATCTGGAATGGGTTTCTAAGAAAAGCATATGATGCTGCTGGTGACGATGCTGCTGGTGACAGGCACACGAGAGGAGAGGAGTTGGGGAAGAAGGCAACTGCATCCATCAGCAAGGTGCAGCACCAAGACTCGGGAGCCCTTAAATTAAATTCCAGTCTCTGCTGCGGACTTTCTAGGCGACCTTGGCCAAATGATGTAATAGCACGTGCTTTTAAGTGCTTTCTCTCCTTCCTGTCTGTAGAAATGTAAGATTATTTCTGCCTTTCTACCAAGCCTTGTGTTACTTGTTTATTTAAGTTGTGAGCCCTTCGGGGTGGGGACTACACATACAACACCTACCAGAATAGATTTCTGATCCCAGCTGGGGCCTTTTAGCCATGATGATGATAATAATAATAACTGCAGCAACCACAGCTGCATTTATACACATCTGGTAGAGAATCCCTTAGGAATGCAGACAGGGAGGTTATTGTCCAAGAGGCATGACAAAGCTGTAATTTGCCTTCCCAGGGTGGACTTGCTCCTCGTGCAGAGCAGCAGCTGCTGCCTACATCTCCCCTGAAAGAAGGTGTAAGTCATGCAGGGGGTAATTAGCATCTCGCTAGCAACAGTGAAAGCAGTCAGAGAACGGAATATATTCTTAAGAAGTAAAAAATAGTGTAACGCATATTGAAGACGAGACACACACCCCCCTGCACAGCCTAGAGGAGCACAGGGTCCCTGCCTGCTTCTCCAGGCAGGGTGCTGAGCTAGACGAGCCAGTGCTATCATCCATCCCAACTACGAGACCTACACGGCAATCTTTAAATCCTCACAATGGGGCAGAGGAAAACACCCTGGGAACAACCGTTCAGCTGCTCGGCACGTCTTGCTCAAACTGCAGGACGTCCGTAATCCCACCAAGCTCTGATAAAATCCATTTCATCAGTAAATCTCAAAACAACCTGCACAAGAAGGCAATATATTTACTCTGCTTTCACAGGAGGAGAAATGGAAGCGCAGGCACAAAATGGCTCTTCAATCCCAAACCTTTAACCCCTCCCTACGCTGTTGTCTCATCAGAAAGGAGGACTTTTGCGCTGCCTCTCGGCCCCTGCCCGGCTCTGCCCACTTCTGCTGCCTCCCTCGCCGTCTCTCGTCAGCAGACACCGCTGTCCTTCTGCAGGAGGCACGAGTCGGTCGCTGTGACCTCCGAACACGCACGTAGTGACTCAGAATAGCTCTGCGAAGCAGAGGAACACCCCTGCTCAAGTTCAGACTTGAGACCAAGCCGAGCACACTCTGGGCTGCAGACAAGGTAGAGAAGAGCAAGAGGAAAATGGGCAGATGGACAGACCCCATATGCCCAGAGCCACTTACCTCTATCGTGGGGTCATACTCATCAACAAAATGGTTCTGAATGAGCTGTATTGTCAAAGCACTCTTCCCGACACCACCAGCTCCCACCACCACCAGCTTATATTCGGTCATCTTCCAGCCAACCCCAGCTCAGGAATTCCAGGAGCACCACCACCTGCAAAGAGAAACACGTCCGCCGCATTAGGAGAGGGGTGTCCCTCCCCGTCACCACTTGCTCTGCAGCAGGGCTGAGCGGTCAGCCCCTCCTTTTCCGTCAGGAAAGGTGGAAATCTGCAAAGCACAGCCTCATTCCTCAGGTACCGAGCATTCCCAGTGTTCCCTGCACATCCCAGGAGCACTCAAATGCCGCGAGGTCGACACCGAGGTCTGGGATCTGGCGCGTTGTAACACAGAGACACCAAATTCTGCAAGGCAGAGGTGAAGGGACGCACCCCTCAAGGTTTTAATGGTCTTTTAAGTTGCTTGACTTCAGTAGGGATTGAGGATGGGACAAGGTAAACCCACTTCACTCCTATTCCGGATGGCAAAGAGCCACCCCTCAGGGTGAAAACCAACAAGCAACCATCAGGGATGCACCATGCTTTTCATGTAGCTTTATGAAATCATCCATGAAATTGCCACCGCAGGGCATTCTGCTCCAGGACCACCCTGGTCTCTCATCTCAAGCTCGCAGACACACGACGCAGGCGAGCCTGGCCTGCACGTGGGGAGATGGTGGGATGGCCCATGTTCCTCAATGGTCAAGGACTTTCTTACCTTCTTCCCACCCAGCAAGTGACTGCCCTGGGAACCTAGCCAGCAAAAGTTACACTCATTTCAGTCTGTCACCCCGTCCTGTGCCTCCAGGATCCACTGTCTGTCTTTTGCTTTTGTGGTCTAGTGCTCTGGGGTCTCAAACATGAGATAGCCTCACCTAAAAGCACGAAACTTGGCCTAGAAGTACAGCGCAGAATGGCAGCATCCAGAGCTCATTAACTTAATAATCCCCACTAGTAATGAGGGTTACTTTAAAATGGGCAAAATAATCCATCAAACTGAATACAAGACCATGTTTACCCTGTGATAATGCTGCAATCCTTCAGCCTGATGGGCTGGATGCAAATTTTACTCATTCCCTGAGCAAACCTCAAGAGGTAAGGGGGTGTTACTGATAAGGAAACAGAGGTTCAGGCTGCGTAAATCAACAGCCCGCCCTGAAGTAACCACTTTAAGATGTCTGGTTTTCCACAAGTGCTCAGCACTGTCTCCAATTTGCCTCATCTCAAGCTGGCAATCCAAAATCATCAGATAGATTTTAAAGCCTTGGCCAACATTTTGGATATCAATGCCCACAGGAGCAGGGAAGAAGCCCCAGACCGCCCCAGATATGCTGTTAGCTCCATGTTTTCACCCTCAAGGCTGCATTAAACATCAAACCACAGGGCAGGTTTGAGACAGTGGCACATCCACACCCTCTGCCCGTCCTCTGGCTAACAATGCCTCCCACCGTGCTGGCCATTGCAAGAGGGAGGAGGACCGTGGAAGGGGCACCCCTGCGGTAAAGCTGGCATGTCCTGCTGGGGAGCAAGAGATGCTATCATGAATGGTGCTAATTGGGGATGATGATTAGGGTCAGGACAAGCAAACCACATTTCTGCAGCACCATGTACTTGCCAAGGTCCTTCAGCAAGAGAAAATGTATCTCCCCCACCTCCTCCCTTAAATTTCTGCTCCAACTCCACCGAGAAAGAGAAACTTTAACTCAGAAGATTACAAAACCCCAAAGGTTTAAGTAGAAATCCACCCTCATTGGACTGCAACTCCTGCCCACTGAAAGTCACCCCAGGGTCAGATACTTGTCCACAGCCGTCATCTGCAAGCTCTGGGGAAGCCACCGGCTAGTGAGAAGATGAGCACATGGTTCCCCTGGCCGGTCGCCATTCGATGCAGCCTCCAACACCATTGCACGGGGATTAGAGCCACCCCCCCACACAGTTAATTCAATCCACCCACCTCCCTGGGCTCGCCAGCCCCGTTCCTGAAACCCTGGAAGCTGGTACAAACTGTGCCGGCAAAGGCTACTCTAGACCCAGCCTTCACCCGAGGCATTTGCTCACGCAGCAAAGATCTAATGGAAAGGAGGCCAGAACTTTCTGCTTTCAATCCCCACCTGAATGCAACCCTAAACCACTCAGACAGCTCAATCACCCACTTGAGCTGGGAGCAGACAGACGCAACCGCCTCTTGCCAAAGCCCTTTTCAGAGCTGCTGTCTCGTAATGGGAAGGCAAACAAAGCTCATGCCCTTCTCAGCATCCAGGATCCTGAAGAAGGGCAAGGGAGGGGGTGCAAAAGAGCAAGCGCAGCACAAAGACGATGCCAAGCAGCACCTCTGGTTGTGTTCCAAGTGAAGAACCTCTGTTCTGAAGCTGAAGGTCATTAATTGTGGTGGAAAAGTGGTGATGGTGGGGGAAATGACCGCCCAAAGTGGAAGGCACTGCTTGGCCTGTCCCTTCAGAAGCCCCCCAGCCCACATAGCCACACCAGCCTCCCGGTCCACACTGCAGCAGGAGGTGAGGGCCGAGGTGGTCACCCGCAGCAGCTTAAGGGTCTTCCCCTGCTCCGGACCCCAGCTGAGCTCTGCTGTGCAGTGGAGAGGCAACCACACAGCAGAAAGCCCTGCACATCACCACCCCAGCCCAGAGCTTTGAGCTCTGGCTCCTCCAGAGAAACAGAAGAGCCAAGCCTCCCTGCTCTGCACCTGCCCAAAAGGTAGGGGAAACGAGGGGGGTGAAAAAGCTATTGCTCCCCACCCCTCATGGCCAGCACACGGATGATTTACATACAAGGACTCTGTAACATAGGTGTTACCTAGAAGGTGATGGTGCCTTGATGAACTCTTCACCACTCCACACACCATCCTCACCCCAGCAACGGCAGGAGAAATTCTGCAGCTTGCAGAGGATGGGGAGTCCAACCCCCCACATGCAAGTGCTACGGGAGAGGGAACCTGGCCCAAAGGCTGTGGGGAAAGCAGGGACTTCCATATGGTCAGGCTCTGTTGCAGAGTTGGACAGCTGGTCTTATCCCAAAGTTGACCTTACCAACACCATCTCACAGCTCCCCATCAACCTCTTTGCTCCTGACCATGGGAAGAGCAAGGGCTGCTCATTGATGCATGCACATATTTCGATGCCTCATGAACATCACCACCATGGGCTGGTTCAAGGAACAGCCATCCCAAAGACAATGTTTCTGGCTCTCCTAAAAAACAGGGGCAGGGAAGAAAGAGTGGGGCTCCTGCCAGAGAGATGTTAACAGACTCCCTAAGTATTCACGCTCAGTCTGGGGACACGCTGGATGGATGGAGGTTTGTTGTTGTGAAAGCTTCTCCTGATGTGAGGATTTCCAGAGGAGGATAAACAAGAGTTTCTATTTCTCAGCAGCTAACTGGAGCCCAGACAGAGCTGACCACAAAATAACAGAGGGAAACAGGAAAGCACAGTCTCCTAGTCCCACACTGAGCAGGAGCAGTGCTTCTTCCACCCTCTGGAAGCTCTTCAGGATCTGAAAGCCTGACCCAGGTCACCGCCTGGTGTTTTCCCTGCCTATACTAATTTATCACCTCCACAGTACTCAACTGTTGTGCCCCCCAAGAGCTGCGCAGGGCTGTCAAACAAACAGCTGAGATGGTCTGGAGGAGAGCCGTCCAGGAGCACCGTCCGGGAAGAGGAGGGCTGGGATCTGCGTGCCAAGCCAAGAACCCCAGCGTGGAGCCGGAGCTGCTGCTGCTGGATTTCCTGACCTCGTGGATTTTCTCCTGTAGCGAGAGGGCTCCTGGCTCCCATTCAAAGCTGTCTAGGAAAGCCTCACCGAGTGCTTCCGCCTGGCAGCGGCGACTGCTCCCAGCCCAGTAGCCAGAGCCACGCAGCTCCAGCAAACAAGAAACATCTGCCAGCCTCGTGCAGGAAGCCGGGAGAGCAAGCACCCAGCCCCAATGGGCACCAGCACCCTCCCTTTGTCTTGCAGGGAGGGGATGAAGGTGTAGGTGAGAGCAGAAGACACATTCCTTACCTCCTCCCCTGCCTGCGCCTGCTGGGCAGCACAGAGGCTTTGCCTGAAGAAGCGAGGACCAAGATGCTTGGTGCAAGGTGTAGGCATCAAGGTTGATACCCAGAGACTTAGCTGTGACCCAAAGAATAACCTGATGTTCTTCATGGTCCCTCTTCTCCAGCACAGAACTTCATCTGCAGGGGAAGAGGTGGTTTGGGGGACCTGACTGTGAAACCTCCAGAAACTCACTCAGCAGAAGCAGAGGTGAGGAACTCAAGAGGCTTGGCCCCATCAGTATGTACCATTACATCATCTCAGTTTCAAGAAAAGCTCAAGTGTCAAATGAAAGGGATTCACCATGAGGGAGGCTCTGACACCCTTCCAACAGGATCACCAAAGGAGCTTTCTCCGTGTCCTCCCTTTCCTCCCGTCACCTTGTTTCTCCCCCAGGATGGACACCAAGCCAACTAAACAAACCAGGAGACAGATTTCTGCACAGCACTGCCATACGGAGGCCAGCCACAACACAAGTTTTACAACTGTTTGTTACTGAACTTTTACCCTCTACCTCTCCATTGGGAGTCTCTGCATTTAAGGGCAGCAGAAGGCAGTTTCAACTCTGCAAATCTCTTTGGACATGTCTCAAATTGGACATCCTTTCCTCCAAAAGCCCTGTCCACAGGAACCAAGGAGCCCTTAGACCACAAATGCAGCAGTGTTTGATTTTATGTCCCTTTGGCAGAGATACCCTGTGGGCAGCAATGGTCTGCAGTCCTCCAGGAGAACAGCGCTCATCTCAGGACTGGCAAGTCCACCGTCCCTGCAGGTCAGGAACCCTATTTGGTGATTTTGTAACATTGACCAGGCAAACTTGCTGGCTCACCCCGACGACTGTCCAGGCCACTCCGTTTGCTCATGCACAAGATTGACACCAACACCACAAAATACAGACGCTGGAGGGACTGAAGGGACATCTCCAGGGGTGTGAAATGCCACCTTCCATTTTCACTCAAGGATCAAAATGCTGATGTTGCCTGTGGCCTGCCCGGCCTGAAAGAAATTAGGGAAACGAGGTTGGCAAGCTGATGCTCTTGTTACGAATCACAGCCTATCCAATGCTTCATTTTAATTTACTTGTTGCTTCTTAAATTAACAAGCAGGTTGCAAATCTAACCCAATGTGCTTCTTGTTGGCTTGCTGACTGCATACCCACAAACTCAGAGAATGCAGCCCTCAAAAATGCAGCATCTCAAAAATGAGAGAGGGGGGCAGCACAGAGGCTTTGCCTGCAGAAGCGAGGACCAAGATGCTTGGCGCAAGGTGTAGGCATCGAGGTTGATACCCAGAGACTTAGCTGTAACCCAACAAATAACCTGACATTCTTCATGGTCCCTCTTCTCCAGCACAGAGCTTCATCTGCAGGGGGAGAGGTGGTTTGGGGGACCCGACTGTGAAATCTCCAGAAACTCACTCAGCAGAAGCAGAGGTGAGGAACTCAAGAGGCTTGGCCCCATCAGTATGTACCATCACATCACCTCAGTTTCAAGAAAAGCTCAAGTGTCAAATGAAAGGGATTCACCACGAGGGAGGCTCTGACACCCTTCCAACAGGATCACCAAAGGAGCTTTCTCCGTGTCCTCCCTTTCCTCCCGTCACCTTGTTTCTCCCCCAGGATGGACACCAAGCCAACTAAACAAACCAGGAGACAGATTTCTGCACAGCACTGCCATACGGAGGCCAGCCACAACACAAGTTTTACAACTGTTTGTTACTGAACTTTTACCCTCTACCTCTCCATTGGGAGTCTCTGCATTTAAGGGCAGCAGAAGGCAGTTTCAACTCTGCAAATCTCTTTGGACATGTCTCAAATTGGACATCCTTTCCTCCAAAAGCCCTGTCCACAGGAACCAAGGAGCCCTTAGACCACAAATGCAGCAGTGTTTGATTTTATGTCCCTTTGGCAGAGATACCCTGTGGGCAGCAATGGTCTGCAGTCCTCCAGGAGAACAGCGCTCATCTCAGGACTGGCAAGTCCACCGTCCCTGCAGGTCAGGAACCCTATTTGGTGATTTTGTAACATTGACCAGGCAAACTTGCTGGCTCACCCCGACGACTGTCCAGGCCACTCCGTTTGCTCATGCACAAGATTGACACCAACACCACAAAATACAGACGCTGGAGGGACTGAAGGGACATCTCCAGGGGTGTGAAATGCCACCTTCCATTTTCACTCAAGGATCAAAATGCTGATGTTGCCTGTGGCCTGCCCGGCCTGAAAGAAATTAGGGAAACGAGGTTGGCAAGCTGATGCTCTTGTTACGAATCACAGCCTATCCAATGCTTCATTTTAATTTACTTGTTGCTTCTTAAATTAACAAGCAGGTTGCAAATCTAACCCAATGTGCTTCTTGTTGGCTTGCTGACTGCATACCCACAAACTCAGAGAATGCAGCCCTCAAAAATGCAGCATCTCAAAAATGAGAGAGGGATGCCAAAGATGGAACAGAAGTTGCAAATGGGGGCCTCTCTTTGGAGAAACATCTTGGAGATAATAAATACCTTCTACTAAGGAAAAAAAGAGAAAAAAGCCTAAGAGGAACAGAATGGCTTTGCCCATAGCTTCTGCATGCTATTCACAATCTGGAGGAAGAGGCAGCCTGTCCCAAGAGACTGAGCACAAAAATATTGCTCCAGAGGAAAAAAAGAAAATGGGTAAGGAACGACATCATGTAGGAGGCTCAAACCACAGACACACATTCAGGGAGAAACCTGGGAGGAAAAATAGCAGAAAGCTGCGGACAGGTTTGAGGCACAGACAGACCTGGGAGAGAGGAATTGCCTCTCCGTGGCAGCCATAAACATGTCCCAGCAGCAAGGTGCAAGCCATGGCTTGGCCCAAGGTCTCAAACAGGCTTGGATGGGTCCTTGCACCAGGCCCAGAACTCGCACAGTTTCCAATCAAAGCACCTCTGGCAGCACAACCCCTCTGCCAGAGACTACCCAACCACAAAGGGCTTGTGAAGTCCCTGCTTGTCTTCCCTCTCCAGAAGAGACAGAAGGACAAAGGAAAACAAGATTGTACCACCCTCACCAAAGCTGCTGCCTGTTTTCTGTTCCCTGGGTCCCGCTTCAGCTCTCCAATAGCTGAGGAAAAGAGAAAGCTGCACAATCACCAGCTGTTGGCAGTAAGCGGGTCTGTCTATGCTCTTCTTGCTTTCCCTCTCAAACAATAAATATCCTTCATCAAGTTCTTCATTGCCAGCTTACTCGAAGAAAAACAACTGGTAGGCAGCTACACCTAAACCACCCAGAACAGCAAACAACCTACCCAAGTCAGTAATGCAACAAACCCAAAGAACAAACCAGCTACCCAAGAGCTTTCTCTCTGGATGAAGGATTGCCCCCCCAGCCAATACAGGCCACCAAAATTACAATACTCCACAGAAAGATTAGCAGGCCCCTTATCTCAGGAGCTGATAAACCAGGACTGCTCATGCCCATGTCTCCAGCATCATGGGGAGCAGCACACCATCAGGGAATTCTGGCAAGTGCTGGGATGTGCTTCCCAATTGCAGTGGGATCTTCACCTCCCACCACCACCGCTCCACCCTTCTCCCTGAAAGCAAGGAGCCTGTCCCACCATAGTCTCTGCAGAAGAGCCAATCTTCCAAGCTGACTTCCACAGAGAGAAAGCACACTACTCTGCAGGTTACTTGCTGCCAGTCCATGGAAAGGTCTGAAGGAAACAAGCAAGCAAATGCTACGTCCCACCCCACTGCTGAACACAGACCCTTAAAAAATCACGAGCAGATGGGAGACACCACCTGGGCTAGCACCCAGGTCACGAGCTGAAAACAGCAGTTGTCTGCACGTGACAGGGCCAGTGGTTTAAAGGTATCAAAGACAGTTTTTAAATTACGCCCGTGATTTATGATCTAACACTTAAGTGATGTTTGAGACTCTAGGTGAGCAAGAATAGCCTGTGTAAGGAAAGAGGAGACTGAAGTTTTGTCTGGAAGCCTGGCAGAGAATCATAGAATAGAATTGTCTAGGTTGGAAAAGACCTTTAAGATCATCAAGTCCAACCATTAACCTAACCCCGCCATCCCACCACTAAACCATGTCCCTAAGCACCTCATCTGCCCTTCTTTTAAATACCTCCAGGGATGGGGACTCGACCACCTCCCTGGGCAGACCATTCCAGAGCCTGACAACCCTTTCTGTGAAGACATTTTTCCTCATGTCCAACCTAAACCTGCCCTGGTGCAACTTCAGACCATTTCCTCTCGTCCCATCGCCCGTTCCCAGGGAGCAGAGCCCGACCCCCCCTCACTCCCCCCTCCTCTCAGGCCGTTGTAGAGGGCGATCAGGGCTCCCCTCAGCCTCCTCTTCTCCAGACTCACACAGCATTTGAGGGGCGGCCTCACCAGCACCGAGTACAGGAGCACGGTCACTGCCCTGCTCCTGCTGGCCACACTATTCCTGATACAAGCCAGGATGCCGTTGGCCTTCTTGGCCACCTGGGCACACTGCTGAGGTGGGTGCATGAAGGCATGAACACACCACGAAGCGGGCTGGGACAACAGGGGGCAATGAAATAAAAACTGAGCTCTTATCTTGCAGCCAGGACTTAGGACCTGGTGTTGGCTCTGCCAAGGCATGTGGGAAAGCGGTGTGGGGGAGGAAGAGCTCTCGCTGCCGAGACGCAGAAGACTGCAAACTGCCAGGGCTCCTCCGCTTTCATCTCCTCTCCGCCTCCCGGGGCGAGCAGGTGGTTCAGAGGCAGACGCTTCCCTGCCTGGGCTGGCAGCTCTCCACCTCGCCCTGGAAAAGAGACATCCCAGGCCTCCCAGCCTGTTTCAGAAAAACGAATGAAGAACATACTCTGTGCCATGGAGAAGCCAAGGCAGAGCTCAAGAGAAGAGGCAGCTTTTAGCCTTCCTTTGCATTAAAATCCCTTCCCTAAACATAAACGGGATGGGTGAAAGGTGGTGTGATGTACCTTGAGTGTATGAAGAGATGGACATGTACCCAAGAAAGTTTAAAACAAGACCCACATTACAGACAATAATAACTGTAACTGCTAAAACGCGTGGTAGACAACCACGAACCTAGGCTCTGAGCAATCTCTTGACTAGCTAGACTTGGTACCAAAGTGTATTGATCTTCCCACAAGATACAAGGTGCAACGAAGCAGAAACTTGGACCAGATGAGCACATAGCACCAGCGTAAGTGGATCTCTAATTACAACTGTTAACCAGGACAGAAAACATCAGGCTTTGGGGATGGGATTACAAGAGATGCTGTCTCCAGGCTGATTTCCTCAGGTACCTGATATCTTCTGCCTGGTCCTCTTGGCGATGAAAGGAGCAGGCGCAGGCAAGCTGCCTGGGAAAGGTACAGCCTCTACCCGGACCCACCGGTCCTGCCATCACGCTATGGCAGGTCGCAGCCGCCTGGCTCTCTGCTGCAACAGCCTAAGAAGGGACAAATTCAGATCTTGACACCAAGCTGCACGAGATGGAGCACCCAGTGTTAGAGCTGGGGGTTGTGGCCATGCACAAGCAGAAACACCATCCTCTTTGTTGTACAGACAGGCGAGGGGATGCAAACAAGCCAAGGGACTGGCCCAAAGTCAATGGGTGGTAAAGCTGGGAAGTAAATTCAGGCAATGTGACTTCCCATCTGGGGTCTTCACATGAGACAAAAAGCTCCCAGTAGAGGTTTTGGATGGGAAAGCTGTTGGTCTCCTGCTGGGTCTTTGTGTTGGGCTGTCAGAGCTGGCAGCTGCCCCCCAGCCCAGTGTCCCTGGGCAGAGATGTCTGGGGAAGCAGGGTACATCAAGTGGGAAAGCCTGGAGTGCTGTAAGAGGCACCCCGCTCTCCAATTAGCCTAATGAAATCAAAGCTGGGTCACAGCTGCAGGTGGCCGGCAGCGCGGCGGATGCTCTGATGCACAGATAAGCAACAGGAGATGCAGGTAGGGCCGGGAGCAGAAGGACAGGCTGAGCACCACTGCTCTCTTCCCCACTCAAAGCCTGACTACAAGAAAGGGGGAAGCCACTGGTACAAGGCGGCCTTGTACATCGCCTAAAAAAAAGCGCCACTCCCAACCTGAGCACCACCAATGCTTATTGAGCCAAAAAACCGTACCCCACAGTCAAGAAACGCATTCCCCCTATGAGATTTCTATTCTCCCCTCCCTCCCCATCCTTCCCTGTTCCTCCCAAACAACCGCTGACAGGGAAAAATTAGGAAGCTGGTTTCAGGAAATGCATCCAAGCCATTTTCACTGAGAAGAATTTGCAATGGAAATAGGTCTGGCAGTTCAGCTTCCTGCTTGCTTTAAATCCTAACACATATGTATTTTTACAGCAAAAAAAAAAATGGATAAGGAAACAAGGTGTTTGCAGCTGGGAAGTTTCAAGAATTGTTTTGATAATGCTTTTAAGTGTTCTACATTTTTTCTTTTAACATTTAATGGATAAGAAACTTTTTAAAAGGCTGGTTTTTGGAGCAAAATAATATTACAAGAGTATTGGTGAGCTCCAGCCTCCAGGAATGAAATGGTGCATGCAGCACATGTTCTATCCCACTACAGCTCCTGCAGCCGAAAGATCCAGACAGCGAGGCAGCAGCACTGGGATTGGGTGGAAAGAGGTGGAAGCTGATGGCCAGCAGCAGAAAAGCAGACAAATTAGCATCTTGGGACAGCAGTAGCCCTGTCTGCTCCTGCCCATGCAGCTCTCACCCTCTGGATGGCTCATCAGCCCTGCACAGAAATAAGGTCCTCTTGTCTGGGGATGGCTCAAGCCCCCCTAGAAGACGACACAGGAGAGGATCTCTCTCTGCAGGGACAGCCAGCTCTAGCTGGGTTGGACTCAGACAGGCGTATCTTGGGGTACCTTTTGGGTAGTACCCAAGTTGGCTCCCCCAGTTTCCCTGGACAGCACCCAGGATTTTTTACTGGAAGGGGAAAAGCAACCTCCATCAACCTCCACCTCCAACCTCTCACATATGGTATATCACAGGCTGCTAATCACATCCCCTGAAGTTTTATCTTTCCAGGGAAAGATGGTACAGCATCTCTTTTTCCCCCTCATTTTTTAAAGCAGGGTAGCGCAGCACAGGTGCAATAGTGTCACCTCCGCAGGCTAGCTGAGAGACAGTCCATCTTGGGATGAGGGGAGACCACTGAGTTGTCTTCTTGCCTTTCCATTCCTAATGGGACACCGAAAAAAATCATGCAGTTCGTTCAAAGACAGAGCTCAAAGGAACAGCTTCAGTGACTCCAAACAGCCAAAATCAGATACTTCCAGAGTGCCTCCTTTATTAGTGAGCCATTTAATTTACGTGATCAAATATAACGATCATTCCGCACTCATTTAGCCCTTGCAGTGCCTTTGAGGGCACACACCCTCATTTATTAGCAGAGCAGGGACAAAGGGGAAGAAGGTACCACAACAAAAAGCAAACCTGCAGGGCTCACTTGAGCAAATCTGGGAGAAGGAGCTGGGGAAAATGCATTAGAAAAGCAAGTGATGGGGCATCTTAGGGAGCCAACGACAAGGGGGCAGCGGGAAGAGGAGATAAAAGGAAGCAAGCAGGAACCTGCTGGTGGGACCTTATCCCTGCTTCTCCTTCCCACCAGGACACGTTATTAGCAGGGTGACACCATGCTGTCGCAAGTATGAATATGCATCAGTCATTATGCAGC
>NW_009259228.1:31904-39787 GCF_000687185.1 Egretta garzetta
CCTAGAGGGACAGGGACACTGAGCACAGCTGGCAGGGAGGTCTGGAGAAGACCTCCAAACCCAGCCCTTCAACAGCCAAGGCAAATGAACTCGTCACGACCAGGTTGGAAGCCCGGCAGAGCCAACCGATGCACTGACTGTACAATACTGAGCAATCATCAAACAACGCCGACAGAAACAGAGAGGTCCAAAGGTTAAGGTGTGAAATTTAAGTTTGGATGAGCAGACTTTGTTAAGTTTGGGTTCTGGATTACCCAAACCTCACCTTGTTGCTTGTGGTAAACGTCGGCCACAATAGGCTTGTTAATGTGATGCTCATGTCCCCCTCCCACTGCAGCAGTCTGGATTAAAAAAAAAAAAAAAAAAAAAAAAAAAAATCCAAGCAGTGTTGCTGTGGGTGGGTTATCTAAATGCATCACTGTCACAGCACAGACCTGCTGCAAATAAGACTGAAGATGTACGGATTACAGCTCTCCATATTGAAAAGGGAGGAATCTCCCTCTTTTGGCTCTGGAGCAACAAAAGGGCGCTGCACAGGGACTCATCCTGCCCATCCAGAAAGCGTCACAGCACGGACACAGAAGACAACACTCCTTCAATTCCAAGTAGCCTCCATGCAGGTTCATATACCCCATGCCCCGGGAACACACAGCGTAGCAGATCAAGGAAATAGTAACTCCACCCTACAGCGAGGAACCCACAGCAATTAAGTGACTGGCTGACGATCACATGGGAAACATAGGGTAAAGCTGGAGATTTCTGTTCCCCCCCATTTGAGCTTCTGCCACAAGACTGTGCTTCTCATCAATGGCTATGGTTGATTATGCAGGGGACAGGAGCACAACGCCTACTCCACCACCTCCGTCACAGCCCCCAGCATCTGCTGGCAGACCTGCACAATCAGCAGAAGCAGGGGGGGTTTCCTTCCAGAGCTTCCTTGGGAGCCCACAGCAACAACATACAGGATTTGGGTGGGCTCATGGCCAGCATCCACAGGCACACCAGGGCTGAAAAGGAACCACAGAAAAGCGAGACACCAAGCCTCCTGTGAGATGTGGCTCCACCTCAACACTGAAGCCTGACAAACTGACTAACAAATAAAAATAAGCAAAGCCTCTGAGAGCAGCAGAGTGGTTGAGGTCCCTCTGATAATGCCTAAAGGTTAGGTGTACCTACGTCTTCTTGAAATCCCTTAACTGATCCCCATAACCTCAAGACATCTGTGGTAGAGGCAATGAGTAGATCCAGACCTGGCCTTGGCGCTGCACTTGATGTGGCCATCAAGCTCTGGAGACCCTGCCCTACCTCTTTGACTCAGCTTAGGTGTTCCTCTATGCAGATCGACAATTGATGGAGAAAAGGGCAATACAGGGCTCTGATCCTCACTTGGACCAGTATGACAGCACTGGCAAGTGCTCCCTCCAGTCACATTAACCAGATTTGCATGTTTGAAAGAGCTATGGAGAGGAAGCATGCTGTGCCCTGAGCTTCAGGGATGACAACTCACCATGGAAAAGTCAGAGTGTTAAGTGATTGAGCAAAGAGATGCAATGGAGCTTGGACTTGAGCTCCCAACTGCAAACAGAAAGAAGAAAACCTTCAAGTCTTTAGAGAGAGAATGTCTTTGGTAGGAGGAGAAATCAGCCGGAGACCAGCACCTGCCCACAGTTGGTACCACCCTGGCAGGTACCTGGTGCCCAGCTGGTGCTTACAACATCCATAGACAGGATTTCACCCTGTTCTTCACCACCTGGTTTCTCCTGAGAGTACACGAAGAGAGAGAACATGCAAAGTACAGCCCAAAATGTCTGCAGCATGAGCTGGAAGAGTCACAGCTCAGGAAAAGTAAAATGGGGCAAGATGAGTCCACAGGTGCCCTTGTAGATGAAGCATCCTTTTGTCAGGCATGGCCATGCACCTCCATCACAGATCAATCTCTGCACAGCAAACTCCCCAGGCAAACCCCACGTAGCAGCAAGAAAAAGTCACACACGTTGGGGGGGTAGGGGGGGTGGGGAGGCAAAAGAGGGGGAAAAAAAAAAAAAAAAAGGAAAAAAAACTAGTAAAAAAAGGGACCCACCCACCCCACCTCCAGGAGAAAAAAGGGAACAACAGGAAATAAAAAGAAAATAAAAAAGGGGACTTTGAACTGTAATTCACTGTAATTATTGCAATGTTAACTTCATTAGGGCAGTGTAAGCGATGGCCGGGCATGAAAGATGTTGTAGGGAGTTCTCATGTAGCCCAAAACCTTCTTTTACTCTTTTTCCAGTGGAAACCATCTTTGGCCCCAGAGCAGGGTCTTGTTCTGCAAACAAAAAAGGGGGCTCCTGTACCACAAGTCTCCACTTTGGAGAAATTCCTTCTTTTTAACACTTGTCCCTGCTGTCCATACAGCAGTCAAATCTTCTGAAGCCACTGACTTCCCTACTGCCTTGCAGCAATGAGGTCCCCAAGCCATAAGCATCACTTCTTTTTACCAGGCTTGTATACACAGCTTCCCATTTTCTTTCCTGGTGTCCCATCATCTCCCACAAGCCTCTCAGACTTTCTGATCCTGCTGCCCAAGCGGAACTCCGCAATGCTGGGGAAGCACACATTGCAGAGACATTTAGGAAAGAAACACAGCAGCGTTCATCGGATTTATTCTTGGACTTTAAGGCTCATGCAAACAGTTCTGTGTTTGGCCTGAAAAAGCACATAACCACTAAAGGCAAACGTAGAACTTCAAAGCTGACGTCTCCTGACAGCCACAAGTCACTGTGCCTGTGTAGTATGGACGAGGTGTAAACCTTTTTAGTTTGCCAAAGGAAGGGAGAAGACAGCCCAAGCTGAGGAGTCAGAACAAAACGTGTAAGTCCCAAAACTGAGATCTGGCCGTGAAGGATCACCTTAAGGAGAAGGTAAAGAGTACCATCCCTGCACTGAAGCCACTAAAGCCAAGACAGTCAGCCCTGGCTGAGGATCTCACTTGGTCTATTTTAATGTTCAGACTTAGCCCACTTCGAACACTTGTCCCTCTCAGCATCTTGAGACAGTAGCAAGGTAGGCTGACATTTCCTGGGAAAGGAAGGGTTAAAAATACACCTTCATTCAGCCAGGGAGGACAGAGAGTGCCTACAGAGCAGCTGTAAAAGACAGCAATCATAAAGCAGAAGGAAGGAGGTGACTTGAGTTGTTTCCTTCTTCCTGGAGATCTGGCTGCCACGAGGAACTGCACACGGTGCTGGTGGGCGCTGGCACGGAGAACTTGCTCCTGGGATCAGCAGCAGAGTCTTCCCAGGACCCTCTGCTACGAGGCACAAAGCATCCTCTCCTTCCCCCTTCCACTGGCTCCGAAGGACACGCAGAGCCTCCCTAAGGAGTTTCTGCAAGAGAGATGACAAAAATAAGCCTGCACATGTTCTATAGCAGTCTCTGGGTTCATCCATCCTAGTGGAGGTGCCGGAGTCTGTTAGACAGTGCCTGGGGGCCACAGCAGAGGAACTGCTGCAGCAAAGATCAAGCTGACTCACAGTTCTTTGGCTTCGGTTTAAAATATAATAAATAAATAAACCAAAACAAAACCTGAACTTCCTTTCAGCCCACTGGGAAAAATGCAAACATCTGCCTTCAATTCCCCAGCGTATAATAATACAACTTTATTATTACAAGTAACATTTATCATATTCTCTATATGCTATTAGATTGGGGGGGTTGGGAAGATCTGTTACATGACCTACATCACTGCAAATCACCAATTGCTGGGAGCATTTCATGCTATCACCCTGTGCTATCAGCCCCCAGCAAACCAGTCCTGACCTTTTATTCTATTGGTTACCACTGCATTTAGCATCGGCCCTCGCAAACACCATCAAACACACAAGCACTGAAGCTCTGATACTTAAGCCATCCTTTCTGGAAAGGGGGTTGAAAACTGGACCTCAGGGCACCTAAAACCTCATACAACTTTCTCTCTGGCTACGGCAAATACCACTAAAAGGGCTCCAGGCAGGGCTGGTGGGGCATAGAGATGGGATGTGCACCAAAAGACCCCAGTCTACGTGCTTGCTGCACCCCTTTTCAACCTTCAGACTTCTTTTGGTCTGCTACCATAAATATGAATCGAACAGCAACTTCATAGCTGTTACAAGTGGTAGGAGCCTGGTCCTGTGCATGGTCTGGGATTCCTCTCCAATTCTGCTCACCCACACCGTGGTGCCTTTGCTGACCATTCAAGACTTGCAAGAGTGTTTGAGTAACGTTAAATGTCTCAAGGCTGGGTGATTTTTTTTTTCTTCCCCCTACTGGCTAGGAAAAAGCAAGCAAGAAAATGGACAGGTGATGTGAACCAGCACTGTTAAAGATGATCCAGTCTAATCAGGTGATGCAAACTTCCTAGCTCTTGTCATGACACGATCTGTCTTGTGAGCTTCAAGTTGGACTCAGAAATTACTCATAAGATATGGAAATGATCCCCCTGAGGAAATAGTCGCTAGAAACAACTACAGAAAGTCTTCACTTTTGAACAAGCAGCTCATTCAGAGTTTTGGTGTTTTTTTGTTTTTTTTGTTTTTTTTCCTTAAAAGGAGCAGAGAACCACCAAAGTATCTGCAGTCAGGGGCTCTGCTTCATGGGTCCATTTCTCCTCAAATCCTCGGTAGGACAAAATTTTCCTTCCTTAGAAGAATAAATTCAAAGATTAAGCTTTAACTCTTATTTTTAAAGTCTTCTGACTTGTGAGATCTCAGATGTGATCATGTGCCTGGAGGAGCACAGGAGCCTGGCAGAGACAAGCCACCAGTGAGATTTCAGGAAGGGGTGATGTGCTGATAAAGCCTCCCTGCTTCATCTGACAGCAGCGGAGCTCACCAGTGCTGTTTCTCGGGGCTCCTAAGGTACATAAAACAGTTTCTCGCTCTTGGACTTCATTCACACCTCACTGGAAATAAGCTGCTTCTTGATTTCCCCCTTAAATCCTCTTATATTCAGAAAGCAACTCCCTGAGGACCATGTTGTGTCCCTACCACGAACCTTCAAGGCCACAGCGTGGTATAGTGGGTACGGGTCCTACATGGCTCTCGTTGTTCCCACACAGAAACTTCAACCGAAAAAATAAAATTGAATTTAAAATAAATGCATCAAATGTTTGCAAAAAAAACCAAAACCAAAACAACAACTTTTCCAAGAACAGAAAATGCCCATGCAAAACCACCAGCTTGCATGTCCAACCAGCCAACTTTAACCTGAAACACTACTTAAGCAAAAAGAGATGCTGCAGTGTTTTGCAGAGAGCGAGTATGTTAACACAAGAGGAAAATTCATGCTCCAACAGCAAAGAAAGCATTGAGCTCCAGAAGCTGGTGTTTGTCAGCTTACCCTCACAATCCAGCCTTAAAAACTTGGGGTGAAGATTGTCTCATTCTAAATGAATTCCCTCCGTCAGAGGCTGATTAGGGTCTAGGATCTGGACTCAAACCCCTGCTAATCACAAATATTTTATCACCTCCTAGAACAATTTTTGCCCTTCACCTGCACATCGAAGACAGGACAGAGAGGGTGTAAGACCTGCATTGAAAAGTGTGTTTGAAGTTAGTATTTCTTACCCAAATGGAGGTCTACCATAAAGAAGCTGTTCCAGCTGGTGGCTGCCATTCCACAGGCTTCATTTGCCCTTACTTCCACGTACTTTTTGATCAAACTTAGGACATACTAAGTCAACTCAAACAAGAAATCTGACTTAAGCTAACAATCAAAATCCATGTAGTCGGCCTTTTTCACCCCCTAAAAGACTTCCACATGGCTGCAAGGTCTGAAGACGACACCAATGTGATCACTGTGAAACACACACCCGATGGCCCAGGTTGAATTTCATAGGGTGACAACTCCTTCAAACCACTTTAAGCAAGTGCTTCTCTTACTCTGCAGCACCAAAGGAATCACTGCTCTTGAAGAGGACCAAAAAAAAAAAAAAAAAAAAAAGGCAAGTTCAGAGAGTACTCCAGAAAACACAATGAACCACAGACTTCATGAGGTCTACTCAAAGTTTTGCTGCTGTATCTGAAGATGAAGTGTGCTCTCCAGGTCTAAACTAGATACCTTTTTTTGAAACTCTACTAAAATAGAGGGAACTTACCCTCTAAAGGAGCCAGTTTTCATCCCGTAGCTCAGGAGAGAACGTGCATGAATACCTCCGTGAGCTGCGTCGGTGCCTGGCACAGCGGTGACAAGCACACTTCACATGGGCCTCTTGAGATAATGCTGCCTTAGCCGAACGAGGTGGAGAAAAAGATATTTATTCACAACGCACCAGGTTCAGATTCCTTTGACAACATCCCATGCTGTGAACTTGGCCACTTTTGCGCAATCTGGGTGACGATACGAAGGAGTGAGGCCGGTCTGGCATCTCCCAGCCGCCGCCGAGCCAGTGTGGGAATGCACCAGGGAAGAAGGACCGTGCCGCTCGGCTGGGCTGGCACCCACTCCCACCAGACCCAGCTCACAGGCTGGGTACCCGCAGCACTACATATTGCCTGCCCCTTGCCTGCAGCAGCCGCAACACCAGCGGACAGAAGCTCCCACCACGTCTCAGAAGCTGAATTTGCAGCAACATGTTGCTTCTTAAGGAAAAAAACCCACAACGTGCTCTTTTCAAAGTAGCCAGCTGGTGAGGAACAACCACAGGGAGAGGGGGGAAAAAAAGAAAAAAAACAAACCACCTAGCACTTCCCTTTCTTTCTCTCACACAGAGTTGAGAAGCTTATATTAATTGCAAGCTTATATTAATTGCAAAGCATGAGAATCTGAACAAACACCCTCCTTGGGCAACCGGGGCCAACCCCAGGAAAATATTTGCATCTCTGGGATGTGCAAGTTGTGCAACCAGCAAAATATCAAGTCAGATAAGGCAGGGACATTTCACTAGGCTCTACAGAGACACGCTCGCAACGCCGGGATGCTGACTCAGGCTAAGACAAGTTGCTTTAATTTTCTCTCCCTTACTGTAGCCTTCACTGGGGAAATAATACTGGCTGACTTCATATCCAGTTTTAAGCCACTAGACGGTATTTGCAGAGCTGAATCAGAAACCAAAGCGGCCTTTGGTGGAGTATGGGAGGGAACTGGGGTTCCCCGTGATGGGAGTTGTCTTCCCATCCTAAAGGTGAAATCTTAAGGAAGTTCTTGGTGCAACAAGATTAGCTCTGCCCCGGACACAATATGCAACTTTATTGTATTACATGATTTCCCATGCCTAAGGCTTGGTACAGCCTTGTCTGCCTAGATTTCGTTAACACATATACGTTATTAGGGAATTAGGGAAATTCGTTAGGAAGGTCGTATAGTTACAAAACCTTTGTGGAACAGACTGATGGATCCTGGTTTCTCCCACTAGCCTTCAAAGACCCGTATACATGCCCATTCAACCAGGAGAGCAAACAGCTGAGCAAGGCCACTGCACATTTCCCAGGAACTTTGTCTCCTGTTGACAAGGCAGCGAGCGTACTGTCCGTGGCCAAAACTAACAAGTAAAAAGCACTGCTTTGCCGGAGCACATCCAACCAGCAGCACGCTGTTCGCAGCAAAAAGTAAGTACTCGAGCAAGTAGCTCGATACCGCTCCTGCAAATGGGGCTCAGGGTTTTGCACCTGAAAAACAAGAGCACAGCAAGGCGCTGCAGGCGTCATTTTGCAAACCAAAACCCTGCATTAACGTCGCTCCCTTTCTGGCTTGTTTTTTGCCCCATGGAAGGAGCAACAGAAGGAATTACCTTGCGTGAGTGGGCAAAGGGGGCAGGCGCGCGCACGCCGATGGGTGCTGCGGACGATGCACGTGTTGGCCAGACAAGAGGCTACGTGCAGCAGAAATGCCAAGGCGCTGCAAAGGGCCAACACTGTGGCCGGCGG
>NW_009259228.1:39798-42262 GCF_000687185.1 Egretta garzetta
CCCTTCAAACGCGGCCGCTATTTATCGTACTAAAGTTCAGAGGGGAAGGGCAACAAGGAAAAGTATCAGAGCAAAATACACGCTGTGGGTTTTAACTCCAGGGTCCTGATATAGCTTCCTTCCCGAATTAAAAGGTTTTCATGCACTCTCCCTTGCCCTCTCTGTCCCCTAGAAGCACGAGCTGGAAAGTAGAGAAGCTTGCGGCAGACACGTGTAGCCGAGAAAGAGAGTAGGGAGAGATCAGACGTGTTGTGAAGCAAGAAAAATACACTATATAAGGTATTTTTTCACCTGTAGTATGGTATGTGTGCTTCTCACCTATGGGGAGCAGGAAATTTTTCCCCTAATAAATTCCCTGCTATTGCAAAGTTTGAAGCAACTGTAGAACATACAGTAGACTTCCAGAGACTCTCTAGAGCCTGGAGTACTGTGTCCAGTTCCGGGCTCCCCAGTTCAAGAAAGATGAGGAACTCCTAGAAAGAGTCCAGAGGAGAGCAACTAGGATGATAAAGGGACTGGAGCATCTCCGATGATAAAGGGACTGGAGCATCTCCCCTGTGAGGAAAGGCTGAGAAGAGTTGGGCTTCTTCAGCCTGAAGAAGAGAAGGTTGAGAGGGGACCTCATCAACACATACAAATATCTTAAGGGTGGAAGTCATGAGGACGGAGCCAGACTCTTTGCAGTGGTGCCCAGCGACAGGACAAGGGGCAACGGGCACAAACCGAAACATAAGAGGTTTCAGTTGAATATGAGGAAGAACTTCTTGACTTTGAGGGTGCCCGAGCCCTGGCCCAGGCTGCCCAGGGGGGCTGTGGAGTCTCCTTCTCTGGAGATATTCAAAGCCCACCTGGATGGAGGCCTGTGCACCCTGCTCTGGGTGAGCCTGCTTGAGCAGGGGGGTTGGACTGGATGATCTCCCAAGGTCCCTTCCAACCCTTGCTATTCTGGGATTCTGTGAGCCAACCACCATTTCATGGGTGTCTGAACTGATGGGAAGTATAGCATGAGCTTCAGTAAGAAGCAAAAAGTGGGGTGCAAAATTGACTCTGGTTTTCTTCAGGGTCCTGGGTTTATAACGCTGATTACACAGGCATGAGACGGAGGGTAAAAAGCCTGGCACGGCGCCCTCCCCTGCCAGGCAGGCTTGCAACCAGCTGCCAGCACCGGGACTCGAAGGCTGAGTTCAAACTCTGCAGGCTCTTGCTGTGGACAAGTTTTTCACTCCCAAAACGCCCAGTGCATCACATTTCAGCCACCGGGCTAATTCTTCCCCAGCAAAAGGCATGATGGAACAAGTGCTCCCAATCAAAGGGGAAACGCAGCCAGTCAACAAAATCCTCCCCAGGCTATCAGGCTTTATTCCTTCCAGTCACCTCAGATTTGTTTTTCCAGTTCTTTCACAAACAGCTCTGGGCCTCCTCCAGCCTGCTCCCTGCGGGACCACACCAGGGTCTTCAGAGCAACTGTGAAGGTTCAGCTCAAGCAGGATACAAAACTACAGAAACGTGCTCCATCACCCCCAAAGCCCCATTATAGCATTTAATAGCACACCAGTGTTAGGAAAAAGCTCTTTTTCCCCCTAACAGAAAGGGTTTTACCCACCAAGCCTGGAACACCAGCATACAGCCCTTGTAGAGGCACAGCAGGGCTCCTGCTGCTATCATCTGTTAATCCACCATCTCAAGTCCCCATGCCCTTGTCTCAGCTCTGAATTTCAACATCTCAGGTCTTTACCCACTGCAATACAACAGGACTGCTGTTCAGGCACACACACAGGGTCAGGAGCTCCTGAGAAGTGTCCAAGTAACCCTTGGCCTCAGTATGAAAGGATGAAATGGGAACAAAACTGCCCCATTCCTACCTATGCTTTCTGCCTTCACTTGGTTGAAATTCTCCTTGGTCCAGAGCAGGGACAGGCTTGGAGCTCTGTCCTAGCACCTTTGCTAGAAGCACCTCCGAGAGGTGTTTAAGTCTGTCTTCCAGTTGCTGTCTGGATGATATCCTTCCAGCTCTTGGCCAGCAAGGGCCCAAAATGAAGCACAGCCCATCAGCCGGAGCCTCTTTACCATCAACGAGAAGAGACAGGCACAATCTGTCTGACCTGTTTCAGGTATCTGTCTGCATGTGGATGAGATGAAAGTGCTCATTTCCTCCGCTGCCTATACAGGGGGGCTGAGGGTAAGTGATTGGGATGTTAGATGTCAACCTCTGGACAGGTGAATTGCATCCCGACATTCCCCATCGTAAGCTTTTCAGAGTGGAACTATCCCACGTAGCAACTAAGATGAAAGCACTTCCAGCCCCCAATGCCAAAGGTAATGCTACACTTCAAGCAGGAGATGAGAGGCCAATACCCTGAAGTGTCTACCACCCAGAAAACTTCACAATGTTTTCCCTGTAACAATATTCTAAGTGGATCCAAGTCATTTTGAGGGCTGGCTGAAGAGAAGGCAGAGCTGCAGG
>NW_009259228.1:43030-51573 GCF_000687185.1 Egretta garzetta
AAAAACCTAGGCACTAAAGGCTTTCTGCAGCGAGAGCAGCATTGCCCAGAGAGCCTGCAAGGCTCGCTTCATGCCCATCAAGAGATGCACCAGGACAGACATGCACCAGGACAGACTGGGAGGTATGCACGCACGCAGCAGGGCGGGGGCAAGGGCATGGGAGAAGAAAGGATAGAGCACCCAGCCCGCACATTTCTTCTAGCGGAGAGACACGGGATTTACAAGCCAACCTTGAGGATTCCTCTCTTTTCCGTGACTTCTGAAATAGGATCCTTTGGGGCAGGCAACAGTGGAGCTTGATGCAGACAAATGCAAAATAATGAGTCTAGGGGCAGGAAGCCAAAGCAGACAGCGCACGTTAAATGGAGCTGTCGTGCTGCTGAGGCTGGCCAGGGGACAGATTGAGGAGTTATTCTAAGATTTGTGAACCCATCAGCCCTCGTGCTACAGAAAATAAGAAAATTAAGCTCAGACAGGGATTGCAGGCAGAATAACCTCCCTGACAACAGGATGAATGAGGAATAAGTTGTTACAAAGGGCCCTCAAATCAAATAGGGGGGGAAAAAAAAAAAAGAAAGCATGGAAGAGACTGCATAACATTTACCTACAGTGGGTAAGCTGAATGGTTGAATGGTTCTTGAAGAAAACAAGAAGTTCAGATTAGCTCCTGAAAGGGTGACTTACTAGTGGCAGAGCTTCTTATTCCACCCCAGCATACAATTGTCACCAAGTTTGCAGGCTCCTGCCTCAGATTTTAAACATTATCTCTTTGCATCCTAATCCCAACGGGTACTTGCTCCCATTGCCCCCGCAGAGCAAGCCACGCCGGGAAAGTGTGACTGGTGGTTCTTTACCTCCACGCACCAGCTGCCAGTCACATCCCAGTTCCATAGCACAAGATGTTTCATTATTTTGATTTCTGGGGGGTGGGGGGGGTGCTCCCCTTTTTCTTCTCCCCTGGGTTTTATTCTGAAATTGCTCTAAGCTGTGAATTGAATAAACTCATTCTAGATGCAGACTTTGAAATACAGGAGATGAACCCGAGCCACGAGATGCTGTAGTGCCTGCCAGCCCACCATTGCTGCAGTCAACACAGTTCAACCAGCTTCAGCAGAATTTGAACAAGACCTCATAACCCTGCTGCAACTGCAAGGCTTGCCAAAAAGAGATGTACTTAGGAAGCATGCTCCAAAAAAGCCCAGCCCGAAGCTTCCTACCTCTTCACAAGGAGCACACTGCAGACAATGCCCTTTTTTGAGGACCCTAAATAGGGCTACAGAAGCAACTCCATACCTCTTTCTTTTCAAATCATACATCTTCCTCAAAACTCAGACAGGCTTTCCTTTATCTTCTCAAGAGCATCCTGCAATTGCCTTGTTTTCTCTTTAAAATGGTAGAGATTGCAGGCCAGCTTTACACAGCTCAACTTGCACCCATGGATTGGTGACTACAATATCCAGCTCAGCTAGCTGCCCTGGGCCTTTAGAAATCCCCAGCCAGGGAGTAGAAGGTACAGGGACCAGTACCTTACATGCTGTAATCCTCCACTTTTTCTTCTCCATCCATTTAATCTCTAAAGCTGGCCAGTACCAGAGGGTCTTCCCTACTACCTGCCTGGGACATTCACCACCAAAAACTCCATTGCTGCCACAGCAAGGACACATGCAAGGACTCAGCAACAACTGCCCCTTTCAGAAGATGTGAACAGGCTACAGCTCCATTAGAGTCAAAATAGAAAGATGAAATTCCAGGATTTACACTTCTGCATGGGCATCTTCTACTGGCGGTTTCATCTGAGCAGCCGCCCTTTACTCACCTCCCATCCTGAACGGGTTTATCATCCACTCCATGGCTGCTCTGAATTACCCCAGAGGTGACCGTTTTTCAGCAACAAATTAAACTGTCACAATACATTCCTTTCTACACTGTTTTTCAAAATATGTGAGCCCTGGCTGCCAGAGAATTGTTTTGGAAAGATTAGATTAGGTGCCTCGGAAACTGCTTTGAGAAAAAGTAAAGGTTTTTTTCACTTCTTGAATAAATCTACCTTTCCCTCCCCCCCCAGCCCCAGGGAAGGATTTTATCCTCAAATACTTGGTCAGTTAACTGCACCTTCTTTTTTAGATCTTTCCACAAAAAGTGCCTTGGCATGGGTGACCAAAAGGGAGATGGTTCCTTTTGCAATCATCTGCCGCCAGCACAAATCAAGATCCTAAAGCCCTCTGTTTTTTCAAATCATTCCCCATCCAGAGGGCTGCAATATCTCTTTTCAATTGCCCACATTTTCCTACTGTTTTTCCAACCCACAACAAGCCAAGGCACTCAGTTTTACCAAAGGATATCTACCCATTTCTGCAGACACAAGCCCCACTTACAGCCTGGAAGACTTCCACGGAAAGGACTGCTATTCCAGCCCTCCACTCACGTCACTTTTAAGACCAGATACCTAACAAATTAAAACAACAGACAAGACAACCTTGCTTGAAATGATAAAAGAAAACAAAACCCCACCTTCCCAGGGTTCATTGTGATGACAAAGCATTTCATCAGAAAGTCAGATTAGCAACACATCCACAATTGGGTGCTGAATCTTTTGACACTCATCAGTTACCAAAGGAAGAGGGAAGCTGATCTTGCAGTCAAAGCACTGGACTAGGACAACAATTTCTGTACTCAACTCTTCTCTAGGCTTCTCCTGTTAACATGGATTTCCATTCCTCAGCTGTAAAACAAGAGGTTGTAATAACACCTCTCCTTTCCCTGCCCAGTGTCAGCCCTGGCTATAGGCACTGGTAGATATTTGGGGTAGAGACAAGTTACCCATGAAGAGGAATAGTGATCATATCTACCAGCAAAACACTGGGAAACAGAAAGAAGAAAGATAAACTCATGGATTAACTAATTTTCCACAACTAGAACTTGGCACTTGAAGTGCATTTTTTTTTTTCAGTTTCTAGCAGATATGAGGAGCAGTGAGGTCTGGACACTTCATAGGTTGGAAGAGGGCAGCTGCTTGGGGCATACCCCACAGAAGAAGAGGAACAGCAAAGGTTCCACTGATGTGGAGAAGTACTCTCTCTTACCCGTACAGATTACTGCGTTCATCATGGAAGGAATGTGGAGCAGAGGATATCCCATCTGGCCCCTGATAATCAGGTGCAGTAGTTGTGGGGATCAGCCAACCAATCATTAAGCAAATATTATTCAGGGTCTGAAAGTCCTAGCTTTCATCCTTGCAGGACAACTGGCCAAACTCTTGCCTGGGATGGCAGATAGGGCATTATCTTGGGAAGAAAACCATGATAGTAGTTACTGCAACCAAATAAGAAAGGCCATTTTCCTCCTATTTGTATTCTTGAGGCTGCTACAAAATAGGGAGAGTACCGCTCTCACCCCACTGAGGCATTGCCTCATTAGACCCAGACTGAAGGGTTGCTGACATGGTCTGCCCCATGGCAGGAGGACCAAGGTAGGCTTATGATGACACTCTGCCTAGGATCAGCCCTAAGATCCTGTGGTTTGTGGTGGGGGTGGTAGCAAACCAATCTCTCGGAGGCCAAAGTTAAGCTGCAGTGGTATGCCCACAAAAAGCACTTTGCTGCAGCTCTAAATAACCACTATCAGTGGTTTAAGAAACTTGTGAGATCCAAAAGCACCCTCCATCCTCAGCCACCCATCACAGGTCAGCATGGTCGGCAGGGAAACAGCAACATTTACAAAGCAGCCAGCTGGTGGACCTCCCAGTCCAACGTCAACTGATTGTCCCTATCACTGCATCTGCTCAACAGCCCCATGGAGATCATCATCTGCACGTCGAATCCAGGCTGCACTTACACAGCCCTACCTTCCTGCCCAGTCTTACAGCTCTGTCTTCTTGCTTTCCTTGAGTCTTGGTCAACATTACCAGTTTGTGGAATGACTTCAGTCTCTGAACAACCAACTGAAATACATAAAGGGACAGTATTTTCAAAAGACAATGCTTTTCACACTTGAAAACATCTCCAATTAGGTGAGTGATGTCTTTAGCTACTGATCCTTCAATACTGGGTGTATTGCAGGGATGGGAGCACAGCACAAACAACACGTCTGTGTTGAATTCGCCAGCCACTCTCAGAAATAGGTCCTGATGTTGCCTCTGTGGTGGCTTTCTGGGATTAATATTGTGGCTTGCATCCCTTCTGCACAAGGAGCCGTGGTACAATTGAACCAACTGTACCAGGTGCCTCTTGCACAGGAATCAGCCAAGAGATTTCCACCCTCATCCATCTACCTCCCTGCTCTGCCCCAGACCCAGTGAGACCCTGTGACCACGAGCCACAGCAGCACGCAGCCTCCTTGCTTCTGTGGAAGAGCAGGAGCAGAGGCGCTCTTCCAGTTCTAGGTCCGACTCTCATGCCTCTGTTTTCCACCTTCACCACAGTCATGGTGGTCATTTCTTTCCAGCGTGTGTGTGTTTTGAGAATGAATACCTCGATGATTGGAAATTCATAGGGACCACCAGAATAGCCATAGAGTTGTCAACCGAGTACAGCAGGATGGAGGATATACATCTGTACTCCTAGGAGTAAAGAGACCAGGTCTGACCCTCACAGACTCGAGTACAAGTCACAGCCACCACATCCCTCAGCAGAACGATGAGGCAGAAAGCGGAGCAGGGATTTGCATGTACCTCCTCATCCATCAGCAGCTACGCTGACTGCCAGAGGGGAGGTCACACCAGCAATGTCCCCCCCCGCCTAGCCCCCCAGCAATTATGCTCGTACTCCCTCCCACATCAGCGGAGCAAGAAGCCAGCACACGCCTGTTGAAGCAGGTCAGGGAGCGGACCACTCGCCCGAGGCTGCCTGCATGGAAAGTGGGACAAGCCCTCCAGAAAAAGCTAGCTGGCCTCATACAAAATCATGCAAATCAGGAAAAGGCCGGGAGAAACAAGACTGGGAGAAGCCTTGCATGATCAAGGTTACGTATTCAGCCTCTGCACACAAGCCGGGGGGGAGCCAAGGGGTGTGCATGCACACACACGCACACGGGCAGGAGACACCTCCTGCTTTCAACAGCGTTTGCTGGGTCTGCGCACGCCAAAGGAGAGAGTTGTGCTGTTCCCAGCAGGAGCCTAACGCAGCCGGACCCAAAATGAGCCATTGCATCAACAGATCCAAGAAGAAACAATGGAAAAGTTAGTTACGGGATTAGCACACATACAAACCAGAGTCTGTCCCGTATTTACCTCTGAGAAACAGTGATGTTTTATTTACTTATCGTGCTCAACTACTGTTTTATCTATTTATCATACCAACCAAAGCCTGGTTTGTAAAGCCCTTCTCTTCTTTTTCTGGAGGATGAATTCCAGTCCCTCGCGTAACACTAAGCTCCCTGACATCTCATTCTTGCTCCGGCAAAGCCAGCCGCAGGGAAGGAGCACGGATGCTATGGTCACTGCAGAAATACAGGAGCTAAGGCCACACCAGGAGAACCACTCTGGCTGCTGCAGTGGCTAGCTGGGGTAGGACAAGGGACAAAAATGCATCATTTGCAGACTCCAGTTTCATACATTCGAGCTTATTCTGTACACATGGTTTGGAGCAGGCTGAACAGAGCTGGATGCAAGCCACAGAACTGCTGAAGACAGCGTGGAGCATCAGAGCAGACTCAACACTGATACTGAAGAAAGCCTTCATGACAGCAGCCTGGTACCCCAACAAACGGCTGATGGATGGAGCTCGCTTCTCAGCAAGCCTCTAAACAAGATCCCACCTTGCCTGGGGCCCAAGCACTTGCTAGCCAGGCTCTCCTTTGGAGATTTTTCACTGGTCTGCTTTTCTCAGGGGAGACGATCCCATGCACTCCCCCTACCAGCCAGCCATGCTCCGATTCAGCCTGGACCAGCAGGATAACCAACGCTCCACCTTGCACAACAGCAGCCTCCACAAAGCCTTTTGCCACTGATCTCCTCCTCGCTTCCCTTCCTGGAGAGCCTGTGAGAACAGGGCAGCCCGGAGCAAACCCTGCTGCGCAGATCTGCATCCCGCATTTCGCTCCTGCTCCCTGGCTTCTTAGATCTTGTTCCTCTCCTTCTCCCAGTAAGAGGACAACACCCTCTTCATTTCACAGGCCGCAGCTTCTCCCTCACATCTGCTGCTCTTTCAAGGATGCTAAACAAGCAGAAGACATACAGGCATCTTCCCAGAGACACTGCAGCAATATCTCTTTTTTTGTATTTGTCAAGTTATTGCTCCCACACACATGCATCTAAACTCAGCTCCACCAGCTCTTTCAACTTAAATATGAGCAGTCTGATCTGTAACAGGTTTAGCTATGGAAAAGGAAAAATCCACTATAGCTTGGCCCACAGCACTGTGTTATGCAAGTACCTGGGCTGCCTCTGCGTTATCAGAGTGCCCCTCACCTAGGACATCCCACCCTTTTAGTAGCCAGGCTGGCTATCTGCTGGCTCGGTATCGCTCCCGAAGAAGAGAGCCCAGTGAGATAAAGCAACCAGCTGAGCCAAGACCAGAGAGGGGGTCAGGACTCCCAGGTTCACAGTCCTGCACTTTAACCACAAAGTCACCTTTCAGCACAGAGATGAGCTGTTCTAAGAGGCCATGTTGCTGTCAGATGGGCACCACAGGCAGGTCATGCATTGGAAAGACTATTCCTTCTGTAGGCATTCAGGCCCTTTTGCATCACACACAGCAAGCTGTAAAACATATTCCAGCAGTGAGAATTTGATAATGAAATTTTGCTTTTACTGGTCATTAAACAGTGCTGGTCTCACATTACAGACAAGCCAAGAAATAGGTGGCAACACACAGAATAAAATGAATCATCTTCAAGCATTTTCCTCTGGCTACTTGTAATTATAAACCAAATGTCATTAGTTTCCCCTCTCTCCCTGCAGTAAATAATTAACTGCAAAAGAATATTCCTCTTGGCCCCATCCTCCCCAATCAATTTTGCTTTGCAACAGCGTGCCGTCTGGATCGCTCGCTGTGTCAGTGCACCTGGGTGTTATCCAAAACATTTCACAAGACGTAGAGGAGCATTGTAACTGTTAACTTCAGTACAGCAGAGACCTTTTCTTATGGGTACGAGAGGGCATCATCACGTAACTCCCAGTACTTAAAGCTGACAGCTCTGACATAGACGGCTGAGCTCATTCACTGCAGCAGCATCACTGCAGCCATCAGCGGAGGCAAATCACGCACTCCGAGCGCTCCCGTCACACTCCTCTGGACTGCCTGAGCTCTACTGCCAAGACGTAACAAATTACAAAGTTACCCTGAAACTACCCTGAAATACAAACTTTTCTATTCCTTTCATTGGTTTTGAGAATAACACACACACACACACACACCCGCCCAGATTTCATCGGGGAGGGAAGGAAGTCATCTCCATAACAGCACTTTCATTTTTAAGAGACTTTAACCTTGAATCCCAGATCCAAGTTGAATATTGCGACTGCTCAGTCATGCACAATAACCTGTTCACCTCTTGCTACTTACCCCTATCAACCTGACACTCATACAGACTCCGAAACGAACAGGTAAGCAAGAAAACCTTCAGAGCACTCATTCCTTTTGCCCTGCTGAAAGATACCTCCTGGACGTAACCCCAGAGGAGAGGAAGGATGATGCCAGGAGGAAAGCATCTGGGGTTGTTCAGCCTGGACTGGGGTTGTTCAGCCTAGAGAAGAGGAGGCTGAGGGGAGTCCTCATCGCCCTCTACAGCTGCCTGACAGGAGGGGGGAGCCAGGTGGGGGTCGGCCTCTGCTCCCTGGGAACGGGCGATAGGACAAGAGGAGATGGCCTGAAGTTGTGCCAGGGCAGGTTTAGGTTGGACATTAGGAAACATTTTTTCACCGAAAGGGCTGTCAGGCTCTGGAAGGGGCTGCCCAGGGAGGAGGTCGAGTCCCCATCCCTGGAGGTGTTTAAAAGAAGGGCAGATGAGGTGCTTAGGGGCAGGGTTTAGTGGTGGGATGGCAGGGTTAGGGGAACAGTTGGACTTGATGATCTTAAAGGTCTTTTCCAACCTAAACAATTCTATGATTCTATGAAAGCAAGGCTGCCCTGCAGGGAGGCTGGGCTTGGTTGGGCAGCTGATGGAAGCAGGTTGCATACAGATACACAACCAATGAGCAACACAAGGTCTGCCATTTGTTCCTAGCTGGTTTTTTTAGGATACTAAGTCAAATTCCCTTTAAAAAAAATGCATAAGGAGAGCACAAGCAAAAACAAGAGCTAGGAGAAACCTCCAGAATTGCAGGAACACCCTTCCTGCAACAGCCAGAAAACCCCAGGAGAAGCAGAGAAGCATTACCACCGGGCAAACATCTTCATTCTCACATGCAGTCTGGGTTTAGGATTATGGTTTTATGGGTTAAACGCATACCAGGTTTAGCTGAGCTGGCTATGAAGTCTTCAGTAAAAATCTCCACTAGGAAGGTGGAAAAAAAAAAAAAAAGAGGAAAATGCCGCCCCCAAAAAAGGGGAAAAAAAAAAAAAGGAGGGAGAGTCCGCCTCCAAAAAAGGGAAAAAAAAAGAAGG
>NW_009259228.1:52010-55632 GCF_000687185.1 Egretta garzetta
GAAAGGGCTGTCAGGCTCTGGAATGGGCTGCCCAGGGAGGAGGTCGAGTCCCCATCCCTGGAGGTGTTTAAAAGAAGGGCAGATGAGGTGCTTAGGGGCAGGGTTTAGTGGTGGGATGGCAGGGTTAGGGGAACAGTTGGACTTGATGATCTTAAAGGTCTTTTCCAACCTAAACAATTCTATGATTCTATGAAAGCAAGGCTGCCCTGCAGGGAGGCTGGGCTTGGTTGGGCAGCTGATGGAAGCAGGTTGCATACAGATACACAACCAATGAGCAACACAAGGTCTGCCATTTGTTCCTAGCTGGTTTTTTTAGGATACTAAGTCAAATTCCCTTTAAAAAAAATGCATAAGGAGAGCACAAGCAAAAACGAGAGCTAGGAGAAACCTCCAGAACTGCAGGAACACCCTTCCTGCAACAGCCAGAAAACCCCAGGAGAAGCAGAGAAGCATTACCACCGGGCAAACATCTTCATTCTCACATGCAGTCTGGGTTTAGGATTATGGTTTTATGGGTTAAACGCATACCAGGTTTAGCTGAGCTGGCTATGAAGTCTTCAGTAAAAATCTCCACTAGGAAGGTGGAAAAAAAAAAAAAAAGAGAGGAAAATCGGCAAATTTAGACTCAAAAAGCATAGAAAGAACAGTCAAAGAAAGAGGCAGAAGAAAGAATGAAAGGAAAACCACGACACAGAAGAAATAAAGCATAATACAAGGAAAGGAAAAATTAAATGAAACAGATGCTGAGGACAGTTCAGGAAAAGATAAACCATGAAAAAGTAGAATGAAAACTGGACGGGAAAGATAAGAGAAAGAGGAACGTGCCATGGCAGAGCAGTTGAATGGCAGTTGGCAAATAGATCATTTATCTAATCTCATCCATATTTGTCAAATAATTTATTTGATTAATACTCTTTTGCGGTCTTCAACCAGCTATGGAGCAGATCAAATATCATTTCATAAATATATTATTAGATTAACACAGGTAAAATTCAAATACGGTCAACATTTTTATCTGCTGCTTAAAAGCTCTGGTTGCAAGTTTACACTTCAAAAATGTTAAAATAGAAAGCAGATAAAAAATTACAATTAGATAAAGAGTGCTCAGAGCACAATCATTTTGTTTTCCCTAGACCAACATAAAGTATAGCGGCATAGCACATCTTGAAAGACAGGAGACAAGACATTTCTACCTCTTCCCTTCATCACCCTCCCACAAGGAACCCCTCTCCACAGGGAGTACTTTTTGTCTTGGGTTTTGTTTTGTTGCATATTTCCCCCACATTCAACTGGTTTACTCTTTAAAGCTTTTTTTACACCAAGAAAACCTGGGAAGCTCCAAGGGCAGCCTAGCAGGAAGGTAAATTTGGGGTGCACCAGCAGCAGGAGGGGCATCAGGCTCCAGGCCAGTCTCCAGCCTGGAAGCAAATGTTCAGGTTTGTGAGCTGAACCTTGCTCCTCCCAAAGGGAAGAGAAGTTAGGTGAAAGATGACCACGTGGACAAGATGACCTCAGGACCTCTGCTCTCACAGGGAAAAGCTTCTCAAGTACCATCAGCCTTTTCCAAACCTCCCTAGGACAATTAGGAAAAAAACATCAATTGGCAATTTTTCAGCCTGTTTTTTTCCCTTCTTTGGCCCAATACAATAGCAAGGGAGTCCCCTGGAGAGTCCTCACACCACTGGGTGAAAGCCGCCAAGGCAGACTATCTCCACGCACATGGTTGCGGTGCCACCAGGGAGCCCTGTGAAGCGCCGCCGGAATCCATGAGGAATCTGTGGCCACTGCTCTCTAGGCCAACATCAGAGAGGCCCGAGGTTACTCCCACCACTGCTCTACCTTCACCACTGATAGCAGACAAGAACCCAACTTGCCACAGGAGAGAACCACACCAAGGATAACTCCTTGGGGCCAGAAAAGTATCCCTCAGGTCATGAGTCTTGTTTAAATATTACAGCAATATCCCAAACTAAGATAATGATTGCTAATTACAATATCATTTTAACATAAACATGTAGGGTATTACTATGCATACTTCATCTCTTCTTAATTAAAAGAAATAAGAGGTTCACAGAGACCAAAAAAAAAAAAAAAAAGACCTGCTGACAGCTCCCACCCCAGAGCAGACTTTTCTGCAGGGATAACACCCGCCAACCTCCAGACCCACCAAGGAGACTGAACAGGGAATTCAATCAGCACCAGCCTCCCCGGTGCTGAAATGAAGCAGTTGGCACGTTATTAATCACACAGGGAAAATGTTTGACGAGAAGAAGGAAAGGACCAGACGTACAGAGCAAGGGGGGGGGATGCACACATGGATTCAAAGTCACGTCTGTGTTCACAAACACTTGGAAAAATCATGCAGATGACCAGCTGCAAAATCAAAATACTTTGGAGCTCTGCAAGGATAAACACATTAGCATTTCTGACCAGGAGAAACCAAAAACCAACGTACAACCCTCTAGCAGCTCTTTAGTTGAACCCGCACAAAGCGTCATGTGCTCGTCTCCATTCAAAACCAGTTCCTGCTCCGACCCGCACAACCAACCCGTGCCAACCAGACTGGGGTACGTCATACCAAAGCCTCACCAGGAGTCTATACCCCCTCTGCCTCTCAAAGACCTACCCAGGAGCAAGTTTGCACGGCACAGTCATGACTTAGGCGACTGAAATAGTCAACGGCCTGACCCATTCCTGCCGCACCGTCCTCCTGCTTCCAGCTGTCCTAAGCATTTCTCCAGCCGCTCCAGTTTGCCAGTCCTCTCTGATTTCTCATCAGCTCTTTTGTCTCCAGGCACGCTCCGCTGCTCGAGGCAATGAAAATGCATCCCCAACCAGGTCCAATACGGGCCGGGTGAGCTACCAGATGCACCTGCTCCCACTTGGGGTGAAGGGGTTGCACCCCTGGACCCCGCAACGCCCTTGCATGGCAGGCGGAGCGCAAGCAGCCTCCACACGCTGCAGAGCCCCGGCGGCGAGCGTCCCTGGGAGGAAGGGAGGTGCCGCAAGCTCCGCAGAGCCGCACGCACGCAGGAACAGGGGGACCTTGCTCGCTCGCTCACGCTTGCTCGCAGATGCACGTACCTGCGCCTCCAGCACCTGCACACCCCCTCCACGCCTCACCCCTGGCCTGCGATGCCTGGCACTGCCGTGGTCTCTCCTGGGGGGTGCCACTCCAATGGGGGGCGGCCAGAGGCTACAGGCACCTGCTTTGGCAAAGCATGGGGGGTCCAGTGCTCCCCCTCGGGAGCACCACAGGGGCAGTGTGGGGGATGCAAGGAGGTGAGGGAAGGCAGAGGCAGGGGGCTGCAAACTGGGGGGGGGCAAGGAAGAGGAGAGAAAGAGGGCAGAGAGTGCTGCAGCTTGGGGACATAGAGGGGAGCAGGAGGGCAAGGAGGGAGAAGGAAAAGGGGCTGCAGCTTGGGGAGGGGGGAGGAGAGCAGGACGAGTGCAAAGGGGGTGCAAGAGGAGGAGGGCAGGGGACAGAGAGCAAGGGGGGTGCAGAGGGGATGGGAGAGCAAAGGGGGTGCAGAGGGGATGGGAGAGCAAAGGGGGTGCAGAGGCTGGGGCTCGGTGGTACCCCACTCCCCCCCACCTCGGCGGCCTGTCCGGGGCTGGGGCC
>NW_009259228.1:56947-60723 GCF_000687185.1 Egretta garzetta
GTGTGGCCTGCCTTTCTCGGCCGCCAGCGGAGGCCCGGCACACAGCGCGTTTTGGGGAAGGAAGAGCAGAGACTGCTGAAATGTGGTATTTGTTACCGGTCACAGTCCCCAGCCGGTAACCCATCGGCTAAACCCAGCTCGCAGCGTGCTTTTAGCTGGCCCCTAGAACTCCTAGGAAAATAGATGGCTCCGAGAGTTATTCAGGAGAAATTTAAACAGGCCTCAGAAGACAAGACACCCGAATTGGCTCTGTATGAGGCAGCTGGGCTTAGCAGCAGAGATCCGTACCGCATGAACAGAATTACTCCCAATTACAGGCAGAGGTCCGAGTGAGGTGAGAGGCTCTGATCTTTGGGTCCCACAAGGAGCACCGCTAAATCGGAGCTAGGAAACCTGGACAGACTCAAGCTTCATTCCATGAATTCAGGTCTGTCAACGCAGCGCTTCCCATCCTGTCACAGTACGCCTATGTTACCAGACATTTTCTACTGTTGGGCACCGTGATTCCCCTGTTACTCTGGAAAGTGGATAGTGGATCGCATAGCCACCTTGTTACCCGGGAGCATGCAGAAGTGATTAAGCTTTGATGCAGAATACGATGCCGAATAAAGTATGCATTCCTGGTACTGGAAAAGCACTGTTCACTCTGATGTACGTTGCAAGCACACCACCACAATTTATTGTTTCCATTATAAAAGTATCTAGTAATCTGAAAACGGATCTAGAAACCATTGTTCTAGATACTATGCTTGACATTTAATAAAAAGAAAGCTCATGCCCTGCAGAGCTTGTAGCGAGAGTTGATTAAGCGAGTTCTACGGTTCCCACTGAGAGAGGAGCGCAGGTTTTTTCAGGTCTCATAGACGTGTTGCACCAGCACAAACCTGCCAGAGCACTTTCTAAAAGCCAGCGTGCAGACGGGTCCAAACTAAAAGGCTGAAGCTTTAACCCACCTCGAAACTCTCTGCTTGCTTCTAACAAGCCCTCCTGATCCTGAACGACCTCTCAGTTCTCCACAGAAGCAAGGACCGCCGCTCGCAGAAGCACAGCATCTCTCCTGAGCAAGCCAACAGCAGGAGCAGCAGCACACGGAAAGGTGATGGGTGTCTTCACAGGCAGACGCACGTACGCACGGTGCACCGCCTCCCTGCGCTACCTGCCTTGTCTTGTTTAGCTGTTTCTGGCAAGCAGGCAGGGTACTGGAGCATGCAGAAATCTTGTTTTTTGAATCACCCTGAAAGCAGGCTCCTATTTTTCAGGACCTAGGCGGCCCAGATGAACTTATCAGGGAGCAAGAACCAAATAGGTAGATACAACAAACACAGCTGTGCGTGAACCTCAGTTTCGTGCTTCTTGGGCTTCTCCGCTACCTACGAGAACCAATAAACACCAGAAGATGGGACCAAAACTGCCTCTTGCTCATTCTTCAGTGCCAGATCGCATCGGGATGTAGGATACCTGAGGACTACTTGTTGTTTGCAGACTGCTGGAAGACAGAGGCATAATCACCTATTGGTGAGTAACAACTACACAATTGCATAGGGGTGATGGAACAAACTTTTGAGGACACAGAGGGTGATATAGCTTAAAGATGTCTTCTCCCCCTTTCTATTGTTGGATTAAAAAAAACCCCAAAGATTGGGGCAAGATCCTCAGTTGTTCCAAAGCAGCAACTCCATTGCTTTTGGCAAAGCTGGGGAGATTCACACTTGCAGAGGTTATAGCCCATTCTGTTTGTAAAAAGTAATTTTGCCTGGACAGATTCTTCCTTCCTTTCTCTAAACTAGAATTTAATTCTAGGAAAATGTCTGGCCTGTCTGAGGCCTCTGGAAGACAGAACCCTCTTTTTAAAATATGGGATGTGCAATGCCACAACAGCAGCGGTGCAAATGCCACTGCAAGAAGGTAGTTCAGTCTACTGACTAGCTACTCTGCTAACTCATCCCATACTGTCTCCAGCTGGACTGGCAAAAAACTCTTCCAGCTACCCACCAGGCATCGTCAATGCAGCTCCTGTGCTCTACGGCAAACCTCAAGGCAGGCAAAAAGAAATGCACAGCTCTCTAGAAATACTGCAGTGATACTGACTATTGCAACCCTTGCTTGACAGGAAAGGGAGGCAAATCAAATACTGGGCTCACTGGCATGCAGAGCAATAAAAAGGAAATTGAGAGAATCTTAGAAGATGCTTTCTGCCACAGTAGTACTGCCAAACCAAAATCTGCATTGGGGTTGACAAGCTGTTCCGTCATCCCCATGCCTTCAGTTTTTCCTGATCATCTTCACCAAACTGTATGTAGCTTGCAGGTGGGAGGCCATAACTCACAGACATGCTTATCCCATCGTGACTTTTTGTAACAGAACTCCAAATTCAGTCTGGGAAGGTACGTCACTGATTTTTTGTAGGTGCTGTAACCCAAAAAATAACTCCTTGCTATTGCCATTCCCTCTTTAACTTCTGCAAGAGGAGAGTCATAGACAAGGCATGAGCTTAGCTCTCCACACAAACTTACGCCAAGAGCTTAGTTAGCAAGTGAACTTGCTCATCAGCTATAGATCAAGGCTATCCCTGACATTTTTTGAAACATTAATCTTTTTTAGAGTTATTTCTAGTAGAAACACCCAGTCAATGGCCAAGTTAAACTATTCTTTCTTTCTTCCTAAAAAAAATCAAAAGAAAATGAGAAGTTCTTGTGATCATCAAAATCATCAGCAAAGTAAATAACAGTAATTTTTTAGCTTCATAAGGATACATACTTGAACACATCCAGATACACATCATCTATTTTTGATACACCGAAGGGTATATCAATCCTCAGCAGACACAGAGGGTAGATGAGTGATGTCAGTTGCTTTTGTTGTTCTGAGCCTCCTGTTACCTTGCCATATCTACACGTTCACCTGCCTTTTAATTATGCGGACTGCTTCCTGGTTCTTGCCATGGCTTTTGACCTTTCCCTGCACTCAGCCAGTCCGTTTTCCTGGATGCATACATTTTCTGTGTAACTGAAACTTTCTTGAAGTGTTTGGAAGGAAGACAACATCACTGTGCTCTCCTTAATGTTGTCTCTAAGAGTGTACTGAGAAAAGCAGAGATCCCCGTGAGTTTTGCTTCCCCACAGCACCACATTTTTCATGAGTTTTTAATTTATTCCTCCTGCAGATACAGCAGACTCAAGAAACCTGCAAGTACTTTTCCCATACTGGGATGGTTTTCTTGCTCCCTGAGCATCGAGTAGTGTCATGGCAGAAAGCAATCAACTTTTAAAATTTAAAGTTTTCTAGAGAACGCAAGTTGTTTCCTCTTAGTATCTGACAATGCAACACAAGTAACTTGCCATGGCAACCAGCTTATGAAACAGAAAAAAAAATTATCATCACAAGGAGCTTTGTTGCTATAGCAAGGAAAGAAGCTGAGACCTTGGTCTTTTTGTTCACTGGTGGGCCATGCATCATCTAGGCAGCAGAACCTGACAGTAGAAATTTATGTTAGATTCGGTGCAAGTCAGCTGCCTTGTGGGCCTATCTGATACTTGAATCAAAACTGAAGTGCAGTCAGAAGGAAAGAAAGAAGTGTTCAGAAGAATTGAAATGGATTCTCAGAAATGCAAGGCCAAATCCATTTCCGCAGCAAGCTGATGCAACTCTAGATGCCAGTAAGGGATGAACCAATTTCTTCTGAAATTAATTTGGCTTCTATTCTCTGACAGTCTCCATTCTCCCCCCCCTTTTTCTTTTTTTTTTTTTTTTTTTTTTTTTTTGTGGGAAAAAATTTT
>NW_009259228.1:61198-78372 GCF_000687185.1 Egretta garzetta
TTGTGTTCCCCTCTTCGGCAACTCTCCATTCCCCCCCCCCTTTTTTTTTTTTTTTTTTTTTTTTTTTTTGAAGTGGAATAAATATCTGCAGATCTGGGAATATTTTGAAGTTACCTGGGACAGAGGATGGAATAGGCTCACAGAGTCTATCTTCAAACCCATTCTCTTTACTGGGATGCTTCTCGGAAGGGCAGACTCATTGCTACATAGCTTACTTGTGTTAGTGAGAGAATTTAGAAATGGCAAAGGGAATTAGCTAAGGGCAGAGCGGGGAAACCCTCATAGTTATTGCTGCGGGAGGAAGTCAAAACTGAGCTTTGTTAGCTCAGAGGAGGACAATTTTGAAAACTGTAGTCACAGAAGCCAGTGGAACTACCTTGTGCTTAAGACAGATGGGCTCATTTGTAAATCTGGAGTGGGCCTTGGGTGTACACAAAATGTTTGCTTTACTTCTGAGCTGGAAAGGATGCCTTCTGCAGGACAGCCTTGAAAAGTGAAAGAAAAACCAGAAGTTTCTTAATCCCTAGACTATTGCAGTGAGCTACAAGTAACACAGCTCCAATTGTGTGATAGAATGAAGTGTATGCTCCCCGTTTCTATTTTAAAAATAATTCTCCCAGTTAAAGTTCAGGATGTTTATATAATAGTATCAGGCTTGAGAAACAGTGGCCAGCCTTCTGAGCTGCCTGGGGGCTTAGCTGAATTTACAGGTAAAATTACTGTGACTCATGGACAATCCTCTTCTCGCTTCCTGGTGAGGCTGTAGAGAAAATACTGCTGGATCACAAGCCCCAACAATAGCATGACTTGGAAAGCAGTCTTTGAGAGAAGCTCTTGATGTATCAGATAAATCTACATGGAGATGCAAGGCTAGAGTTTACTCCCACCAATGAATTGTTATACTGTGAGTGACTGACTATAAAAAGACTATGGGGAAAATCTGAGTCTTCTGCAGCACAAAAAAAACATGAGATAAATGAAAGTAATCTCAAAGAAACCGTGCTAAAACTATTCAACACTATGATTTAACACAAGGGAAAATCTGAGTCTTCTGCAGCACAAAAAAACCATGAGATAAATGAAAGTAATCTCAAAGAAACCATGCTAAAACTATTCAACACTATGATTTAACACAGTCTCCTAGAGACTGGGAAAAGTCTGTGGGCTAATCCTTACTGCAGATCGCACCAAGAGAGACATAGCCACAAGAGACATCACAACTGTGAAATTCTGCAAGCGTCTACCATCATCCCCAAGGGCCAGGGACTCTCAGAGATACCTAAGACTTGGAAGCAGAAGTCCAACTGAGAGACAACACAGAGGAAAAAAGAAAAACAGTCAGTCTCGGTTTCAAAGGGGTTTTTATGATGGACACTGAACTGAAGAGGTCTCCTGCAGTAATCAATTAACAAAACAAAACCCTGAATTAATTAACCAACCCTCAATCAATCAACAAAATCTTCCTCTAGATCATCTGCAAAAACATCACATTGCTCCAGATGACCCAACCAGTGAGTGGGACCACTTTGTTTTTAATCCCCCCCAAAATGGCATTGAGATTGGATTCAATTCTGCTAAATAGAGTGCCCAAGCCTCTTTGAACCAAACCATTTGAAACATTGCAGAATATTCTGAGTGGGCAGAGCAAAAGCATCAGTCCTGGAGGGTTATCTGATCCAGGACAGGATCTTTCTCATCATGGATTTCCTTCTTGAAATAAGCAAGGAAACCAAGCAGCACCTTGCCAGGTGCCTGGCCCCAAGCTCCACCAAAGCTAGAGAGGGGAAAGATTCCTGTTGACTGAAATGATTTCTGCTACCAGTTGGATTCAATCAATTATGAACTGAAAATAGAAACTTGCAGAGGCGAGATGCTCTGGAATCACAGAAGGGAAAGGCTTTGTAATGAGAGCTTGGAAGTGGAAGGAGGTCTGTGTTCCACAGTTTAAAAATACAGACTTCTGATTCCTTTTTTTCTATTAAAAAAACCCCAAACCCAAACACACACACAAGACTTAATTCAAAAACTGGTCATTTCCACTGAGTCAGCCTCCTTGTAGAGGCACCATAGGAAAGAACAACAGTCGTGTCTCCCTCTACATGATATGCAGTAATGTGAAGCCCTCACCTGAGTGGATGGTGGGATGTTTGGACTTCAGATTTTGCTGGGGGGGGCAGGGAGAGATGAGATGTAGGTTAGATCTCTGAGACTGTATTTACAAGCAGCGTTGCTTCTTTCTACAACTGCCTGCTAGTTTTAGTCTGATCTGAAGCACACTGCCCTCTACAGAAAGGTGTCCTGTTTGCTCCTGTGGGTGTTTGCTTAAATCCCCAACAATTTTTTTTTTACTTTTCATGCTTTTTCCTGGGAGTTATAGCTGATCACATGGCGAGTCTAGAGCCTGAGTTACTTAGAAATTACACCAAGTCCTTCATGAAATGCCCCACCTGACCAAGAGTGACCAGGGTTGGTAAGGTCCTGTGTGTCCTTCCACTCTCTCCTGAGCCTGCCAATGTAGATCAGCAAGGGTCACGCAGGATAGGAGGTCTGGTAATGCAGAAATCTGCAAGTTGGGAGCCACACGGATTTTCCTGGCAGTGGTTTGCTGGCATATGTACAGGAGCTTTTGTTAGCTGTCAGCTTGGATTGAACGTCAATCATTCCTTTGGAGCCTGATCCTCAGATCACTGCTCTCTGAAGAAGGTTTTTGCCTTTGTCTTCACACAGCAGGAACTCAGGTCTTCGGAAGTTGAAAGCCTTACTTTTTGTTAACAAGCCCTCGTGATTATTTAGGCCCTGTGTGATTTTCATTTTCAAATTCTACAGCAAAGTTTGAATATTTTGCAGCTTGCATGCTACCAGTTTCTTTATGGGACAGTTTGGATCACTTTACCATGCTCTGGGTCATCTGTGTCACTTTTGCTGGCAGGAACCAGATTTCCAGAAGTGGAAACAGGATGAGTTGCTAAGGGATGTCTTGTGCTCTGTGTCATTTCTGCATTCACTGATGTGCAACAGATTTATCTGTGTAGTTCAAGGCCTGTCTGTACCAGATGAGATTGTACTCAAATCTCAGACTCATGTTCTCACACATTCTCCTGGAGGAGACGCTAGGATTGTTCTTAATTCTTTTTAAAAGAATCTTCTTACTTTGTCAGCTAATGCTGGTTTTTGTCCCCTCAGCATCGAGGAACAATTGCTAACTACATCTGTTTCTTGCAGAAATTTCAAAGCAGCGTTGCGCAGTGTGATTCAGGCATGCACACATGGTAGAACTAGATAGAATTAAAGACATTTGTGTTTATCCAGTTAAATTACTGGTTTCTTTTCCTTTGATTGCTTTTAAATGTACTGGCTGCACATTGTTGCTTTCCCTGCCACGGAGCCCTCCTTCTCATCATCAAACTCAAGCTGCTGAGCCTTTTCTTCTCTTCTGTCAAGTCCTTCACTAAATTCTGGTTTTCCTTCTTTTGTAAGGAGCTGCCCTGAACCTTTGTGAGTCAGTAAAGCTGATGCAAAGCAGTACTCACATAAAACGTAGCTACCCCGTCAAGTGGACAGGAGGATAGAATTCAGCCTTCCCACCATCTCTCTGCTTCTTGGTGCTCTTGAGTCTCCAGTGTACGCTCTGCTCCTGTACCCAACCTTAGTAAAGTCTGCTTGTCGGGTCCCCTTCCATTACACACAACGGTTTTCCTCTGTGGCAGCCTCTTCCTGATGCTCTTGTGGAGCATTTCCAGCTCCTCCTTCATCCCTTTCAGTGATTACCTAAAACCTGCACTGCTGTAGTAATAAAGTCCATCAGTGACCTCAGCCTTCATGTTATTTATAGCAAAGGTAGGCTTTCCTGCAGTGCAGCTGCTTGCCATCAGAGCTAGAGATCCTGAGTTACACAGCTCCCTGTCAGCTTGTGGTGGTAGCAGTATTCCCACGTCGAGTGAGAGTCAGGCTAGGTCTTGGAAGATCTCCTTAACAGTCAGGCTATGCTCTTGTGTCATCTATCCTATCTAGGCTGTCCTGAGAGACCCCTAGTAATGGTGAGGGCATAGTCCTCCCATGCAAGCGCCTGCAAGAGCAACACAGGAATAGCAATCATCCCTTCAGTCAGAGAACTGGCATAGCTGATCTCTCCAGGTTACTTCTACACCTATTTCACACAGATTCTCTTTTTGCTGGCAGTTCCCTGCTTCCTTATTAAAGATCTTTCCCACACTGAAGTCATAAAGTGGACCACCAGCGTCATTTTTTGTTTGCAGTTCGGTCATCCCCTTTCTCCTTGCTGCTCCTCCATCAGGGAAGGTGAAATGCAGAAGAAGACCTGCGGTCATTTGCAGGACTTGTGCAGTGCCTTTGCATGTTTCTAGGAAACTTTTCAGGCAGGTGCTCATGAGCTCAGCAGTGATGTAAGTGTGTGTGTGCGCAAATCAGTCACATACAGTCTGATGGCTTTAAGGGGGCCAATGCTAAACATTTCTGAAGTCAGACCTCCTGCAGGATTCCTAAACTGAGATGCCCAAATCAACATGTTGGAAATTTCTTCTCTGGCCTCGGACTCTTGACTTTGCCTTTTCCACTTCCAGTCAGCGGACTTCAGCTGAGCAAATACTGAGGCTGACGTGCTGAAATGCCGATCAGAAATGTTACGTGAATCCAAGTGATTGATGGAATTTCAGCCACTGACTATGGAAACACAAGTAAGCTAATGTTAATCTACAGATGTTGTATTAACACTGAGGGATTTCCCAGTCCTCATTAGCAGTACGCTTTGATAAGGTTGGAAGGTGTTAGCTATCGTTTCCTTTCAGTAAGCTGTTTAATCGTCGGAGCTTACTGGCAGTGGGATTTGGGAGACTTACACGATCACAAAGTGAATTAAGGGTAATACAATACCCTCCCTCCAGCTTCTCGGGGGTAGTGCACAGGGGAGGGAATGGGTTCAGAGCTGCACTATTCTCCCATTTAAGCAGCACTGGTGTGCTCCAGTGAGGACTAGGCAGGAAGCTGCTGCCTCCCTAGTCAAGATCTTCCTCATTTTCGGGAACACACTTATACAAGTTCTCCTGCAGTGATCAGCACATGCTGGTGAACTTGTTATAGCATGTTCAGCAGCACGTTCTCACCGGCTTACTGACGTCTGATCCAAAGCTTACTGCAGATACAGGGAAGATTCATGGGCTTCTTCAGTGGCCTTCGGACTACTCCGTGGAGGCAAAAATACAACAGAGATACAGACATGGGTGAGAAGACTCTACATTACCACCACATTTCACTCTGAAGAGATGGCAAAAGAGATTCAGCAGCCCAATGCTGTGTATCCCAGAGCAGTAAAATCAACATGAATCCTACTTAATAAGTAATTCAAAAGCACTTTCTGGTTTGTGAATCATCTGCACCCCAGCCTTTCTGAGGATCTTGGGTAATGAGACGAGAACAGTGCAGCTACTGTGGTCACCTCTACCTGCTCACGGGGCTGCCAGCTTGCTCTGGCCCTAATTTCCAGATGCTCTTTTAAAATGCTCTTTGCCGCTGAGTAGTTCTCATCTAGAGGTCTCAGACATGAAGTAATCCTCCTAGCTTTTCTAGAAAAAAGCTGACTGCTATTAAACCTGTTTTACAGGTGGGTAGGCTGAGCTCCAGTCTCCCTGAGATCACAAAGTGTTATTTAGGGCCAAATTGCCTGGGCTGACACATTCCCGCAGCAGGGATGACTGCCTAGGAGGAATATTAGCCTCCTTTGTTAGAGGAAAAAAGCGCCCAGGCAGAGGGGAGGGCTGGCCACACAGACTCTGTTTACATACATGCTTTGCACTACGAAGCAAATAAACCTCGCTGGCCCTGTGGCTTGAATCCAGGTGTCCCTCAGATGAAGATGCAAGCATAGGGTAAACTGAAACACCCTGCTTGGCCCTCTGTGCTGAGCCATCCAGCAGGTGGGAACGTAAAACTCCGCCTGATTGCTTGTGCCTGAGTCACCTCCTCTAGCATTTGTTATTGCCTGGTGTGTTAGCATGCTGCCTGCTGGATAATAAATGACTTCATTCACTGCAGCAGTGAGGACACTATTAAAAATTAACCCTGGCAAATAGTCCTGCATATTTTTTTTTTTCGGTCAGAGCCAGACAATAGGGAAGAGGAGAGGAATGCTGTTGAAATCTGATTTGCAGAAAAGGCAAGTGGTGAGTTTTTATTAATGGAGATGGTTCAGGCTTCAGTTTAATCACTGCAGTTGTTGGCAATTGATGATCAAAATTCAGAGGGCTTAAGGCACCTGGTAAAGTTAAAAGCAGTGCAAGTGGAGAAGACTCAATAGGCATATTGCAGGGGAGGTCAAAGAATGGGATAAACGGAGATTACTATGCTGACATGTAATTTATGACCTGTTTGCAGAAATAAGTGAATTTATCACATGGATGTTATTACCACAGATAAGGAATGTGGTCTGCAGATGAAAAACTCTTCAGTTTTGGTTCAAATATTGCACCCTTTGCTTACAATATCACACTTATAACCATACCCTATCTATAGCAGCATGCAGAGTATATTTACAGAAGTGAAGGGTTTGCATTAAAAATCTGAGGAAATAGATCAGCTGTCAGACAGATCGCTCATTTTCTTGGCTCCTCTTGCCTCCAGCACCCACACAGTATCCATCAAATTGTCTTGAGCCAAACCCTTGCAGGCTGCATCTGAAGTTCAGGCAAGAAGCCAGGCAGGCTTAGGGAGCAGAGACCCTTCTGTCTGCACACCCTTCCCACCGTCTGTATGCTGCAGTCCAGAGCAGGGGAGCTCGGCTTTAGGCTCAACAAAAGATACCTCCTTACTCCCTTTGCGTCGCTCCAAGAAAGGGATTTGATCTGAAGCCTGCTGACGCTCATATTAGTGATCCTGTTGTTGACACAAAAATTGCACCTTGTTCTCAGGCATCATTCAGCTGGCTTTGGTACAGCAGTGAGCAGCACACCCTGTTCTGAGCCCACGGTTCCTCACGACTGTCCCAGACCCTTGAGTGGCTCCATCAGTAGATGAGTTGATACCCATAGATGCTCTAATGCCAGGTGCAGCGACTATGCAAGCACATCCACACTCTGGCTGGTGTGCTTTTTTCCAGAAGCATATCGTCACTGTTGATTTCACAAGCTGTACTGCGATATGACGGCACCTATCAAAGGCCCAAGCTGAGGTCTGCATGTTTGTACTGAGTCACCTGCCCGTCTCCATGTGGCAGAGGTATTTTAAAATGTCAGGCTTCAGCAGATATTATGCTGCAGCAGGGATGATGATATAAAGTTCCTGCATAAACAGCATTACAAATTTGCTGGATGAAAGGTACTCAGATGTTGCTATGTCCAAGTTGGAGACGTTTCTTACTCTAAGATCCTTCCTGTGGCATTTCAGGGACCATGGTTGAAGTATTCCTCAGATTAATTCCTGCTTTTTATTTATTTTCTCTTTTATCTCTCCATCCACACAGAGCTTTGTCATTAGCCCTAGTCCCTGGCTATCTTCATCAGCTATCTGACCCCCCAAGCGCCAAATCCCTTCTGCTCCTGGTCCTGCCCATTGCACTGATGGGCAGTGTGCCTCCAGAACAAGCAGCACTGGTTCCCATGCATCTGGGGCTTGGCCATGCACCATGCCACACAGCAGGAGGGCTTCCAGACTTATCATAAGGGGAGGGTGGTCCCAGGGACCTCTGTTTCTCAGCAGCTGTTTGCCTAACATCTTGGACAAAAAATGGGCATATCAGAAAGTTGGGCTTGCAGGTGCTAAGGTACACCCCGAACATATTTCCTAGATAGCTGCTATATAAATGATGAGGAAGCAACTCAAACATGTGATCACAAGCAAGAAGGTCTGTGGTGTGGTACAGGATCTGCCCTTGCGGAGATGTTGACTCTGTGACAAACAGGGTTTTTCACTCTATGTTTTAAGATCGTATACTCCTTGCATGCAATAGGCAAGAGTTTCACTGAACCCTTGCTGCAGCCAAGCAGCTGCTTGGAACAATGATTTTATTTTAATGATCACTGACGAGCAGTTATTGCAACGGTTGTCAGTTAACACAACAACATTTTATAGATATCTTTGTGGAGGTAGTAGTCTTGTAAGAGCCAATAGTTTAAAGTTAGCTTGGCAACTCTTTGTAGGCCAGATGATGGATGTGATCTGAAATCACTTCCCTTAACTTCAATAGGTTTGGGATCACACCCATGGTGTGGCTATTTATTTATTTATTTATATATATTTCACTCTCCAGGTTGCCAAGTGTTGTGAGGCAAGTATCTCAAAGGAGAAAGAAGTGTCCGATGCAAATAGCTGTAGGCATACGTCCAGCTGATCAATTCTCTAGAAAAGTTGTGAACTGCACCTGGATAATCTGCTTTCCACAAAGCAGGAGCTAGCCAGTAAACATGGAATACATCGAATGTCATTTTAATGCTAGTTTAACTGGTACCCTGATCTGCTACTGCAGGGAGTAACCAACTGATAACTTAGAAATTAGCCAGCTGCCAGCGTTTGATAAACACAATTACTGCGAATGGTCTGTCGACGAATGCCCCCGTGTTGGCACATCCACAGCACGTCATGGGGAGTGACCAGCATAGGGCAGGACAGAGGAGGCTTGTGGGCACCCCGAGGAAGGCAGGTGCTGGCAGTGATGATGTGGTGGGAGCTTTTTTTGGGGGGGCACATTCTACCACACTTCTTAGTAGCATTTTAGACATATCTGTCTACATTGGTCTTCACTACAAAATAGCAAGAGCCAAACACTGCACAGAGTTGTGTTAGTGTAATGCTAATGCAATGCATGAACTTCTGCTCATCTCATTGTGGTAATACTTTTAAATGAACCAAGTCTCCGCATCCCATCTTACTAGAGAAGGCCAGGTGCAAATCCAGCACTGGTTTTGCCTCCGTTATGTTTTCCAAAAGTTCAGATCCAAATTGAAATGGAGATTGTCAAATGTCCATCTCCATTGCTAGCAAAGGTGGGCAAGTCTGGAAACGCAGGGTCTTTGCTCAGACTGTAGGAAGTGAATGAGTCACAGTACTACAGGAACATCATGACTCCTACAGATAACAGTAGTCTGTGGTCACGAGAGGATTCCTACTCTGTATTTCTGTCTTCTGCTGAAGGGATTTGCTCAGCTCAGGCACTAGCAGTTTCTATTAAACCACTATAAGGGTTTAGCCCAGGGTGTCTTCTAAGGTGTTTCAAGAAAAGAGTCTACTGGGATGGAGTGCTTAACCCAAAGTGAAAGCATGCAGTGATAAAGTACAGGGTTACATGGCCAAAAAGCTGGCCTACAAGCACGGCTGGAGTTCCTTGTAGCAGACAACATGCCATGTTCACCGCCACACGCTGTCACCAGCCGGTGGGGCTGCTGACAGGTCCAGCCTTGAAAACAAACTGTCAGGTAAGGCATTTGAGGTAGGTGTGAGATTTGTGTGTTTTATGGTTTTCAATGCTCTGAAGTACTACCTGAGCATCTGTCTTGGTCTCACCCAGCATGCTGAGTTAGGTAACAGAGCTGAATTTTACTGAAACTTCTAGACAGTGCCTAAAAAATAGAGAAGCGTACCACTAATCCATCTTCTCTCATCACTAATCTAACTTAGCTTCTGGAATAACAAAGTACATGGTCCTTTTTCTAAGTACGCATTATGCAAAATCAGGGCCAGGACTGTAAGGACAGTATTGGGAAATCAGGTGTCTCCTGCCATTTTGGGGACAGAAACATCTTTCCCTCTCTGTGAGAATAGGATTCCTTCTAGTAGTCTAGAGGGTGTTACAGATGAATCCCAAGGCTTTCCAAAGAGGCTATCCATGGAAAAAGCAACTTAAGCCCCTTAAATTCTAGGGGAAATCCCAGTATGGGATGGTGCTGTGTTACATCACTTTACATTCCTGTGTAGTATTTGCTGGACTTGAATCCAGGCTGTGTGCAGCAGAAGCATATGTGTAGGGTCAACGGTTCCTTTGACAGAGGAAATAGATAGGACCATTTTTGCCTTTGCTCAGCTCATTCACTGATGCTGAGCCAGAAGCAAGCACAAATCACCTAGTCATCCATGGAGCTGAAACTCCCCTGGGAGCACCAGGGATGGGCAAGGCACTTGAAGCAAAAGAAGCACTTTGGCTCAGTTAGGACAGAGAGCCACGTCTTCTAGGCTGTAGATGCTGGGCCTAGGATTACACAGGTGTGCATGGGGATGCACAGGTTATGCGGCATTTGTTCCAATCTGCAGAACTGCTTGACCCCTTATCTACCTGCTTACCTCCTCCCTCCACTACTGTGGATTGTGCCCCAGCCACCTTATTTCCTCCCCTGTAGGACAGGGATTTGTGAAGGACTTTTGCCAGGGCTGTTGTCTATAGCGTGGCTCGCAGCGGTGCTGTTGCAGTGATGGCTGAAAGCCTTGGTGTACATGACTTGCATTCAGAGTAAGCTTAGAACTGTGCAAAGTGCATGCAAACTAGTGGTGTAATGGCATGCAAACTGGTGCTTTGCCCTGATTAATTTTTTTAAAAGCCCCAATTTCTCCACTGCTTCACACCATATATTGTCACCTACACTGATGGGACGTGAATATGAATTGACGCCTTTCTGATCTGGTAACATTTTGTAGTGGCTTTGCATTGGCACAAAAAGCAAGTACGCATCGCAAAGCTGCTGGTGGCCCTGCCTGAAGACAGCTAGATGAATTTCACAGCTAATGCCTGCTTGGCATAACAGACCTAAAAGCACAGTGAGGCCACAGATTTCTTTACACTGCAAGGAACTAGCAATGCTCCTGAAAAACTATTGCGAAACAGACATTGACCCTAACTCCTTTCCAACCTCAATTCATTTTTCTCTTAGTTTAATGTTGAAAACAAAGTTGTAACTCAATCGTTGACCATGGAATTCACCCCAGCTGAAATGCAAGGACCACCGAAAATGTGGACCAGGTATGAATTATAAACAGCATCAGCAAGAGGCTTTCTGTGTCCCAGGGGCATTAATCCTGCAGCCAATGCTATACCTTTTATATTTTTCTTTTAAGCCTGCCATTTTTAAGCCCTCTCAGCACAACCATCTCTTGCTGAGGATTTCTACTACACCAAGCACTGTGATGCCCTAAACTGAATGAAAGCCCTGTAGCAGTACTACGATTGTAACATCGGGTTTTGTACCCACCAGTTCTTTAGTAAAAATGACCACCCAGCAGCTGTAGGGCAGCCTTAGACTCGGCCCATGCAGTGGGACAGGGTGCCGTATCCTGGAAGAACAGAGGTGTGCAGATAGCATCCTGCAGCTTTCCAAAACCAGGGAACAGTTTGACCCAAAAGAAACTGAGAAAGGTAGATGGCCTTGAAGAGAGACGCAAAACAGTAATCTTTATTTTATGCACAGGCATTTCAAGTTACCATTGATTCATCTTGAGTCAAGAATGATGTAAGTGCAAGATTATATGAGTGCAAGCGTGCTTTTCTGGCTCTCAATATTTTTTCAGATAAGAAGGCTTTTGTTTTTTCTGTAAAAATGGGAAAATGTTACCTTTATTTATTTATTTATTTATTTATAAGCCTTCATTAAAATAAAGGCAGAATTAGGAGATAAGCCCTTCTGGAATTAGGAAATCCTGTCTTGGTGGCTCAAATATTAATACAGTGCCCTATCTCACCTTTGTACCTTGTGTCTTTCATCTCGATCAATCACCTTGACTGCAGCTGCTTCTGGGTAGAATCACTTTGTCGTGAACCAAACCCTGCCTTTTTAAAGCAATAGTACAAAGGAAGGAAAGAGCCCTCCGGTGTGGCATCTGCACTGGGTATTGCTTGAAAGTAAGTGGGATTCCACAGGAGTTCTTCCTTCCCAGCAGAGCTGAATCTGATCAGGGCTTAAGCTAATGAGATATCCCAACACATTTGAAGCCTGCCTTAAGGTTACCTTTTCTCTAAGAGACCCTTCACCATGAGAAGGTGCCATTTGCTGCATTTTTTGCCTTCTAGTACCCTGAAAACATAGCCTGAAACTCTACCAAGCCAAGGAGGGGGTTCGTTTTCCTTGAGCAAGCATGCAGCAATGAGAGGAGACAGGCTCCGTCACTCAGGACCTCGCTGAGGACCTCTGGAGCACGTGGTCACCTTCAGACACCACACGCGCCTTCTGTACCACTTTGGCGACATCAGTAGTTTGGTTTCCTTGTTCACAGAAGCAAGGACAAAAAAAAAGTATGATTGCCCATCTTTCAATGTGAGTTAAAATACTCTACAAAAACTGTTAGTGAAAGTTTTTCTAGGTCTAGTTCAGCTTGAAAAGATACAGCTTTGTGCAAAATGCCATATGTTGCCTGACGAAGCTTTCCTTTCAGATTGCAGTTTATGAATTCACATAAGCCTGTGAAAAGGAGCAAAAACAAATGCCCGGATTTAGTGAATCAGAGAAGATGGGTTTTTTTTCAACTGGATCCTCTCATCGCCCTTTCTTTTCATGCCAGGTGCAGTGACAGCAAAATAAATTCAATTCACAGACTCCTGTCATCCTTCGGATTTTTGGATCAGTTCTTACTCCCTCCTGGCCTCATTCATCGCTTCTGGGGATGAAGTCCTAAACACCTGCCATGGTCAAAACCATCCTCTGAACACAGTGACTTCAACCACCTGGAATCATGAGGTTAATGACGTAGTGAGGACTTCAACCAAAGCTCTTTCTGCAGACCTGAGCTGATCTTTTTGAAAATGCCGTGGTAGTTGCTAGTACTTAACTGACAGAGGAATTACCAAAGGTAGTCCGTGTTCTGTTTATCATGGAATACAAGAAGATGGGAGAGTTTTCCAGCAGAGGAGCAGTCTGGATGGGCGTGGCTGTACCATAGCATGAATTCCTCACTCAATTTCTGATTAGTTTTGATTTTTGCCTTGTTCTATAAAATGGGGATGAATATCCTTGCTCTGTACTATCTACATGGAAAAACAAGCTTCTGGAGGCACATCTTTTACCATGCATGGTATTCATCTGGTAGCATTAGCTGTATCGACAACTTTTTGTGTAAAGATTAAGAACAGTTGAAAATCAAACCCAAATGGGACAAGCCTGAAGATCATCTAGGTGTGGACTTACAGCTAAAGTCATTCCTGTTCCTCTGCTTTCAAGAAAGATGTATAACACTGTGGCAGTGGTAGGATGGCTAACAAAAACGGCACAGAAATAGAAGTTATCCAGGGGGACAGCAAAATTTCAGGAGTTTAGTACGCTTTACTTGGGGCCTGAGTAATTTCTGCCTTCCTGTACTGAAAGAACATCTTAAACAAAGTTGTCACATTTGGGATGATGCTACAGAAATAGAGGACTGCAAATGCATGCCAGTTCTGAAGAAGCTGAGAGGCAAGAGAGAGGATATATAGGCTAACGCACCCCCACCAGTCTGACCCCTAGCAGTGTGTAACGTTTTAGAACAAATTTTGACTGCAAGCATAAGTAAAGACATGCAAAAATGTGGCAAGTATTTACCAAAAGTGGATTATGCCTACCTCTGGTAAGAGGACTGATCTTCTAGATGAAAAAAATACTACTAGTTTGAGACTTTAGGACAGCCTTCAGTACTGAGTCGCAAAGGAAATTGGTAGTTCTGCTGGAAAAGGGGTTCTTATAAGACAAAAAGGTGATTACAGGGCTGTCTCATGGGGAGAAGAGCTCATGCTGCAAGGGGGACTATCAAGCTGAAAGATAGTTTGCAGTGGAGGTTCTTATGGACCATACTCATCTTAATTTCTGTTAGTGCCATTTGGAAAAGACAGAAGCATGCTAATGACATTTGCTAACGATTAAGAGGTATCATCAGAGGAAGACCAGAAGAAGGGGATGGGGTAAAAGGAATAGAATAAAATGTAGTGGTACATGGTGCAGGGTCACATAGTTACAAAACCATTTACTACAGTGGGGACTTCCATTCCACTTGCCTTTGCAACCAGGGAAGACAAAGAAGGAGAGGAACCCCATCTCAATACTCAATGATTTTGAGCTACCAATTTGATACGACTTTGATAACGTGACCCCAGGATATACCAGACATTTACAGTACAGAAAGCAGAGTGTTTATTCTACTGCACAAGACATCTGGAGTAAATTATACTGTTCTGGTCACCCACCTTCAAGGAAGAAAAGCTGGAAAACAAAAACCAGGATGGTAGAAAGAATTGCAAGCCTGTCTTTAATGAAAGGAGATTTTGATCTTGGCTTGTATGACTTAGCAAAATAAATGTCGAGAGGAGATGACAGTGGGCCCTATAAATATGTCAGGAATGCAAACATCAGAGGGGAAGAGTTATTTTAAGCTGAAAAATAATTTGGCAAAGGAACAAGTAGGTATAGCTTGGCAATAAATAATTTTAGCCTATAAATTAGGAGGTCTGTAATCTTCAGAGAGAGGCTTTGGACCAATCTTTCAGAAGAAGGCAGAAGAGGCTGACAGGTATCTAAATGACTCTGATGTGGTCCCCTGCAATAGCAGAAAACTGCTTCCTCTGTCCAGAAAGCCCCTTCTGGTCCTGTAGGTTGTAGTATAATGGCATTCCTAAATGTTAATAATGCAAGTGGCAACAGCAATTAGCTATTAATCAATAATATTAATTAGTGAATTAGGGTGTTGCTTGTGACTGGATAAAACCAGGGGGACAGATGAATCTCTTCTTTGTGAGCTAAGATCCCTAGGGAAAAAGCACGTCCATCTAGGCTTGGTTTTCAGAGGAAGTTTAACTCTATTCCTGTTCATCTGGGTAGTACCACTATAATTAATCCAGCCTAACCCGTTTTGTGGAGTTCCCATGATGGTGAGATCAGAATCAGGCCCAACATCTCCAAGTAAGTCCAGGGTATGCTAATTGTCAATATTAAGATTTAAAAATTTTAAACATTTCTTGGCAAAACTGAAACCTAACTTTGCTCTCCTGCAAAGCTTCATGAATGTACAACATGATTCCTGGATAGAGATCACATCAGCTCCACAGTTATTAATTTACAGGTTTCTCACTGACCTTAGCTCAGCTCTGGGAACGGTGCCAGCACAATTACAGTTAACTCTGAGCACAGCAGACATAAAGCTCCTGTATTTACCCTGAAATTGTGCCAGATTTTTCTTTTGCTCAGTGATGGAAAGATGCATTTCTTCTTTGATTGGTTTCAAATACTTCAGGCTGGGTTGGCCGTAACAAGATTATTTCCAGCAAAAGGAGGAAAAGAAGCGAACTACCATGCAGATGTGTGCATACAGATACACTTACTCCATAACCTGTGGGAATTGTGTCCCAAAAAGAGCTGTGGGGGGAAACTGAGTCAAGGTGACTTGAGCTAGTTACCTGGAAGGTAAATGGCAGAGCTGGGAATAAAATTCAAGGGGCAGATGCTTGATTCAGTGTTGTTTTCACTGAATCACACTGCCTTCCTGGAGCACATCAAGGCCCATCGCCTTCCTTCCTGTGAAGATGGGCAGCTGGGCTGCAATGACACCAGGTGGAGCCAAGTGCACTCATCACCTTGGAAAATCAGGCCCCTAGTGATTTTCTGTGACGTTAATTGACCGTCAGACCCTGCAAGAGGGGAGTCACCACATTTCCTGACCTATGGTCTAAGATAGTCTTTTCCAAACCCCGGAGTAAATTTAATGTTGTTGCAGAGGAAATACTGATGCAATCCACCAGCAGCTGCTGCTCTCCAACGGCCTCCCAAAGGTAGGGTGTATGTTGGAGGTGTGAGGGGGTGAGTGCATGCAAGTAGGGTATTCAAAACCCCAGGCTCTTCCAAATGGCAGGCAGGGCTCTCCGCCTTCCCTCCAGACCTCCTACCTTCCTGCCCCCATGAGAAAGACTGCTAAGGGCTGCTCCCGAGAAAATGCTGGTCACCATACCGAAAGTAAATCCCTGAAAAAGCTCATATGGGACCATTGAGGGTGGGACTGCATTTTCCTAGGTGCCTGATTTATGAATCCTCTATCTAAAGTGGGGAAACGTGGATTCCTCCTAAGTGTGAGTGAGGATGGCAAGAGCGATGTTCTGCGTAAATATATTGTGATGAGTGTAAAAGATCAGGTAATGCGTGTGTTTGAACAGGCAAATTTAATTTATGGACAGATGAGCCTGGATGATTGAATTAACCTGGTTTAATGAATTACTGTCTCTCAGTGGAGCTGTGAAAACTGACTGCATCGTGCTTTAGTCTGTTGCTTTTTTAAATAAATCCCATTAAGGGAAGGCAAGCACATTTGGTTAGGTAGTAGAAGGGCTATTACCGTGGTCAGTTAAGATGGCTCTGCAGATGCACGGTAACTCATTAATCCACTGGAAGTTAATTCCATACATTAGCCCTGGGTATGCACTTGGCACTGATGGCACTGTGGGTTTCTGATGTCTCAGAAAATCCTGCCTCCCTCCCCCAAAATTAGTAAGTATTCGTTCTTCATATCACGGTTGAATAGTGAAATGGAATATGACCATGCCATGCCAATCTTCAACCAGGAGACGGTGAAGGAGGAAAGGGCAGCACATTGCTGCTCAGAGCGCTGCGCCAGTCGTACTCTTGCACCAACAGAGATGTTTGGTCATGTCACCAACAGCCATCGGATCCAAATTATGACAAACTTAATTCTGCCGTGTCTAATCTTTTGACCGCTCTGATCTGGAAATGTAGTCTTTTAATCTGTGCCTTGGTTTTTTACAATACAAAATGCTTTGGTGGAACCAGCCTTGTTACGCATCATGAGTCGTATTTTTCGGTCCTCAACAGAGGCACTCGCCACTTGAGCTAAAGGAGTGGTTGCCTCAGGGAAGCTGTTCCCTGCCTACAGGCTAAGCACAGGTGTGCAGAATCGCCTTTGTGTGTGATGAGTTCCCACCAGCCCGCAAAGGTTTCAGGTGCTGTTGGGAGCAGGGATGCCCCCAAAGGTTTCAGGTGCTGTTGGGAACAGGGATGCCCACAAAGGTTTCAGGTGCTGTTGGGAACAGGGATGCCCCCAAAGGTTTCAGGTGCTGTTGGGAGCAGGGATGCTCTCACCCCCCTCCTAGCGTCACCCCAAGACTTCAGCTGTGCGGTCACCTCCCACCCAAACCCCATGCTGGGTCCTGCTGTGTCTCCCATCCCGTTCCTCTCCTTAATGCCGGGCCCACCCCTGCTCTCCCCACTCTGCTGCTGCCC
>NW_009259228.1:78872-86372 GCF_000687185.1 Egretta garzetta
TTCAGCCTGGAGAAGAGAAGGCTGCGGGCAGAGCTGAGTGCGGCCGGTCAGGGCTTAAAGGGGGCCCAGAGGAAAGGTGGGGACAAGCTTTTTAGTAGGGCCAGCTGTGACAGGACAAGGGGGGATGGTTTTAAACTGAAGCAGGGTAGGTTTAGACTGGATCTAAGGAAGAAATTCTTTCCAATGAGGGTGGTGAAACCCTGGCAGGGGTTGCCCAGAGAGGGGGTGGAGGCCCCATCCCTGGGAACATTCAAGGCCAGGTTGGACAGGGCTGTGAGCAACCTGATCTGGTTAGCGGTGTCCCTGCTCCCTGCAGGGGGGTTGGGCTGGGTGACCTCTAGGGGTCCCTTCCAACCCCAAACATTCTACGATTCCATGGGGCGATTTCCCCATTGTTGCCCAGTGTTTGCGTACGTTACCTTTAAGGGCCTTTACAAAAGGCTTTTGTGGTGACTGCCTTGACTGGTGTGGTACACATCTAATGCATCCCAGGGCTTGAAGACCCCAAGAGTGTGTGTTGCTGTAGCAAGACCTGCGTGGGGGTGGAAGCACCTGAAGGTTTCCGTTTATGTCGGTGTTGATAACGAATCTGGTAGGTTTCATGACGTGTTTTAATTTTATTTTTTTTTTATAGAGCTTTTGTAGAGCACCGAGGGGAAAAATACTGTTGAATAAATAACCCTGGGCATTTGCAAGTTGTGGAAGAATCCCTGGGTATTTCACTTTGAAAGAATATGGCTCCTCCACAGCATCTCCTCAGCTTCTCCTGAATGAGGGAAGGGATTTGTCAATGCGGGGTTTACAGACTTTAAGCTTTGTTCAGCTTCCTGCAGAAAGGGCTCAGGTCTGCTACCTGTCCTACTTATGGCCCCTTTGTGGTATGGAGAATGGCTTTGGGGAGAAACCCACTGTCAGCAAGAGACTTGGGATACATGCCCCTAGTTTCTAGCAGACAGTAATTAGTTAATGGGCTATTTTAAGCTCTCCCTTTGGCCTGTGAGGCCTGTGCTATCCTGGCTCTGCACCCATCTTCTATAGTCATTGTTTCCTGATATAAATGTTCCTGCTCAACTATTATTTTCCATTTTGACTGCCTTTGCAAGGCAAAGTTTTCTGATGAGTGATACATTGAAAATATATTGACTTCAGCCTTCTACCCCATGCTAGACTGATGTCAATGTTTTCTCTAACACGGATTCCACTTACTCCTACAGCCTAGGAAATGACTGTTCTTTGAGTAAATAACTGTCAGTAGTAACTTTTTTTACAAATATGTAGATTCTTCTGTACCAATTCCTTTACCTTCTCATGATTGCCTTGGGGAACTGTTTTCAGTTACACTTTCTTTAAGCTCTTCTAGGCTGTACTGCTTCATGTCCTGTTACACCTTTGAGACCTATTAAGCATGGACTTCTGCTGTTACAGTGGATAAATTACTCTTTTATTATTAATTGTGGAATGCTCAGCGTCTCTGGGTTTGTTTTGGGTTTGTGTTTTTTTTCCTCTTGAAGATTGTGTTCTTACTGTTGTTTTAGTAGGATATGGAGCAATCAAACAAGAAATTGCACTATGAGTATCTGCATCATTCAAGATAAATGGAGATGAACGGCTGTGACTAGTACATGGAAATCTCTGTAGGAGAGGGATGGGAAACGAAAGACAGCAGTGGTATTGGAAGAAAAGGTAAAGTAATTTCAAATGTACAAAAGACTGAAGATGGTTTGGAACTTTTTTTAAATTACTCATTTAATTTTATTTCTCTGCTTTGTGTTATTTTGTCTGATTTGAATTTGTCTGAAAGAACTTGTATTAAAATAGAGCATTCAGGCACGTCAGATCTCAGAGTTGCTGTCATAAACAGGTTTTGTTGGGGAGAGGGGTTGGTTTTCATTTGGGTTTTTTTTGGCCTTTGTGTTCTCTCTCTTGGCTTTAACACTGAGAATTACTATGCTCCTGTAGGTCTGACCACTCAGGAGATTGATATGTGGATACATCCATGTATGGGCAGTTCAATTTGTTAGTTTAATCATACACTACCATCAGCAGAAGAGAGAACAGGCTCTGCCTGTGGCCTGGGATGCCATCAGCCTCTTCTTACACAACTCAAGGGACCTGATCCTGTATAAAAGCAGGATTCAGAATCAATGTGAGACCAGATGTGAGTTTAGCACTGGACTGGAGTGATGTTATTATTTATTATGGTGATGTGTGTGCTTATCGAACTGTAGCTCCTTAGGGGACATAATTAAAGAAACCGCATTTATTCTAAGTTTAAGCAGTGTAAAATTCAGCACTGCAAAATAGTAACATTATGTATGATAGCACAAACTTGGGATTGCTATGTTTGTCGCTAATGGGAATGGCTTAATATTTATTTTGAGGAATTATGAAGAGGTTATTTTTTAAATCAGAAAATTCACGAGCTTTTCACAGAAATTAATTTAGGTACATCTGCATAATTTTAATTTGTTAGTAAAATGGTTAGTGTTTTTATACCTTGTGCAGATTCATTAATATGTTGGCTTGAAAAACAATTGGGAGCAAAACCTATTTTTTATCAGTAGGGCCACAAGTAGTTGCTATAATACAAATCAGAAGACCATATTTGCCATGGCAGATGTAACAAAGGCTAATGTGTCTTTATTAAAAGGAAAAGACTGTGGGCTCTGGCCAGTTCAAAGAAGTGTTATCTGGGTTTTGGTTTTTTTGTTTTGGTTTTTTTAAAGATTTCAGAACACGCTCGTTCCTTTGATTGTAGTGTCTCACATCAGGAAGCAGTATTTGAAGTATAGCATAACACTGTGGTTTATCTCACATTTTTTGCATCTTGAGTTTTAATTTAATTTTTTAGAGTTGAGTTCTAATATTACTTTGGTTTCTTTTTTTTTTTTTAATTTATGTTACTAGCATAAGTAGTGCTTGGGTATGTTTCTGTTTTATTTTAATAAAGTATCCACCCAAGTTCAAAGTGATGGACATAGGGAAAAGAAACATATACAGAATGAAGTGCATTAAGCTACCATGGTAGTTCTCTGAAAATATCATCTTCAAAAATTCATCTAGTCAAAAAGATGAACGGTGTTAAAACTTCTAAGAAGAGGAACTGAAAACAGCGTAAATTCATGTAGTGTCCCTGTGGCCATATCTTAAATCTTATATGTAGTTCCGATCATCCTGGAGGGTAAATGGCAGAACTGAAATTGTTTCCATGAGGTACAACAAAGAGGAGAAATGGAAAACAGGCAAAATAAATGAGACTTTTCAGCTAGACGAGGAGATGAAAAAGGAGATGATGCAAAAGTTGTAAATTAATGAATGGTATGGACAGATGAATCACAGAATCGCAAGGGTTGGAAGGGACCTCGGGAGATCATCTAGTCCAACCCCCCTGCTAAAGCAGGCTCTCCTAGAGCATTCTACACAGGACTTCATCCAGGCGGGCCTTGAATATCTCCAGAGAAGGAGACTCTACAACCTCCCTGGGCAGCCTGGGCCAGGGCTCGGGCACCCTCAAAGTCAAGAAGTTTTTCCTCATATTCAACTGAAACCTCTTATGTTTCAGTTTGCACCCATTGCCCCTAGTCCTGTCGCTGGACACCACTGCAAACAGACTGCTTCCATCCTCATGACTTCCGCCCTTAAGATATTTGTACGTGTTGATAAGGTCCCCTCTCAGTCTTCTCTTCTCCAGGCTGAACAAGCCCAACTCTCTCAGCCTTTCCTCGTAGGGGAGATGCTCCAGTCCCTTTATCATCCTAGCTGCCCTCCTCTGGACTCTTTCTAGGAGTTCCTCATCTTTCTTGAACTGGGGAGCCCAGAACTGGACCCAGTACTCCAGGTGGGGTCTCACCAGGGCAGAGTAGAGGGGGAGGATAACCTCCCTCGACCTGCTGGCCACACTCCTCTTAATACAGCCCAGGATACCATTGGCCTTCTTGGCAACAAGGGCACACTGCTGGCTCATGGTCAGCTTGTCGTCCACCAGGACTCCCAGGTCCCTCTCAGCAGAGCTGCTTTCCAGCAGGTCAGCCCCCAGCCTGTACTGGTGCATGGGGTTTGACCTCCCCAGGTGCAGCACTCGACAGATGGATGAATTCTCCATAATTCCATTTAACTGCTTTTGACCTCATTTATAACTTTAGCTTCCACAACAACCTATGTCAGTGTCTTCCACAATTTAAACAAATATGATGTAAAAAAGCACTTTCTCCTTTTAAAAAAAACCAACCTGCTTCCTGGTAAAATTCCCGTGGTTTCTTTAGTTGTTGGATGACTCTTTGTCATGTCTTGAGACACGAGAAATAATTGCTTCCCCATATATCTCCCCGGCTGTCGAACACAATGCACCTTTTGGCTTTGGAAGTTACTGAGCAGCTGATTTCCAGAAATTAAAAAAGTATGTCAGGGGAAGGATCGCTTTGGACTACCTCTGCTTCTGATACTGTTTTTTAAGCGTCTGTTTCTGCAAGTAGCTAACTGGACATCTGCCTTCACCCAGCAGGACAGTTGTAATGCAACCTCATTAGTAGCCTAAATTGATTTTGTAAAGTCGTTTTCACTGTTAGTTTTCTGTCCTTGTAAAATTTTGGGAGTGTTTTTTACTAAATAAGCTCCTTGTGCTATCTTCCAGTTTAGTTTTTTCCTGTGAGTTTAGCTAGAAATCATCTCTTTTTGTACAATGTATCTATCCCATGTGAGCAACACATTAGAAATCAGGAACATCCCAGTGTTGAAAACAGCGCTTCAAATGGCTTTGCGGGCCATGGAATCTCTTGCTTCAATCAGCTTAATTACCTAATAAAACAGACTGAAAATTGTTTGGGGACAACAGAGCACTTTGAAACTCAGAAATACCATATATGATGCATTTTCATCCTGCACAGAAGTTTGGATTTCAAAGGGCTCATAAATGCAATGCAAGAGGAGATGGAAAAAAAGCCTGGTTTATTGTCCTTTTCTTAGCTGGAATCTGGAAAGGCTTCTAAATGGTGGACACTAAAAATACTTTGAAGACCAAAACTGTAGTTTTTCTTCTCTGCAGCTTGGGAGTGTCACTTAGTCCTGAGTCCATGGGTTAGAATAGCCTGTGAATGAGCAGCACCATTGTAAGCTTGATCTGAGATGGCGCTCACCTGTGCAGGGAGACACTGCATCTTTCTGTGTCTCAGAAAACTGAGCTGCACTGCAATATTATTATCCTAATGAATGGAGAGAGCCTGAAAAGACCTTTGGGCATGCGGGAGAAATTGGGGAAGGTACTGGAGAGAGACCAGTGACTTACCCAGCTTCTTCATAACGAGGTGGGAGAGTGTCAACTGATGTGAAAGGCTCTTGCCTTAAGACCCAGATAAAGACAGCAAGGCTAGGCTAAAAGCAGTATTTCTGCAGGGTGAGAAGGTTTTACGTCTGACAGGAAAGGATAATTAAGGAAACACTACAGCAAAACTAAGTTTGCAGTGAGAGAGGGAGCTTTTTTGGTATTGTCCCATATTTGCAACAGCTGGCACCACCTTGTATGTTATATTTTTTAAAGTGGGTGAAATTTTGAGTCTACATGGAACATATTTACTTATTCTTTAGCTTTCATCACTTACGGAAGATTAATCTCAAACTTTTTGTGCAGTGTGACCACTAGTAGAATACGGTATAATCTATGCAAATCAGTTGACAGATTAGTTTATTCATTTACAAAAGCTTTAATCAATAAGAAAGTACCTTTCTACTGATAACAGAGCATGTCCAAAGGCCTCGCCCATTGGCACTAACTTGAGGAGATTATTGCTTCGATGATGAAATAGCCCTGAGCCACTCAAATCTTGATTTATTTTTTTACTATTTTTTTATTCCCCCCTAAAATATTATTTCATCATACTGCTGCTTACTTTTTAAATATATATATTGCAGGCTATGTGCTGAGACAGCATTGTTTCTTTTTCCAGTTGTTAAATACACACCATAAGTGGAAAGCTCCCTGAAGGTAACTTTTGTTTTAACACATTCAGACTTGCATACAGAGTTGTTGTAGGATGTCCAGTGCTGGTCCTGGGCGCTCAGGCTGTCTGGCTGCCTTTCTTCAACCCAGCTCCAGTAGCTCTGGAATAGTATGCTGGGATTCATATTTTCAAGTCTTCCTAGTCAAATTGGAAGCTAAAGAAGAAACAACTTGTGCAAACTTTTATTTCAGTGTGTGCTTTGACCTATGGGATTTTATGTAATGTGGCTGATGAAGAGCAGAGATGTTCAACCTGGTTGTAGACCACCTCTTGAAGAGGTGTTGTGAGGAAAGAATACACATTTGGGGGAGGCTGGTGGGAATACTTTTGTTAATACGTTAAATGATACTGGTGAATGCCTTTATCTTGGGTTAGCCAGGTGATGAAGTTTGTACTTGGGTCATCTCCCTACTTGCTCTGTGAGAAGTTGTTTACATGAATGAGTCTTTTCAGGATTGGGACCTGAAACTATGGTGCTGAGTTACATTTCTTCTTCAAGCTTGGAGAGTATGGATAAATGCCCGTGACCTGAAGAGGGGTTTGCGTGCCCTAAAACTTGTCTTGTTTTCCTAATTACATCTGTTGATCTTAAAAAGAAACTGACTCTGCAAATCCTTGCTTTGTTTATGTCCTTCTTCAGTATGTCCAGTAACATGCCTAGCATCTGCAATTTAAGTAATCGCTGAATTAGGCATTTTGAATGCAAGGAGGGTAAATGAGTGACTTGGCTGATGTTTTAGAAAAAATAATTGTTTTGGTTATTGTCCTTTGAAGGTTAACAGAATATCCAATAGATATTAAGGTAACCTGTGGAGTATTAAACATGAGATCAAATCTTAATTCAGCCTGGCAGGGTGCACTTACCTGTACATTCTGTCTTCTGAAACAAGAATAGGATATCAGAGGTAAGGCCCAAAAATAAGGATATTAAACAGTTCCTGACAAAAGACTTCATTAGGCTGGTGCTGTGGTTTAATTAATATCTGTACCTTGGGAATAGTTGAAAAGAATAACATTATAGTTGAATACTTTTAACAAAGCTGAAACTATAATGTTAGAATTGCCTAAACTAATTATCTTCCCCAACCTTCTGCTCCAGTGACATCTACATTTAAGGCAGGATCTGTGTGTGTGACAAGCACAGATTTGCTGGTTCCTGTGTACCTTGGCATTAGCTATCCATGACAGGACCCCTGTGTAAGGACAGGAGGGTTTTAAATAGAGCAGCCTTGTTTCTCCCTTGTTTAACATCTGGACACTGTTGGATAAAAGCTTGTGGCCATGAAGGGCCAAATGCAGCTTCCTGATCCCTGGCTACCTTGCTGAAGTTACTTACTCTTGTCTCCACTAACTGAAATGATCATGAGATCGTTTGGCAACCTTCTGGCAGTGAAGGCATAGGCACCCTGGAGCTCTGTTGTTCACCAGCTACCTTCACATCCTACCCCCTGCTTTGCTTTTCTTAGGTTGATTGTGGGGAGGAGTGGGAACAGACAGCAGAAGAGCC
>NW_009259228.1:86386-102081 GCF_000687185.1 Egretta garzetta
TTGCCTATATAAGAAAAAAAAACCTCAATCTGTAGCATCAGCTATGGATTTAGACAATCCATGCTCATTCGTAGCCACTGTCTGTAGACTTGCGCTGCAGAGCGTATCAATGAATGTTTGTAGCTAGACAGAAATTGCCACTGATCCTTTCCTACCACAGGACTCTCAAAACCAAAAACAATTGATTGGATTTTGGTTTATTGTTTCTTTGACATGTAATAGCACATATGATAGAGAGCGATCTGCTTTTTATCCTGCTAACAGGCCAACATTTGACAAGCTAGCTCCAGAATGATTTAATTTCGACGCATTTCCAGCACACATGATAAAAAATTTCTCATCACCTTACAACCCCCTCAGCAGGATCTGGGAAAGTATTATATATCCTGCTTTTTTAATACATGCAATTTGTAGATAGATAAAGGAGAAATGGGTGGCATTTAAATGCATTGCCTTTTTATTTATTATTGCGATGTTATTTAAGAATATGAAACACCTTTTATCTCAAAGGTGTCAGCTCAAATCTAGTCTGGGTTTGTAGCATGCATTTCCTTCTCTGGGTTCACTGCCGCTTTGGATGATGGCACGGTCCAAGTTCAGCTCTTTATGGGGGATAGGGGGGTAATACAAAGTCCATGAAGCTCCCAAGAACTTTCCTCAAGGACTGTGTGGGACATAGATCCCAAGGCCTACCTACCATGGTCATGGCAACTGTAGAGCAGGGTTTACATGTAATACCAAAGGAGCGCCAGGCACTCTTACAGCTTGTAAAACCATAACTAAGGAAGGTAAACAATGAGGCAAATTGGTACACTTGCTTTATGTGCAAATTTGGGTGCTTGTACCAAGGTCTCAAATTGGCTGAACGGTTAAACAAAACCATCATTGTAAGCATTTGAGTCATTCAGTGCTGTTGAAGTCAGTGAATTTTTAATTATGTTAAATGGGATATTGATATCTTGATATTTCAGCATTCTCATAAAAGCTTTTTTTTCTTTAGTGGGGCACACAAGTGGAATATTTATGAATGCTCTTTATAGTGTTTACATGATCCCTTGACACTGAAGTAGCATTACTAAAGTAGTTGTTACCTTCTCCTGCTTAACAAAACCAGAAGACTAAAACAAGATTGTTTAGTCATATGTGGAAAAGAAAGATTCCCATTAATATCAGGTCAGATGTTTTATTTTTCAACTTCTTAGAAGTTGCACCTGCTAAAATGGAGTGGAGTGTTGCAGGATGCTTTATATTGCATAAATGTAGCAGGAACTGGTTTTGCCATTAGGGGTGGATTATTGTAACAGTAGTTTCCTGATGACTTCATAGCAAATTCCAGCTGCCCGTACAGTTATTTTCCAGAAGAGGTTATCTGTAGTGCACTTGCACAAAATTACACTTAAAAGGGCACTCATAGTTCCCTTGGGACTTACAAACCAAACCTTTTGTCAAATCATTAGTAAACACAGAATTCTTTGTTTTCATTCTGTGGCAGTGGTAACAGTATGGGCACTACTGTAATTTGTGATTCTGGTTTAAACAAATAAAAATTACATTATGCATGGCAAGAGAAATGGAAGTCTGCATTGCAAGCTTCCTGTCAAGAAGGGATAGAATGGTTCTCAAATGGGTTTTTCTAGAGAATTTTTAGGCTGGTGACATAAAGATAAGGGCATACAGATCGTAGCGCCCTACCTGAAATGGCACTCCTCCCTGTCCAGTGGAGCTTTTTGAAGGCATGGGTAGCCACAGGGCAGGAGAGGATGCTGGTTGGGAAGCTGGCCTAAAGGGAGCAGAGATTCATTTTTGTATGGGATGTTAATATATAGAGGTATATGTCTTTCCTAGAGTATATTTGGATTGATTATTGTTGTTTAGGGAATTTTTTTGTTTCTTTTTAACCCGTAGCCTAATTGCTTGGACAATCTCTTTAGGTAATTTCTAATGCAGCCATCAAGACATCATCATGCCTAGTCACACAATTCAAAGGGTCTTTCCCAGACTTAAGAAGCCATAATTAATATGGAGTCAAACATTTTTGGCAATTGCTGTATTTGAAATGCATATTAATATATATTTAATGAAGACTACACGATCCTATCATTGACTCTTTGATAAATCTTGTGGTAGGAAAATCAAATCTTGGAGTTTTACCAGTTTGTCAGACCCTAAGACCATCAAATAACTATTCTCTGCCAATTTCTTTTAGCAAATTACAGTATTCTGCAGGGATTTTGAATAACATGTTGTTCAAGGATCATTTAATTTTAATAATTATCTTTATTAGCTGGATTACTCTATGTTGAAAATGTCATGCGGTTTTTAATGAACTTTCACGATGTCTGTGAATTGAATAGCATATCATCATTGTGCTTGGTTTGGGAAGGATAGTGGCAGCAGTGGGGAAAGTTGGCAGATTTACTGTTTGTAGAATTCAAGATCTTGCATCTCACTGCTCTGGTCATTGATTTCTCCTGCATTCACTGATTATCTGCTTCTCCTCATCCACACAAGTAAGAGCTTGCCAAGTCAAGACCTATGATGCAAATCCTGCAAAAACTAATTCATTGATTTCTTTCACTCTTTTATTCTTTTCAGTGTTTACATGCAGGACAAAATCCCTTTTTTTTTTTTTTTTTTTTTTCAGCCATTTTCTCTTTGCCTGACATTCTCATCTACTTACTGGGGTTGCTTTGCTCTCCCACTGAATTCACTGAAGGTTTGTGTTAGGTGCAGTTAGCTTCCGTCCTTGTTGGTCCCACAATGTCTCGCAGGAATGATCTGCATTACCATTCAGCATATACATCCAACATATATCCAATGTAACCATCTTCTCTGTGAAGTAATCTTCAGCTTCATGACTTCTCAGACCTCTTTAATGACAATGAAGGCTTTCCAGTGCCTGTAAACTGTCCCACTGAGGCTAACGCTAGTTCAGGTCAGTGGTTGGTTGTCCTGTGCATTTGACAGAGCCACAGATTTCTCATTTTCTTTTTAGTATTTTAAATGAGCAGGTGAGGTGGCTGGATTTTTACCTGTCTCAGAAAGTTAGGTGGATGTGATGAAAATGAGTGATCTGGCTCCTGTGTCTGTAGGAGGACAAGTGTTGTGCCAGGCCTCCTTCTTGCTCCTACACAGCGCTGGAGATTTCATGGAGCTTATGGATTTTTAAGGTTGATACCTCACCACTAGGATTCCTGCACTCTTAGCTTTTCTATATTCCTCATTTTGAGAATGATATTTTGATCCATGTTCAGGAGAAGATTCCTTCTTCTCTGGAGAAAGTTTTGAAGTGATGAAAGCACATAAAAAAAATTAGTTTTATTTGCTGACTGTCATGGTTTAACCCGGCTGGCAACTCAGCACCACGCAGCCGCTCGCTCACTCCCCCCTCCCACAGTGGGATGGGGGAGAGAATCAGGAAGGAAAAAAAAGGTTAGAGCTGTGGGCTGAGATAAAGACAGTTTAATAAGAGAAAATAATAGTAATAATGAGAATGGTAACAGAATATACAGAATATACAAAACGAACAATGTACAGTGCGATTGCTCACCACCCACCGACCGATGCCCAGCCCGTCCCGAGCTGCGATCAGTCCCCAAGCAGCGATTGCTCCGCCCACAACCGACCGACTAACTCCCCCCGAGCATGACGTTCTATGGTATGGCATAGCTCTTTGGTCAGTTTGGGTCAGCTGTCCTGGCTGTGCCCCCTCCCAGCTTGTTATGCACCTGGCTGAGCAGGAGAAGCTCAAAAAGTCCTTGAGTAGTCTGAGCACTACTTAGCAACAACTAAAAACATCAGTGTGTTATCAACATTCTTGTAGTACTAAATCCAAAACACAGCACTATGCTAGCTACTATGAAGAAAATTAACTCTATCCCAGCCGAAACCAGGACACTGACAATAACTCAGTTTGATCCCAGACAATTTGTAATGAAAATACTTTTCTTCTTGTTAATCCAATGTTACAGTAATTACAAGCAGCAGATCAATAGCGGAAAGTAAAGAATTGGAAGTGTTACTTCAGATATTAAGCCACAAATTGATCTCCCTGTCAAACCTTAAGTGAGTGCTGTATCAACACATATTTCAAAGACTGGAGGACGTTCTGAAATGTAATAGTGATGGACTGAAGAAAGGAAAGCAATAATTTGTTTTATGCAAGTGTATTAACTCTGTACAGCCCAAATCTACACAATCCTGCTATTATCTCATTATGTTTTGCACTGACATGTTACATCAGTGATTTCTGACTATTGCTCTATTTGGCTCCAATACCATACAGGATTATCTCTGGATGATAATGATCTTCGCTTGAATTAGGAGGAACCACCAGTAACTTGCACGTGATCGAACACAAGTCTTGTGCAACTGTCAAAGTTTTCCAGCATTTATATGGCAGATATTCTAATCCAACTCGGTTATTGAACAAAATAATTCTTTCTTAAGGAAATAAAGACAACACCAGAAGACCCTCATATCGCAGAAGATTATTGAATTTCCTTGGACAACTGATAACTAAATCATACTGACCTGCTCTAGAGAAAGTAGGGGAAAAAACTCTGAGAAATCCAAGAATTCTTTGGAGAAAGAAACAGTTAATAGAAATGTATGGGTTGTAGTTTTTCTTGCAAAAACTAAGACACGTGGTGGTTTTGAGATTGCTTTGCCTTCTTAATGGGCAGAAGTATGACAGTTGTCCTTACACTACTATGGGCATGCTGAGGTTTTAGAAGTTGCAAATTTCACTGCTCAATTCACTTTATGGTGTTTCTTTTATAAACCGTTAAGAAAGACTGCAAGGAGTAATGTGTCTCTGAAGAATTTGTTCTTTAATATGTTTTTTAAGTGTTGAACATTGTTGTGGCTTGGATGTAGCACATTTGAGAAGTCAGCTTCTCCTCTAGGAATGCTTGCCAGGTACATGCAGTGTCCTGGGAAAAATAGTTTTTGGTTTCTGTGGGTTGCCTCTCCCCTGATAAGTGTATGGAAGGAGCACTTAGGAGTGTGAGGATTTGGTTCCTCTCTTCCTAATACAGGCAGAGGTTTGGTAGATCGTTAATTTTTTGTTGCTCCTCTTCTTCAGATAAGGGCTTCTATTTTTTCTGACAATACTGAGTCTTTTGAATTTCTTTTGGTAGTGTAGAGGTGAAGACTTTTGACTGGACGTGAGTAGTCAGAGCAAGAACTCTCTTTGGTGTAAACCTCTCTGACCTACTAACTGGTCAGTCCTCTCGAGTAGAGATGACTAGCTGAGTAGTCAGAACTTCTATTTTTCCTGTGTTTAACTGTTTATTAGTATGAGGGGAAAGAAAGGTGGTAATTCTCAGGTCTTGGCCACCACTGAAGCCTTGTCAGCCAGTTATGATTAGCTTGATTATTTAATTACTTTTTCAGCACTAAGAATAAGTATTGCTCCACAGTGGAGAACAGAGGAAAACTGCAGGTGTCCCTTCAGCAGGGCGAGAAAGCTTTTCTCTAGTCTAGCCTTTTGTTGTTACAGCAATGTTTCCAGCTGTGATACTTCCTTGCTGCCAAGTAGTAGTAAATAGCTGTATAAATCATAGCAGTATTTGTACTAGTTGGGTGCAGCCGATTGTTTTTTGACTCTAATCAGTGTACGTATGCTTATTGTTGTATTTCAAAGTTAATTGTTAATATTTCTGGAAAAGGAATAGCTTTGGGAATTGAAGAAGGGACACTTTTGAAGTGCTTTGTCTTCAGTCTTTGGATTTCATTCCTCACTTTAAGCATACAGTTTTGTTTAAATTGTATTTTAATTTTATTTTCTCCAAGACTCCCTTCAGAACTAGAAGTCAATAGCCATGGCCTGCCAGACCCAGAGGGCAATCAGTAACAGTGCAGGTACATTTAATTTAGGACAGCAAATAGAGACTGCTGCTGTCTGTGCTACCTACAGGCAGAGCTCAAAACGCTGGAGAGAAGCGGTGATGTGTCTCGGTGCTGATACTTGCAGCCTGGAGCCTGGCAGAGTTTTTCTGAGTGCTGTTTGCATTTCTCAAGAGGGAATAGGTAGGTAGGAGGCCCATGTGCATGGGAAGTTCATTGCCACTGGAGAGGGTGAGTGGAGTAGTGAGAAGACTGGAAATGACTAGTGTCCTGAATTGTTTGTTCTTGACTACCTTCTTTGTACAGAGACATGGCTATGCCTGGCTTCTTGTATAACTATAAATTATAGTTTGCTGTGAAATCTTACACTCAAAGCTGGATGAGTTGTGGGACTAGGATAGCTCTTGAAGGTGAAGAAAAGGAAGAATATATGTTATGTGATGCGTAGCTTTGGGTTTTTTCTGATTAGAGAAACATGTATCTCCATAAGGACTTTCTGACTTGCAATGGGAGTCAAAACAGATCTTGCTAAAGGGGAAAATAATAAATACGGAGGAAAAAAACGGACTGTGTTGTGGTTTAGCCCCAGCCGACAACTAAGTACCACACAGCTGCTCTTGCTCACTCTCTCCCTCCCGGCAGAGCAAAAGTAAGAAAACTCTTGGGTTCAGAGAAGAATAGTTTAATAACGGAAATAAACTAATAATAATAGATTGTAATGAAAAGGAAAACAATGAGAGAGAGAGAGAAACAAAACCCAGGAAAAACAAGCGATGCAACCGCTCACCACCTGCCAACTGATGTCCAGCCCATCCCCGGGCAGCAATCGCTGCCCCCTGACAAATTCCCCCCAGTTTATATATTGAGCATGATGTCATAGAATCACTGAATGGTTTGGGTTGGAAGGGACCCCTAGAGGTCACCCAGTCCAACCCCCCTGCAGGGAGCAGGGACACTGCTAACCAGACCAGGTTGCTCACAGCCCCGTCCAACCTGGCCTTGAATGTTCCCAGGGATGGGGCCGCCACCACCTCTCTGGGCAACCCGTTCCAGTGTTTCACTACCCTCATTGTAAAGAATTTCTTCCTTATATCTAGTCTAAATCTACCCTGTTTTAGTTTGGCAGAGCATGGGAAGCTGAAAAGTCCTTGGCTAGCCTAAGTGCTACTTAGCAACATCTAAAACATCAATGTGTTATCAACATTATTCTCATACTAAATCCAAAACACAGCCCTATGCCAGCTACTAGGAAGAAAATTAACTCTATCCCAGCCGAAACCAGGACAGCTTGTTATCCTTTTGTTCAAAGCATATTGAGATGGACCTGAAGTGGAATCCTGGCAGAGTTTCTCGTCCAGCCTCAGCTGCAGTTCGGGTGACTGATTTGAGTTGGCGAGGCAACCTAAATCCCAGTCTGCTGATTAAAGATGATGGAGAACTACTTATGGATGAATACCTTTCCCCCAGGAAACTGGTAAGTAGACATCCAACTCTTTAATGCAGTAGAAGAGGCAGCCTGGCGTATACAGAGCTGGATTAATTGAACTTTCCACAGCTGCTCTTGTGATGTTTGCAGATTGTTGCATTATCTGACAGTTAGACTTCTGCATAACGTAGATTCTGTCTTACGGAAATTCATCAAATGTTTGTCCTCCTTTCACCTCGTTTCATATCAAAAATATTGCCAGCATGAATGCTGCTGTCTTTATTGCCGGCTTTCTTGAATCAGCGTCAAGAAAAGTAGAGGTAGCGTAATTATAATTTAAACAGATCTCATTAATGCCATCTGAAGTACCTTGAATCTTAGCTTGAATTAGAAAAAGCTTTTTACATTAACCTTGTTCTAGAGATTGGAAATGTAACTTTAAAAGCACAACTTTTTTTTTTTTTTTTTTTAATTAGTGAAATCCTCTGTCCTGCTAAGAAGCCAATTAAAATATTCCGCCAGTGCTATAAGTACTTTCTATATATATCAAAGTGTGTGAAATTTCAAAGCACATTTGAAAACCGTGTTCTTTTTTGACCAGGGGAAATGTTTTTGGCATGCAGCCTGTTGAAGGAGCATGCTGAAAATCTCTTGTGAAGGAATACTTGGTTACATATTGTGCTGTATTTGCTCAGGACTAATTAAGGGTGAAATCCTTTGGGACGTGTAGGAGCTGAGAAAATAATCTCACTTACCCCTGTTAAAGGACGGGATTGCTGAGAGCAGAAGTTAAGGGGAGAAGCTGCAGCTCTCTGTGTTGCAGAGCTGGATGGAAATTAGTGAAAGACAGATGGGGGCAAGGCTGTGGTTCAGATGTTCCCAGCAGTCAGGGTTGTGATCGTGGTGTCCGTAATCCTCTGTGTATCCACTGCACTGGTGGAGAGACACTAGCTTATGCAGGGGGAATATTCCAACTGTAGGTTTACGCCACTCCCTAACTATATACCAGTCACAGTTTTGATGGTGCGCTGTAGATTAGACAGCAAGTTGTTCTCAGAACTACTCTTCCCTTAGTAGCCAAGTCTGTCAGTGTTTATAAAATGTCTGGAGATGCAAAAATCACTTTCTGCAGACTGCATATTTTAGCCTTTCTGGAGAAATATTGATCTATGATCTTATGGAGGCCGTTGACTTTCTTTTGGCTCATTTGAACCTCTGACAACTTCTTGATCTTTTTTTTAAATCTGGCATAGAGTTTGACCAGTCTAATGTGTTTGTGGCCTACAATACCCTGTATAAATCCAATGGGAAGCTTTCAGATTAGTCTGTTTTCTTAGGGCATGAACCAAAGCCCATTAGAGTAATCAAACCAGCTGCCCTCTGACTCCAATAAACTCTGAATTAAAATCTTAGGAAGTTCTTCTGTTGGCATGAAATTCTTCTGTCTGAAGCTCTGCTGCTTTTAGTTCACAGTAAATAGTAAGCAGAAAACTGTGTGTAAGGCAATGTTACCCACATCCTGTTAAGTTGCAGTTCATTATTTTGTATTTTTTTTAAAAAAAAAATACAGATCAGAAATTAAATTCCCCCACAATTCTAGGCTATTTTTAAAAATGGCAAGACACCTTTATTATTCATATGTACAATCCTGAACTTAATTGATTCTTGCCTCTTTAAGATTGTGTGTATTAACATTTGTAAGGAATTCCATTTCAAAGACTCTTAAACGGATGCATACTGACCTACTAATTTTTCTGGACACAGTTATTTCCTGGCCCTGGAACCCAACATTCGCGTTGGCATAGCTGGGATACTTCCTGCTCAGAGGAAAAATTATATGACATTGTCAAGGAAACATTAACAATGTTTATAGCTTGTTTTAATGACATAACCAATCTATCTATTCTTTGACCTTTATGTTGATCAAACGGAAATGGCTGCTTCTATAAATTTACTACTTCTTGATTTGCAAATGTTAAAATAGAGACACTATTCAAACATTTAATCTGAAACAAATTTTCACGTGCATATTTTTTAAGGAACCACATGCCATTGATAACCAAATGGTTTGAAAGGCTGTTTTGCTTAAATCAATACACTTGCAATATCTTCTTGATTGTCTTTTAGTTGTGAATATTTTAGGAGTTATTGATTGTATTTGCTGAAGTGCTCTGAGAAAGAAACCAATATATTTTTAAAATACACGTTCATTAAAGTAAAATTATTTTACATTCAAATAAGGACATAGGCCCCAGTTCTGCATTGTTGCATAGGCAGATTTCTGGACACCTGACGGAGGTTCCCAAGGAAGGTTTTTGTTCCAAGATACATACTCAGGTTTACTTCTTGCCTTTGCAATGTTCTGTCTTGCACCAGTTCAGTTTAAGCTTGGGGAGGCTGGAAGGTCTAGACGTGCAGAATCTGTGAAGATTGCAGCCTGCAGCCTTGTCTCTACGTGCACATTTTACTCATTCTGTCCTTTTTGCAGGGGGATAGCAGTCTTTTTAGTAGTGAAAACATTAGCAGTCTCTTTAAAAGGTGCGATACTTGTATTTCTTAACTTTTTTTTCTGCTTGCTGGGTTGTTTTACTCCAAAGAGAGGAAAATTTGGGGTTTGTGGTTTGTTTTTTTTTTCCCCCCCTTTTCTTTTTGCCTTCTTGGACCCCATAGCACATAACTTCTACAAAACCATTGGTCCCTTGCCCGTTCTCTTCCCCTCCATAGCAGATCCGCACTTCACTTAAATCTTATGCTCACTCACTACAGGGTTTGTGGTCTTCTGTGGCCTCGTTTCAGCATAATGTTCACTTTGAAATCCTGTGTGATTCCATATTCCCATTATGTTAATCACTTCTTCTGTAGTTTCTGCTTGCTGCCATCTCTCTTGCTGGGATGTCATGTAATGCCCTTTATATTTGAATACTCTTCATCTAAGCTACAGGTCAAAAGCTTTTAATGGAAGTCTTAGTATCATTAGATGTTCTTTTTATTCTTTCTGCTAGTATCAATGTCAATTTTCTGTTGTACTGTTTAATTTTCATCTATCTGAATAGGCATTCTTGCTTTTCCATTTGTACCTGTCCTATTAATATTTCCAACTCCCTGCTCTGCTCTGCATTTGTGTTGTGCTTACGTGCTGTTGTCGGATGTTGCAGAATTCCAGGGTGAGCAAATTCCCCATTCTCCCTTTGTTCTGAAAAATGGCTGTTAATGGGCAATACATTGCAATTAATTCTTAACTTTATTAGGGCTCTGGCACTGATTTCTCATTAAGTGTGGAGGAACTGAAATGAAGGGCTCCACCTGTCCTGAATCAGATTTTTATTCTGTTCTATTAACCCCCCTCCCCTCCCCACAATTTGCAAAGGATCTGACCTCTACAAAAAGCATTCCAGTTCTCAGAATAAACTCATTTCACAAGGTCAAATGTCTTCCAGATATTGTTACATTATCAAAACTAATAACACTTGTGTGTGATCTTTAGAGAAGAAAGGAAGTATTCTTATTTTGCTGTTTATTGATCCTGCTCCAATTAATCATGTTTTCTAAACTTAGGAACACGTGTTCGGAAGTGGTGTTTAGTTTTGTTGCTCAGGAGGTTAGGGTGTATTTCATATGGTATGCACTTATCCTCATGGGGAGAAGAAAATCCTGGAGGGTCCTGGAACAACAGATTGGATTCTTGCTGAAATGACTCAATCGTTTCCTTTTTTCCTTGGCAGAAAGTTTTCCTGTCAGTTGTAAGCTAAATGAATTTGTGGAAAAAAAAAAAACCAAACCAAAACCAAACCAACAACCAAACCCAAAACTGGAGATCAAGGAAGCAAGTGCAAAAAAGTCAAGGAGATGGAAGTAACTGAGTGAATTGGGATCTGCTGAATCCTTCATTAGAATTGTATAATCATTTAAAAAATCATAACTAAAAGAGAAAGGTTTGAAGGAACCTCTGGAGGTCTTCCAGTTTGATTTTCTGCTCAAAGCACAGCTACTTTCGAAGTTAGATCAGATTGCTTGAGGTAACAGATAGCAGTAAACATAATAATGTGAACAGGAAAAAAATTACAAAGCCTCATTTAGTTTCCGAGCTTTCCTTTTATATGTTCTTATCCTAACACTAATGCCTTTACTACAGTGAAGGCTTATACTTGTTATATTACTGTTCATCTTGCTACTTAGGCATCTGATGGCTTACATTTAAATTATCACATCAGGAATCTTTGTGTTTATATGCATACACACGTATGCATGCCTTTATAAAAAAAAACCCAAACACCCAGATTTTTATTTGCATACAGTCATAGCTGCTTAGCTAACGTAAAATGGCAGATTACAGTCTTGAGTTTTGCATGTTCAGTGACACAACACTGAGAAATGATTGTAGGTACTTATTATGGACCTAACTGCTAGATAAGAAAAAGAATTAATACTGGGGTATGAGAGTTTTTTTTATCTACGTGAGGCAAAGTAAATCCTTAAAACAAACTTAAAGCAAAAATTGATGTAAGAATATCTACTATCCTTCCACTCCTGACCCACGTGTTAATTCAGTTAATTAAAACTGAGCTTGTTTCCTCCTACAGAAAAGGCCATTTCTGGGAGATCAGTAAACCTCCCATATAGTTTCTGGTGCCCCATGTGCCCTTTGGAAGTTTCATAGAATCATAGAATCACTTTGGTTGGAAAAGACCTTTAAGATCATTGAGTCCAACCAAGTTTGCGATAGTTAGGAGATCTCCCAGCAACTTGCAGCATCGGATCCTTACTACTGGTTTAAAAAGAGAAGGTATTAGTACTGTGAATCCCCAGCACAGGTCAGGGGGAGCTGAACTGGAGATGGCAAGATGAGGCAGGGGCCTGTCCATGTAGAGCTGTTGGCATGAGAATAAGGACATTTTTATTAATGCATCCATCACCACTTAAATTTCATAATTATTGCCCTCATCTATACTTTTCATACAAGCCAAGATCTGTCTCTATCACAGATTGAATGCCTAGACGATCTCTTCATCTGAGCTGAGAGAACAATATATTTGTATTATATGCAGAAAGTAGTGAAATACAGCTAAATATTGCAATTATGGGCATCTGCAGCATGTAGCCATTTTGAAAGGAAGATAGCATATGGGACCACAGGGAAGTTCTGTTCCCTCTACTGAAAATCCCTTGACTTAGAATCACTGAAAACCTTGTTAATGTTCTAGTAATTTTCTTCTTAGAGGAAATATTTTGTCATACTTGTAGCAACGTTAATTTTTTTGCACAGGGAGAGATTATACTTGAGTTGGGAATTTGAAATAAAATCCCTGCAAAAAGCAATGAACACATGAATGGACGTGAATCTAGTATTTGCATACAGGTGTAGTATTAAAAGAAAATAAGCTCACCACTCAGGAATTCCTGTCATAGCCAAATTAACCAGGATCAGCAAAATAAACGCACAGCTGGAAATGCTTCTCTGACAGCTGCACGCAACATGCTCTTCAGCAACATATCTACTTTTCTTAGCGTATGTGAAAAATCTAGTGAAGAGAGACAAAATCGGTTGTATACACCAGCTTTAATTGAACAGATATTATTTGCCAATTAAGGAATTTACAGAGAGCTGCAAGTGGGACTTGAACTGGATTTCCCAGCATCCCCAGGTGACTGTTCTGCCAGTTGGGAAGCTCTGCAAGCACTGAAGTATTTTTCACTTGCAAGTTTTTATAGAATACTTATTGGCTTTTCTTGTCAGTCAGAGGAAAAGCTTTCCAAACTAGCGCAAGCTCTTCAGTTAGATGTAGACCAGACATTTTGCATGATGGGAATGGTTTGTGAGCCATCATGGAGTTGCCTATTAAAATTCTGCCTAAATTATTTACCAATAGCTTCTGTGTGATCTCATGGAAAATAGTTTTACTCCTATTTTGAAGGAGGTGCAAAAATGTAAAGTGAACTTTATCCATCTTTGTTTTACTTATCTTTTACTTATCTTCAAAGAATTGTGCAGTGCTTTACCATCAAAATTTATCCTTTCAAATAAACAAATTTAGGATGGAATATAATGCTTGCTACCCAGGATCAAGTTGTCAGGCCACGTTCTTGAATATCATGTGCCAGAAAGATGTTGGTGTTTGATTCTTCAGAAAACATCCTCCTTCTCTATCTAACTGATAGCTGCCTCGCTGGGCGGTAGATGGGTAGCAGGCAGAATACTCTCAGGACACCAACAATTAGCCTGGAATTATAGCTAGTTTTTTCAAGGTACATTTTTGATTTAAAATAACTCTAAGTATATCTAACTCATTACCTAGAACAGATCCTTGGTCCCTTTTTGTCCGCTCTACGTTGAGGCTGAGCAGCTGTAAACAGCCAAAGAAATCCCTAGGTGATGCCTAGGCGAACAGCACCTTCGTGTCTGTAAGCATACCTGGTGCACAGGCAGAGACGCCTTCTGTCCCTGGCTGTCAAAACAACCCTTTGACCTGTGGGCAGGCTGTCATTACCTGAAGCCACAGTGGGGCACCTCTGAATTAGGGCAGGAGCCTGTCCTAGACCTGGCATGGCCCTAGGAACAAAGAGATGTAGAGCACTTTATCATCACTTCGACCCGTGTGGTGCCAGACTTCTCTCTGTCCAAGCTGATGATCCCTTCAGTGTGTTTGGCCATGATTTTTTTTTTCTTTTGCTACCTAATAGCAGCAAAATTCTTCCTAAATATCCCTCCTTTCAAATTTTGATGAAAGTTCCTGTGCTTTGAAATGAAACAACAACATAAAAGGGAGATCCTGCTGAGTATGTGTCATCTTTGTTTTAAATGTTTTCATGTCCTTCCTTAAATCTCCCCCATTCCTGGTGCCAGAATTTTAGCTGTGACACATGAGATGTATCATGCTTCCAGCTGCACCAGTATGCCAAGAAAGGTGTCTGGGGAGTAGGAGTGTCCTAACTATCTTCCACAGGAACCGTTCGCCATGTAACCTTCTCTTGAACTGCCGCCCTGGCCTTTGCTTGCTAACTAGCTTGCAGTCAACACCTGGGGTCTCTGTGCTTCTAGTGCCTTTAAATGAGCTCATATCCTCAACTCAAGAGCATTTCTCGTTTCCTTCATGTAGTACGATAGCTTTTGCATCCCACGGCAGATCAGTTCCAAACTGTCTAAGCACCTCCTTGGCATCAGCAGATGGAAGGACAGCGATTTTCACAGAGAGTCTTGGAAAAGCAGAACAGAGAAGTGGGGACCGAGAACACATGGAGTCTGTTGCATCTGGTTAGCACATGCTTCAAGGCAGCTAACTATAGTACAAAGAGCTGGTAATGGCAGCCAATAACCCTTTCCAGCACTGGAGCCACAGCTCTGCCTCTTGCAGTACAAGTATGGATGTGCTAAGCAGCTCATCTCTCAGACAGGGAAAGAAATACAAATGGCGGATCTGGAAGAGGAAAAAGAGGGCAAAGAAGCACACTGGTAATCCCTGGTGTGAGGAAAAGGAATAGGGAACCCTAGAAGAGGAGAGAATACAACTCTATGCAGCTTTTATGCTTCAATTTTGAAAGAGGAGAACAAGGAGCAGAACTCTGAAAGGCGGCTGTCTAGTATACCATCGTGGGAAGGACAGCGTGCAGTGAACTTGCAGACAGCAAAGGAGAAAGGCACCTCCTTGTGGTGCCAGGACCTTCTGCTACTCTACTGACAAAGTGTATGACCCTAAGCTTGTTACTTGTTCTGAGACCTCTTCCTATTCCGTCTTCTAATGATGTAAGCTCTTAAGACTGTTTTGATGGGGAGGGGGGAAGTATTTTTCAGAAGAAGGTTCCTTTAATGGTAATGAGCTTGTGTCCAAGTCTAGCAATCCGAGTGTGTGGTTGTGTACCAGGATGTCAGCTAGCTCTTGTTTCTCATGTACTTGTCTCATCTGCTGAAAAGGATTACTGCAAAATGTGTCTTGCAGTGAAGGATCTTGTGTCTACTTGCGGGTAGGAAGTGGTCTGTAGTTGGTAAGCTTGCCTTCATTGCAGGAGCAAAACCATTTTTGTAGTGGCTGAATATGGGGATAGAAAGTAAATCTCTGCATGCTATTGTGGACTCCCATGTTTTCACCTTAGACATTGTTTCTCATGCTCTAGTGAGGGGTCTAGAAGCCTTCTTAGGCTCAGCCTGCTTAAAATAACAGTTTAAAAAAAATAACATTAAAAAGAATTGTAAACACAATATTTTAAAGACAACTCAAAAGCAGTTGAAGATTTTGGATAATTGTGTTTTTTAGGAGTTCAAGTCAAGACTTTACAAAGGGAGACAGTTTTTCAAGGAGGGATGCTCAGCCTTGTCAGGAAACCATGCCCTTTTAAACAGTCATCTTGGTTACACTCGGACTATGTTTGGTCCTTTGTAAGAGAATGTAGAACCATCAGAGTGGATGGCATTGCAGACGCTTGTGCA
>NW_009259228.1:102105-104136 GCF_000687185.1 Egretta garzetta
TGGATGTTCTTGTGGTTATTTTTTCTCCCCCAAACTCATAAACAGAGGTGGTCCTACACATTCCCTTCTAATGAATAATTTTCCCCTTATTAAACAAAATAAAGAATGTTTTAACTTTTTAATAGTAGGAAAACTTGTCTCCTGTACATGGAGGTTGTTGAATGACTTCCTGCATTCATCTTAAATAGGGGGGCAAAAGGCAGGTGACAGTACTTTCAATTCATGCTGTTGATTGCACCATTGAGGAGGAGCCACTGATGCCAGGGTCAGCCATTTCTTTCAAGTGGACTTTTTTAGCCCCATATCTTAACTCTTTTGATACAGAAATGTGAAAATTTAGCAATTGTATCCCTATGCGTAGCATTAAACTTTTTCAGGCGGTTACTGTGACATGCAAGCCTTGTTTTTCATCTCTCAGGGAGTGTTTCAGACCCCTCCATGAACTACTAACCCATCAGGAAGAAAGGTTACAGTTCCTTCCTGGTCTCTTTTGCTGAATTTGCACGTGGAAGGATCCACTAAGCACCCAAAGCTGATGCAAAGGAGGTGGTGGGACATGTAGCCTGGATGAGGGAAGCTGGGTCATAGCAGGAAGGAACAGGGGATGAGAGCAATGGTAACGTGAGATAGCTTCAGCTGCTTATGGAATTGCAGCCTGGTGTCTTAGGACTTCACAGCCTTGCTGCAGTTTTCCCTGGCTGTCTTAGAGCTTCCTTCTCTCCTCTGCATATAGCTTCTGCTTGTTTCTGTCCCACTGCTTACCGCTGCCAAGGCAAAAGCTACACGTACATATCAACAGACTTTAGGATATTAGGAAAGATCTTGCATTCATGCACACCCCCTTGTTTAATGTAGTGGTTGATCCTATTGCTAAGATTTTGCAAAAATAATGAAAGATTTTGGAGGCTTTGATTTGCATTCCCTAGATATTTTCAAAGATATTTGTAATTCTTGTAATTAGTTTTGTCTTCTTTCAGAAAAGTGAGCTGCTTGAGCTAAAATCATGTTTTTTATAGTTTTGGGTGTGTTTTGTTGAGTTTTACTACCTAGTGCCTTTCTGATTACAGGTGCCACTTAAGGGTAACACTTCCTATCTGCTGAGGATTAGTACGAGACTTATGCAAATCTTAAAGCATGGACATACTGTTTAAATGAAGCTAATTGGCATGTAGGTCTATTATTGATTTGCAGCTTGATTAAAACCCTCAGCCTTGACTCTTTTAAGCGATGTAGAAGTTATGCGAGACTAGAATAATTCAGAGCTACAAGGAAGAAAGATCTTTGAATACTAAATTTATTTTGATGTGATTGCACATCTAGCCGTTTTGACCTGGAGAATAAGTTGACAAAGCACTGGTTGGAAACCTTTCTACACCTTTTTGCTCCTGTGTCATCTGGTTTATTGCATAAGAGTACACATATATCTCTGTTTATCTTTACAGAAAGTTTTGACAGGGGTAGATGATCTGCAACAAGTGAAGGCCCTAGAGATGCGAGTAGATACAAGAGAGAACAGCTTGGGAAACTTTGGTAAGAAAACACTTTATCTTCTGCTCCCCATCTCAAATTTTCCTTTGTCATGTCTTGAGGCAGGACTGGGGGCCAATAGCTAGTGTAAAGTACTGTCCTGCTCAAGAGCTCTTGAAATATGATCTCCCTGGTACTTCTTACTCCTTGATCTCTTTTTTTTCTGTGAGGCTCTAAATAAGACTGAAAACTACAGCAATGGGATAAGTGACACCACTTCTGTCTAAAGCTAATTAGTTTGAACTAATTCCTCTTGAATGACATGCCTCTAGGCCAGTAATGAGCATTTACTGATTACCTTGTCCTCTAGAGTACTTGGTGCTACTCTAATGAAACAGTAGCCAAAGTTCAGTTTCTCTCCATTGTAAGGTTCCCCTGTGGCTGAGAAATTGCTCGTGGTATCAAGCTGCTTGTGCTGCCAGCAGCCTGTCTTTGCATCCTATACTGCCTCATCGAGATGTGCCGGATTGATGTCCTACAGATATGTCATTCTGATGAGCTCCA
>NW_009259229.1:0-23565 GCF_000687185.1 Egretta garzetta
CTCGCAAGATGGTCATAGACCTTCCTCTGCCCCCTGAATTAGAGAAAAGGACTGCTGCTGACCAGCTAAGCCATCCAGCACACCAGCCCAACCTAGCGGAGAATTTAAGTGCATGCAGAATTTTAAGCTTATAAACAATTCTTTTGATTTCAGTCTGAGTGCTCATGCTTTAAAGATGCTTGTACACTTTATAGACACAGTTCAGGTGAGTAACATCTTTTTGTCACAGACACTGGAGTTTAAGTAACAGCAGTCCGTTCTTAAAGTCACGTCAAATTTCAGTTTTGAAGAAACTATGAATTTGTTTCAAAAATTAATGTGACTTGATCTTGTTATGGAATTAGCTGACCAGATGTTCTTTGGGTGTGCTGGGGTGGCCTTGGGAGAATCAAGCCTGCGCTTCCCTATTCAGTCAATGCATGTCTCAGCAAAGCACTTTATTCATGTTCTCCTGCATTTCTAGGAGATGGTACAAACTGCCTGTCCTTTGTAAGACTGCATTTACTATGCTCCTGAAGTGAATTTGCATTGCTATGGTCCTGCTTCTTCTCTGGTCCTTCCCTCTCTTACGTGTCAACAGCAAAGGCCAAGCTGCATTTGCTGGTCCTCCATGAGAGGAAGGATCTCCTTCGCTTATGCTCCCTCAGGGTTTGACCTGGCGCATATTTCTGTACTTTGGAAACTCTCTGGGGACAGAGAATATGATACATGCAGAACAGACGCGGTCATCCTTCATCCGGTTGTTATGCTAATACCATGAATACTTATAAACAGTAAATAAAACAGCAATGAAACCGCTTTGAGAAAAGTAAGCTCGCTTTTAAGAGACAAGGGATTCTGTTCTCTTCAGCTGTCTGCTTACTTAAGAATTTACAGAACAGAATAGAGATTAAAGAGGCATCACCTGTAGGCATGTAAATAAAATTAACAGAAATTGGTGACAATTAATAGTGATGTGCTTATTATATTCCAATATAATAAGTAAACAGTCCTTCGGCAATCACAGCATGATTAAAGGAAAAGTATCTGCTTCAGAGAGCTTACAAGACTGCCCTGAAATAATGGCAGCTGATATTGTGTTTATAAGATTTGTTTCTCTGTCTGCACTTACTACATGACACTTGATCTCACTATGGTATTGCACTTTGGAATGGAAAAAACCCCACAGTTTAGTTAGGCTTTTAGGAAGCATTAGCTAATTATAGCTTTTATAATCCCCTTCATTTAGAACTAGTCTCCTGTTTGTAATAGCTGAGATCATCCCCATCTTGCAACATCCCACACGGTCACTTGCTAGATACCCTGTTTTTCCTACAAATACGCTTCTCCAAACTCTCAGTTCTATTAGTTTATGTTAACAAGCAATAGATGATGGGCTGTTTGCTGTTTTACTTCATTCACGTGACTGATTTCACAACAGATAAAAATTCAGAGAACAGACATTATCTATGTATGTCTTAATCCAAATGTAATGGATTATAAAAATCATTGCACAACAGTGTTCAAAACTCCCTTGGCGATGCCCACATCTCTGACTCATTCTTCTTATCTGGAGCTCTGGACTTATTCTCTATATAACACATTCTTTGATTCCTATATCTGATCCTAGAAAATAAACAGAAAATAAACCATCTTTGCTGAAACTCAGTATAATACTTATCTAGTGTTCCAATATTTTTCATAGTGACAACGACATGTTTTATAACATTCCAGGCAGAACTTCAGTCACAGAACCATAAAAACACTCAGGTTGGAAGGGGCCCCAGGAAGTCATCTAGTCCAACCTCCTGCACAAATACCAATCCCAAATTATCTCACATATGCTTCAGAACATATATTTAAATTATATGTATTAGTTTCACTTAGTTTCATATTAGTGTCATATGCTTAGGACCTGCTTGCAAAATTTAACCTTAATTTATTCATTCCACATACTGATACAATTTTTGGAAAGGAGTAGAAGAACTAGTGTTCTCAGTAGTCTCTGGATAAAATAAATATACCTCCACCATGGTTAGCCATGTAAGAAGAAATGTGTAGGGTTAATGTACAAGAACCATCCCGCTGTACCATATGCTGATGTTCAATAAGGGAATAGTAAAACAATTAGGGAAAATAATATATCAGAAGCCCAAAGTCTCGCATGAGATGAAGTTAACCTTCCTACAAGGAGAGCAGGTTTTAGTGTGAAGGCAACAGCAGCATCACATGGACAATTAAGAAAACATCCAGAGCACTACATCTGTAAGAAAAATAGTGAAGAGAAATTCCGCGGTTGCTGTATTTGGCAGAGAGCAATACAAAGATGAGAAAAAGAAGGACCAACCTTCGCTTAAACATCAGTAGCTCCATCAAAGTACAGGATGGTTATTATAAAGGACAGAAATATTTTATTGCTAACATCAAGCAGTGCTAAGATAGCCTTGTTCTATGTACCTGCATTAGAGATACTCAAGGTGTGTAAGCGAGGGAGCCACAGGCTAGAACTCTTATCCCACAGGGTTCTCCTACACATATACTTCCTTTCCATCTTCCCACGCCTTCAGTTCCAGTCTGGCCCCACTTTTTTCTGCATCTCTCGGATTTTTTTCTGCGTCCCCGATACTTCTGCAGGTCCTCCATTTCCTCTTGGCATCATACAGCCTCCCCCTAGACTCCTCACAATTTCTTGTTCAGTTTCTAAAACACAGAACCCAAAATATCTTTATTTAGAACTGTTTTCTTGTCACTTCAGAAAGCTGTCAGAGTGCTGTTTATTGAGATCATCTGAGTGGTTTTAATCTTTCACTAAAGAACCCAAGGGTACAGTCATTTTGAACAAGAGCAGGCATATTTTAAGACACTGTTACCGGGAAGTGCGAAATTGCAGAAAACTGCGAAGAAACACATAGAATGTGAATTCTTCACAAAAGTAGTAATTCCAGTTTTTTACTGTCTAACCTGCCAGGTAAAGGTGTTCTTCAGAGGTGAAGTGAAGTAGCTGGGAGACTCTTCCATGGCCTCCCACATCCTTGCTCTGTCAGCATGCAATGGGATGGGCAATGGCCAGGGAGATGGTGCAAGGGATAGAGAGTTTTTTGTCAGGATTTCTTCTTAGCGTCTCCGAAGAGGTAAGAGCATGAAGGCGCGGGTGTGCCATCATGCGCTTCTCTCCCTTCAGTAACACTCTTGCTTTCTGTCTGTTGTGATGCTGAGATCAGCTCACTGGCTCCTTTCCTCCATCTCAGTCTGTTTACATTCTTTCAGGTTTTCACAGCCATCTCTGCACAGAAAAGGGCTGGAAAACTTTTCTTTTTTTAAACTGAGAGGAGACCTGCAGTCTGCTCCACTGACCTGGGACTCACACAGTTCTCTCTGATCCTTTGCCAGTACACCAGAGTTTATTTTTTTTTGTTGCCTCTGTGAGAGGAGTAGGATAACTAGGTAGCACAGAGTGTGATTTCATGGTGCCAGGGAGCATGGAGCATGCCGTTAATCTAAACTGCAATGAGAAACTAGGGGAAACAGGGCAAGCAGATCCTTTTCAGGCACATCAGGCTTTTATCAGAAATTTGGGAAAGCTGCTGTTCATTTAAGAATAGAAAAGATATAATGATTTATCTATTAGAACAACTAATTCCTCTTAACCCCATTTAGCATCACGGGGCTCAGTTACGTCCCAGTGGAGTGTCCAGTAGCAAAGATGGTTATGGACTGACTATGTGCAGTTTCTGGCAAAAACCTTGCTCAATTTCTGTACAGTTTGCATTAAACCTTGATCATTCATCACATTGCTGTACTTCTGTTTTACACGCTGGGATGTCCCAGTTGGGATGCCTGCTAGTTTCACTTCTGTAAGAACTTGACATGGGGCCAAGGCGGGTTTTTTTAGTGCAAATACAGAAATGGTGTGTCTGTAGGTGGCAGAGTGAGCCTAATCGTACATTCCTGAAACTACTTCTGTTTCTCAACAAGTATGATTCTTAGACTGCAGTTGTTAAGTTGCAGTCAGTTTTGAACACATCCTTGAAAAAGGGAAGGTACCACAAGTTGCACTTTGCACCAGCCTGGCTGCCCACGTGCCATCAAGCAGCTGGGTACGTTTGGATACTTCTACAACTTGTACCGTGTGTGTGGAGTTTAACATGGAGCATAAACAGAGAACCCTGCTAGTATAATAATACCTTTGGAATGGAAATCAGTGAAACTACATCTGTGGTACATAAATATGCTTATTTGCATAGGTACATATCTGCATTTTACATTTGTAACAACACTTGTGTGTGTTATGTGTACAGGTGTTTTTTGAGAAGTTCAGTAGCTCAAAAAAGGAAATACTTTTGAAAAACAGCTGATACTGAAATTGGTTTGGGTTTGGTTTTTTTTAATCTGTGCCTTTGTTATTAAGAACTCTTTTTGAGAAACTGTGGCGGAAGCGCTGTGTCCCTAACTGGCTCACAGAAATTATTCTTCGTGACTATCAGCGATGTGGACAGTAAAGTTAAAAGGTATGACAAATTAAAGTCAGACCAGCCAGCCAGAAATATAGCCCTGATTCGAGTTTTATGCAACATTTGATGAAAAAAGGTTCAACGATAACAAAAAGAACAATAACCTTTTCAGGAGCCATATACCATTTGTTTTGCTACTGCCGTTTTGATAGAAGAGTTAGCGCTTTTTTACTCACTCTTTCTGAAGGAACCATGAATTTTAATGCTTCGTCACTGAGAAAAAGAAGCTTCTCAGAATTTCTGCTGCTCCTCTTTTTCATTGCCAAGTCTTTCAGGAGCCTGGAAAAAAAAAATATTCTCAGCCACCCAATGCAGCTTACAGTAAAACACAAATTAAATCTTTCTCTAGCATTTTGACAAAAATCCTAATATCAGAAATTGCTTTCAGACAACAACCTTACCCTGTAAAAATAGTTATGTTAGAAGGTGTCTTTGAATTGTCCCATTTCACCCATGTTTCAGGCCAAAGGTATACAGGCTGTTTCTCACTGCTGTTTCTTCACTGCACTCAAGCAAGCAGCAGAGGGCACAGCTCCCTGCTGAAAGCCTTCCAAGCAGGGGGTTGCGTGACTATGCCTCAGTCTGCTTAAAACGTTTTCTGTCTGTCAGGGGCAATGTTTTGATTAAAACACTGTAGTTTCCACAGTCAGAAATACCTCCAAAAGCAAGCGTTTCTCTTTTGCTGTTTATCCAACAGTCAATTCTGAACAACACTGTGGGATTTAGTTATGCCTCATGCAACTTCCAGGATACAGGTGTTATCACAGACCGCTGAAGTAATTATTTACATAGGGTTTTGTCCAGAAGTCCAAACACTGAATAAGTTCGGTTACCTTGGACAAACATCTGCTCCGCACATACAGCTCAGATTTGTTCTCAAGCAATAGCAGTAATACTTGGCAAAGCTATATTCAAACTGATCAGCAGCTCCAACTGAAGGGTCCAAATCCTGAAAATAGATCACGCAGGTAACAATTTTCAGCAGTCTCGTGGCATACAAATGTGATTTTCAACTTCTGGCCCCAAGCTCTGTGGCCTGTGGATTCTTGTCAAGGTGAAAGACAGATGAGAAGAGCAAGCCAGCTTTCAGGAGGCTTTGATTTTCTGTACATTTGTTTAAGCATCAGGAAATCAAAGGGCTGAAAACCCCTAATGTAGGGCAAGTAAATGAGTCTGTCTTTCTCTTTCCTATGTCATATCTATAAGCCAGATTAAGTCTGTTGCAGCTATATATGCCGCCTTCATATTAAGGTACAGAATTAAAAGGAAAAAAAACCCCATAGAACTACCCCATCATTTATGGTACAGGTTGTTTAATGTTGTATCAGTACAAATGCAAACCACAAAATTTGTATTTACATTCCCACCTACAAATCTCTTCTGGTATCTAGACATATTATTTGCAATTCAATATATTCCCTGAATATGAGGTGCATAATGGCATTTATAAAGTTTTGTTGGTATTTGCTAGAAAATATGGACTACATAAACTCACAGAACACCTGGTAACAAGAAAATATTATGGATACTTCATTTTTTGGACACAACTTTTTTCCTTGCTTCAGACTTTGGCTGTTCTCATGATTGGGATGTGGAGTTATAGGGCAGAGTTTTATATTTTATAGGTCTGTCTGCAAATAGAAATAGAGATGTATTACCGTTCACCACTTAAAATAAATGCTCAGTTAGTATTCAAAGCCTAAAACTGTAGCCCGTAGCAGGTAAAACTGCCCAGTTCAGCTGACGCTTTTCCACTCAGAAAGAGGAGCCAGGTTTGGTCCTGCCCACCAGGGCATAACCAGCCATGCACAGACAAACTGAGCTGTATCTCTCCCATTAGCAAAGCCCACTGCAGGAAGCAGGCACGAGGTAATATGAGACAACAGCTCTTCCACAACGTTGGAGGTCCTATTGTCTCCCGCCTTTATGCCACAGGCCACTATTTACTATGTCCTATTTTATTTTCAGGGCAATCCTTATCTCTTGCACCCTATGCAATACTTTGCACAAGGTTGGCCAGGGCTTCATCAGATCAAGCGATACCTGATGGCTTGGAAGCGCCCTCCTAGTTCACTCCAAAACTTTCATAACTTTGCAACTTTCCTCCTACTAGTTTACTTACAATAGCTATAAGGAAAGGTTATCTAATACAACTTATTTAATTTTGACCAGAGCATTGCAAATAACAATATCTCAATTCTCTGTAAACATTAATTAAAAAGGATCACTATGAGAGCTAGTGAGATATTTTTGAAACTTTTTGTAGGGTTTTTTCACAAATCAATTCACTATCAAGGTATGTAGCATTTGGCACTTAAAAATTGAAAAATTTCATTTGAACATTCTTGTAATTTAATATTTTTCAGAAGAGTTTTCTCTTTTTTCTGGCCAGTGTGCTTAAAATAAGACTATTTTACCTTCATTCCTATACTACCTTCATTTTTAATTTCATATTCACAAATAAGGTCAATAGGTGTCCTGCTATGCATAAAGTTAGACACATCTATAGTGGCTTGCAGGTTCAGAGCTTTAGATGTTAAAACTTTGTCTACACTCATCTGGAAAGCCAGGGATCCACTTCTATTTATACTGGGAAGGTTTTGCCAAGGATATCACATTTCTTTAATCCCAGTTTCCTGGAAAGATGCTAACACTTTCCCTGCAGAGTGTGGCTGGCCTAAACTGTGGAGGCAATAATCAGTGGTTGATGGAATACAGGCTTGTGTTTTAAGCAGCTTATTACCATCCATGTTCCTCAGCCTTCTTATGCCCTGTGCTGTTGGGACATTTTTTGTGGTTGCTGTCTCAGCAATTTAGTCTCATAGCTCTAGTGCATCAGGGTAATGTGACAACGTCTGGACTACAAGTACTCTGGAGGAATGCACGAGAGCCACAAAAATAATTACAAAATGCTTTGAATCACATTATTCTAACTTGCATTTATAGATAATTTACTTCAATCCCTATTGCAATTTGAAAAAAAGCTTTTATTTTGGAAAAATTTTAGTGCTCTTTGAGTTCAAAAGTCTTTCCTCCTAGCATGAAGTTGTAAAAATCCTTGAAATGGTTTTTGTCACGTAGAAGAAGGAACTGAAAGAAGTTGTCCAAATGGCAAGTGCTGTGCAACAGGCAGTAAGATACCAGCCATCCTTCCTGAACTGCATCACCTGAATTCCTGGGACTAATTTCTTTGTCATCTGGAGAAAGGCTGATTGTAAAGCCACCTTGTAACTTCAGGAATTAAAAAAAGTGGTAAGTCTATTCAAAGAAATTCTGGATTCTTTTCGTTTGAATCCTGGTTCATGAGCTCTTCATGAGCTCAAGAGCTCCTTCACAACATTAACCTTATTTTTTTTGACAGGTTTTAATTTCAAGTTGTAAGAACCAGCAGCTTAGACTTTAATTGAGAAATACTAGTAATTAAATATTTTAGCAACAGTGATAGGGTCATAGATAAAAGCTGAAGTGCACTTAGGTAGGTATAAAAGCGTGTAACGGGAGGAATCATAAGCCAGAGGTGTTGGGTTTCAAGAAGCAAACCACTTGTTGTGTCAGTCACAGGCAGTCTGCTGCATTTATATCGGAGGTCTAGAATTACTTTAGAGCCTGGCTGATGAGGCAGTAAAAAGGTCACAATTCTGAAATCTTGGCTCCTCTTCCAAGAGATCATTTTACTGAATCTCTGCCATGCTCACCTCGCACTGAAAGAATATTTTTCATAGTCAGAAAATTGACATTGATTATCTGATCAGGCAAAAGATACTATGGCAATTTTTCCACATTATATTCCCATTGCATCTGTCTAACAAGACAAGATTTATATTTCCTTTGGCTATTATTCCTATCAAAATGACCTTGCCCCACTCTTCTGTATTCTTTGTCCCTGAATTTCTTTATATTATATTGTCCCCATGTGATGCTGGAATGCATCATCCGTTTCACTCAAACCACAAACACAATTTCAGATCTCTCTGAATCGGTCCTTTCTAACTGGTCACTTGGTTTTTTTCAGTGGTCCCGCCAATACTCCTTCACTGCTGACAGAAGGTCTTTGATATTATATATATAACTAACTAACCCGCAGTGGCCAACACTGTTTACAGATGCCTGATAGCAGTCAAGGAATTGAGGGGTCTCTGGCTCTTTCACCCTGCTGTGAGTGTGAACAGCCACAGTCAGTTTGGTGCTGTGGCTCTCATAGGAGTGAGGGAACTTATCCTACATTATTCCAAAGTAATGATGGTAATTGACATCAGATCTGGTCAAAAGTCAGGATTTCTGCTTTGCAAGAAACACATTCTGTTTGAAAACTCTTCTTCAAAGAACTATTTCTTTAAAGAACAATTTTCTTCTTTTTCCCAAGTAACTAGCAATAGGACGAGAGGAAATGGCCTCAAGTTGTGTCAGGGGAGGTTTCAACTGGATATTAGGAAAAAAATCTTCACTGAAAGAGTGGTCAAGCATTAGAATGGGCTGCCCAGAGAGGTGGTGGACCCACCATCCCTGGAGGTGTTCAAAAAACATGTAGACGTGTCACTTTAGGACATGGTTTTGTAGGCATGATTTGACAGTTGGACTTGATGATCTTGGAGGTCTTTTCCAACCTCTATGATTCTATGATAAAGAATTTATAAATTTTACTGATGGCTGCTAAATCCCCCCCCCGCCCCCCTCAATACATTCAAGGGAGTTCTGGTTCTCAAAGTGAAAAACTGAAAAACTCTTGAGCCATGAACATCTTTGCTCCAATCTACCAGGCTTGTCTGTCCCTCCAGGACTCCTAACTGTCCTAGGGGACAGGCAGGAATCTGGGCCATCCCATATCACTAATAACCTTGTATCTTGGAGTCAAACCTTAAATCTTCTGCAGGAGGGAGTCTGCAAGTCCTGAGTGCCTGGGATGAACATGGCTTTTTTGGGGCTCCTGGGCTGCCTGCCGTATGGCTTAGTTCTCCAGAGCAGTGGGCTGCACCTTTTTAGTGTCTGGTGATAGGTTTGGTTTCTGAAGGCTCAAAACTTAGTCCCCAACACAAGCCTGAGCCTGTTTCAGCACTAAACACGGCAGTCATTTATCACAGCCTTTCCAGGCTGTAGCAGCCAAGACAGCAGCAGGCCTCCCAGTTCCCCTTGCCCCAACAGGGTGCTGAAGGCTTGGTGCAAGCCTGGTTGCTGAGGTCTTCAGACTCCCTGCTGGAGAAGCAAGTTAATAACTGGCCAAGACCAGCATTCATAATATTTCCAGCTGATCTATTAGTTCTGCTGTCTTCGTGTCTCACATAGTTTACATAGCAAGGTTGCCCATGGACCACAAACTGTGAACCCTTCACTTCAAGCAGAAATTTCATGAGGTAGTGCAGTGCTGATATCATCTTAGTAATCTGACTAAGAAATTGGTCAGGGCCTAAGCAGGTGAAGCTGTCTCTCAGCAGAAGTTTGTGGTGGTAATTTTCCTTTGAACATTCTGATAAAACATAATTTCTGAACAACAAATTAACAGAAAATTGCAATCCACCTAACTGAGATGTACCCAATAGCTGTCCTATTCCTAGGCATCGATGCCACAAGTTTTACAGGTTATAACATGCACAATGGTATCTGAAATTCCTGACGTCAGCTGTGGACATCTGCAAAGGCAGATATCGGTAGTTTCCTATTACTGAGAATAGTCTGTAAGAAAAACAGGAAAATGTCAACAGGTTCCATTTTTGCAAGGCAGGATGACAAGGCAATGCTTACATAATCTATGATAAACCTTATTTTATATAGAAATAAATAACTCCATACATTCAGTTCAAATAGTTACAAATACATATAACACCACAATTATTAAACTGTGCTGCAGTACTTATCGAGTATATGATTCTAAAAATACAATCCTAAACATATATGAGACAAAGCTTAAGGCAAGCAAAATCCCATGTGTGTTAGTAGAATTTAGCTTTAAAACAGAGTCAGGGCATGGTATCTTATTACTGAAGAAATAGGTGATTGTGTGTAATTGAATTTGTGTGATCTTGAATTACAAGATGGGACCTACTTCAGGAGAAAACTTTGGAAGCTGGACTTCAGTCATGCACTTAATCAGGTATTAGTCCCCAAGCAGATTGCCTTGAAGATTCGCAGCAGTACAAAACTGGCTTGAGACCATTCCCGAAACATATGAAGCTGATAGGACTTAGTAGGCTTTGGACCTCCTCTTTTATTAATGAGAGCACTGCTAGTCATATTGATGTAACATTTAATAATATATTGACCATTTTGTTGCACACTGACATTGTTATTTGTTTTCCACCACTAAAAGCTACTGAGATTGATTATTTTCTAGTGAATCAAAATTAATATTCTAAAATCCACACATATGTGTCTTAAATCATTGGCACGGATTTTCAAAAAGGCTGAGCATCCATTGCTTTCTGTGTCGTCTGCACTTTTATGCTGTAATTATCCTTTGGATTGTGAAGATTTAGTGTAAAGGTCTTTGGACAATATTTGAACAGTTAGAATGTTGTATATTTTAATTTGGCATCATCTAACTCATATCTGTCTTAATATATGTACTGAATCAAAAAGTAAACAGATTGCAAACCACAGTTTCCTTATTACAATCCTTTCTCTTATCACAGTTTCTCATTCCATTCTGAAGTCATATGAAATCAATAAATGTTGGTTAGAAAATATTACTGTCTTTATTGTTTAAGCAGGCATATAAAAGCTCAGGACTAAGTTAGAAATTCAGAAGAAAATCGAAGCAGAGGTCTTGTCTTAACAGCTTTCATCAGCACCAGTCATTTCTTTTTAAAGAAAACAGTACCTTGCAAGGGGAAAAAAATGGCAACTTTGAACTGGAGTTATCAAGGCAACAATGGTAAAAACTATCTTTAACAGAAAATCAGATTTATTTATAATATATTGAATATTTCATTCTTTTGCTTATAAAGATTCTCCAGAATTACATGGATTATTAACATATCAAGTATCTGTGTTATGTATACAATTGGTTCCAAGGGAAAGTGTCAGGAATTCAGCATTGGCACAGAATGTGAAGTAGAAAACTTCTGTTATTTATTTATTTTGCCTAGGACCTGACCACTGGCACAAGTTGTACCCCATTGCCAATGGAGACCATCAATCTCCTATTGATATTAAAACCAAGGAAGTCAAAAAAGATGCGTCCCTCGGGCTTCTCCAGATCGCTTGGAAACCTTCCACGTGCAAAGAGATTGTCAATGTTGGACATTCATTCCATGTGAATTTTGAGGATAAGGACAATCAATCAGGTTAGTAAAAAGGGGATCTGGAGACCGTGTTGTGAGACATTTTTTCATTCTCTCTTTCTCTAATTTATATAGCAAACAAGACTAGTTGCCTTTCAGGAGTATTTATGTAGATTAAGTGTGCTTGCTAATTTTGTTATGCTAGTTGGCAACACCCTGCAAGTGTGACAGAACATCCAAATCATGTTCTTTATAATTAGAACTTGTTGGCAAGTTTTCTTGTGTTAATGGCAAAATGACTTGTAATTTCCCAGTAGGAAACCTCCAGGATAATCACTGATTTGGGGACGGGAAGGTAGGAGGAGAGTTTCTAAACACAGTTACTCAGTTGTGCCTTTTTTTTTTTTTTCCAGTCAACATGCAGTGGAAGATTTATGCATATATAAAAGTTACTTACAGTGTAACTCCATATGAAATCACTCCGGACTAGGTTTTTTTCCTCAGAGAGTATTATTACCTTGATAGCAAAGGAGATTTCTTTGCGCTGATGTATAACATTGCAAGTGCTGCTAGAAGTCCAGGTACATATTTCTAAACGTCATGCACAATTACAGGTGCCTATCACCACAGTGGGAATCAATACACATTTATGTGCTTGTAAGCAAGGAATTAATGAACCAATGAACAGTGTCAATAACATCCGAGTACACTTGCAGCATCTCATAATCTAAATTCAGAAAATGTCAAGTACCTATAACTGTTACTTCTGTGAAAAAAGAGACCTTAAAAATACTGCCGTAAGCAACACAAATTTTAGTGGGAAGTGAATTCCATGAGGTAGTACTGTTTCTTCTGCAGTTCTTAAAATCCAATTACTGTTTCTGGCAAGCTGCTGTTTTTCTGCATTACTTTTCCTTTTGTTTTTTTCTGGGGAGTAGAAGGTGTATTCACATACATTTCACCTGAATTTTGGAACCACATTGAGGAGACATGCAGATTTACTATATCCAATGCACTCATAGACATACCTAGAATTAAAATTTTCAATAGTTTTGGCTTAACTGCACAAACCGTTGGGTTTTTTTTTCTCCAACTGTTTAAAAACCTAATATCAAAACATGTTAACATGGAGAAAACTGCCTGCATGTTATAAAATCTTTGGAATCTATAACTTCTCTGCCAGGAAGACTTTATTGATTAATGTTTTTACCTTACTTCACTCATTTGCAGTGCTGACAGGCGGACCTCTCACTGGAACATACAGATTGCGGCAGTTTCATTTCCACTGGGGCCAAACGGATGAGCAAGGCTCGGAACACACAGTGGATGGAAGGCAATATGCCTCAGAGGTAAAGTCAAGGAAAGAAAAGTCAAAGTCAAGTTTTCAAAGTCCAGTCACATGTATCATCCTTAAGGCCTACGTAGATACCTTTGATAATTACTTTATTTTGCAAAAGCAATGCCATCTCTGCATGTGCAAAGCTGACTTTGCAAGAGCAAATTGGATTTTGTGGTAAGTACATATTGATCTAAATTTAGATAATCTAAATCCATATTTAAATAATGAAATAGGGCTTAAAGGTGCAGGTATAAGAGTAAGTAACACCTGCTAAATGTTGGAAAGGTCAGCTGTACAAGTACATTCAGCTTAACACTAAATCAGCTCCTTTTTAGAAAGTCTGGTCACCCAGTGACCCACTATAATTGTAGCTGGAGCTCCTTGAAGCTACGAGCATGCTGATCACTGTAAGGTGGGGGGTTTTTGGCTTTTCAAGAACAGCAAATAAGGAAACCCAGAGGAAATTAATGAAGAGAAAGAGGTAAAAAAGTTATCTAGTAAGGGCCCCAGCAGCTGTCAAGTACATGAAACATCTCCAGACAATGAAGCAAGGTCTGGTTTACAAAAATTAAAAAACACCTCTAAAGTAACAGATTTTATTTGTTTCCCAGTGTCTTAGTGTCTTGCTAATAGTCATCAACGTACCAACAAATAATTCGTGTTCAATCCGTGTAATGTTATCTTTGGCAGCTTTTTAGATTTTAGGAACATTACAACATGACAATCTAACGAGATGGATTATACCTTTTTAATTTAGGCATTAGGAACACACAGCCAGAAGTGTGTTCCTAATAGGAAATTTTCCGCTGTTGAGAGTGCTAAAGCTATCTCATTTGATACAGCCAAGATAAGAAAGGGGTGTCCCTTTAGAATTGCTTTCTGCTGTAAAGAGATAGTGCACTTAAGCTGTGTTTAAGCAGCACATGATTAAGTGTTTATTAGTTTACTTTGAATTAATAGTTTAAACATGTTGAAACAGTAAAGACGTTAAGTGGAAAAGACAGGAATTCAGCTTTAAAAAATAGCAGAATTTTTTTAAAACTCTGATTTAAATCAAAATGGTAATTTCCATGTTCTGTCTCTATATTTTAGAATCTCCTCCTTGTATTTTAAGAATTTTTGATATTTTCTGTGACCATGTCACTGAAACATTATACAGATAATCCTGGGCTAGACTACTGCCATAGAGTTAAACAGTCGCTAAGGAATTGCAAAGCATATTCATAGGTGAGAAAGCATTTAAAAAAATTATTATGATTTCCAAGTTCTGTAAGTTTTTGGAAATTTGAATTTCACATGAAAAATAGCTCAAGATATAATTAGCAACATACTAGGTTGAACAGAAGTTCCTCAAAACTCTATTAAAGCAAATACTGTCAAAACTGAAAAGTTGCTGAAATATCTAGTCGAATGTAAACCATGATGTTCATGGCCGTACCATCCGTCTTTTGCAGTGAATGTGACTGTTGTGAATAAATATTGCGCCATGTGTAACAAAGTGGTTACACTCCTCAAAATGCTCTTTAATATATTACATTTTTAAAGACATGGAAATAAAGGCATGCACAGGAGACTGTTAGCAGTAGAGTTAGAAAAATATACATCCCTTGTAAGTTGTGATTTTCCACATCTCTATGTACTTACCCCTAAATTGCTTTCAGGAATATGTGCAGTTCTGCCTACCCCAAGATAAAGCCTGGGTATGAGTCCTGGCAAAGCCAGGGCAATTCAGCAGAACACCATAAATCTGCAGGCGTTCACAAGCACGTTCTCAATTTCACGGTCAGACCCTAAGAGTGCAGAGTGGTGTTTCTAACCATTTTACTCTAATTGCAGCATTTCTTGGTAATAGAACCAGCAAAAATGATCCTGTCAATTGCTTTTTAGCTTCATCTCATTCACTGGAACGCGGACAAGTATTCGAATGTAGCTGAGGCTTTCGACAAGCCGGATGGCTTGGCAATTGTCACTGTTTTCCTAAAGGTCAGTTACATACCGAAAACACGTGTCTCTCTTCCCTTTCCTTGTCAAAACTGCAGTCAGTGATGAGGACCAGGAAAAACATGTCTTTGTGCTAAATCAGTGGAGATGACTGTCTCTTACCCCGATTTAGCCCATGTTGCCAGCTTTGCCCATGCTTCTACATGGACGTTTTACCCAAAGCCCCATTTCATCCACAGAGCTTTCAAGAAGAGCTGTGCTTTAAAGGCGTGAGCGCTAGTGAGCTTGTGGTGTTTTGTCCACCTTTGTAACAGGCAATGCTCACACCTTCTGTGTTTGCTTTCCACTCCATTAACAGAGGTGTGAACTTTCACAGAAGGACAGCTTGAGTCACGTGTGCTATTGCTGTCTGTCAATCAGAAGAGAAAATTCTAAATCAGAACTCCAGGATATCTTGAATCCATGCACACAACATACTTGGCCTTTCAAAACCAACTGAGGCAGGAGAAATAATTCCTTATTATTAAGGACTTTGTTATGTAAAGGAAATATCATAATATAATATTATATATTATTGTATACTGCTAAAATATAATTACTTAAAGTTCACATTGCAAAAAGATACCAGCAAAACCATCTCTCTGAATACTTTCAAAGCGAATTTCAAGGATAAGCACATATGATCAAAGCAATCATATACTTCTGAACCACCGATTATTTTCGCACTGCTGTCTGCATTGCTCTGCAAAGCAGGATCAAAACTTCCTGTTATTTCCTCAAAACTTCTAAATTTTGTCTTGTTCATAGTGGGTTTGCAAAGCTAAACTAATCAACATTTATAAAGCATATTTTTATTCTTGATTCTGTTAGAATAAAACTATTGTTACATATTTAGGATTTTAAAATATTATTTTATTTACAGCTTGGCTTATGCAATGAAAACCTGAAGGGCGTCTTGAAGGCTTTGGATTCAGTAAAGACTAAGGTAAACATATCACAGCCTGATCATGATAATATAAAGAGTAGTCAGATTAAAATCTACACAGTCTCTCATCTGCCTTTTTGCAGACTTTAGAATAACGCAGAGGTTCAGCTGAAGGAGGCTGTTGAGATGTGGGAGTTGAAAGCATGATCCTTGTCAGGAGTTTATGGGATCCCATAAGATATTTTGTATTGTTGGGGCTCCACCCTGTAGACAGCTATGGGCTCTTTGTATAAGAGTAGACAGTTCCTGATTCCTACCTAATCCTATGCTTCCATCCATCTGTGTATTTAAAATTATCCTTGGTGTCCACCACCAACACAGTCTCACAATAACCAAACCGAAGTTTCACTCAATTGAAGGAGGGAAAAAAGGGGAGAAGAAATAACATCAGAACCACACTTTTCTTAAGCTGTCTTATAAAGCAGTGACTGTTCCCACTAAGCCTCTCATAAAGGCACAAGATAAGCAGAGAGAGTATCTGAGTATCTGGATTTTAGTGAAGCATGGTAAAAATACAATACAGCATCTCCCACAGTATTTTATAAAAGTGTTGTAGACTTTGACCCTGAACATGCAAATGTAATCAACATGTCTGAGTCCTCCCTTTAGCCTCAACAGACAGCTGAAAATTAATTATACTCTGAAATGTTTTGCTTGTTCAGGAGCACAGAGTTCAGTATTTCAAAAAAACCCCCAAACAAACCAAAATACAACCCTTTAGTCAATGATGACTGAACTCTTTGGTATCTGATACCATTTGGGGGGGAAGAAGTTGTTTGGTTTTTTGAGTAACACTGCTCATTGTTGGTGGTGCCAGCGTAGAAATATCTCCGTGTCAAACTTAGCACCAGGGTGAGCAACTCACCTCTGATTCTGTGAGAAAACACTAGTGCTTTGAAATTACCTCCTCTGATTTAGGAACACACTCCCTTGTAGCCCGAGATGTAAATCCTATCTTACTCATGGGTTTCATTAACCCAGTGTATCTTCCACAGGGTAAGCAAGCTCCCTTTTCTGATTTTGATCCTTCAAGCCTACTGCCTAAATCCATGGATTACTGGACCTACAATGGCTCTCTGACTCATCCTCCCCTCCATGAGAGTGTCATCTGGATTATCCTTAAAGAGCCAATTACTATCAGCTCAGAGCAGGTATGGTATTACAAGGAACAGCACCCTTGCCTGTTAGCTTCAAGGGCATTATCACTTTACATTGTATTGCTGCATTTTTTTAGGTTTATTTGTCCCGTTTTTAGTGTAAAATGAGTACTACCTTTACACCACTTTATTGCTCTTAATAAACACCCACGATTCTGCCTCAGCCAGGTTAGGCTACTCACATCTTACAAAACCTTGTGGGAATTGAGATAAGATGTCTTCAGATTGGTGGAGTCGCTTCCATTTCTCCAGAAAAGATTTGCTTATTTAAACTGCCTTGCAGTGCTGTGTCTCCCAAAGCAGAAGCCAGGCAGAAAGCTAAATTCTTCCCCTCTTCATTCCTACAAGACCCCCCAAAAGAAATTCATATTCTCAGCAAATCTCAGCCAAAAACCTGCCTGAGTAGGGAGTTTTGTGATGTGCCACAAGATCAAATAGCCAGAGTATAGGTCTCCATTCAGTGCTATCATAGAGTCATTAGGAGCTGTTGCTTTATATAAATAAAGCTATTGCTTTATTATTGCATTATTTCCTAATAATACCTGTAGGACAAGCTAAATATCCCTCACTGGCCTTATTGAGGAAAGTATTCGTTCTGTTCTAAACTCTTATGAAACTGTCTTATGCAGTTAAATTATTGCCACCTGTCCTTCCAAAGGTGTTTGAATTAATACCTTTCCAGATAAGGCTAGTTAAGTGCTTTGAATCTTTGAAAATAAAAAGCATGCATGTAGAAATAAATTGGGTATTATGAAGATCCTGAACATTTGCTCAAGGTGTTATTAATGGGGCTATTCAATGGATAGAGGACAGAAATTAAGTACGAATACTTTGACATAAAAAGCAATGTTTAAAGTGAAGTTGAATTAGTTCTAAGGCATTGGGTTTTTACTTTCACCTTTGGTGACATTTTTAATTTATCAAACTTCTTTTTTTTTTTACATGGGTGATAACACACCAGTGTCTGAAAGTTTCTGTGATAGTTGGATATTGGGGTGAATAGGATATTCAAAGATGGTTGTTTATTCCAATACTTCTGTGGCAGCATAAATCCTAACTCACCACTGGATTGATTCAATATTATGAAGCTTAATTTAAAGAAAAACAAACCAAGTTGGTTGGGAAGTATAACAATTTCTCACTGATGTGCAATATGAAAGTTAAAAGCTAAATATATCCCTTCCTTCCTTGCGCCATTTAGCTGGCTCAGTTCCGTGCAATCCTGTCTTCTGCTGAAGGGGAAGCACCTTGTCCCATACTGAGCAATCACCGGCAACCCCAACCACTGAAAGGCAGAGTGGTGAGAGGCTAATTCCAGACAACCAAAGCAAATCTGGAGGACGGTCTGCTCATCAAGAGGAACACATCCAAACAAAGACTATGGAAAAGCCTACCGCAGAAATGAGAACTTGCATGTGTTCTTAGCTGCAATATTCCTGTCCTGCCAGTAGCTGTTGCAATTCACTGTGGCATTCGGCTAGTGCTTTTACTGAAATTAATCTATGTTCTTTTTGTGGCAGGCAACAAATCTGGTTTAATGCATGACTTTTAACAGTGAAACGTACTTTAAAATTTTTAATGAATCTTCACATTCCCTCTGATGTGCCAAGTAAACCGTGGTGATAAGAAGTAAAGTAATTGTTCAGAGTGAAATGAATCAGTACTCAGCTTCCCACAAGGAGAGTTTATGCACCTGTATGAGATGTCTGTTGTTTTTTGCAACGAAATTGCTACTGTTAATGGCAATTACTGATGGGTTATTGTTGATTTGGTTAGTAAAAATGGTTTCTTTTTCTAGTTTAGCTGATATATGCCTGATTAAAATTAAATTAATAAAGAAAGCACTTTGAAATTAAACAGTCTTGTAACAGTGCTATGCTATCAGTGTTTAAAAAGAATTGTTTAGATAACTGCTCTTTTATTTCACCTGCAGGTCTAATAAAGAATTATTAGACATATGTCCATGGAAAAATAAAGCACTTTGGTCTGGCTATATGTTCAAGTCACACACTTCTGGCACCGGTTTCACTATTTCTCAAGCAGAGAAGTACGCAGGCTGTATGTTCAAGTCACACACTTCTGGCACCGGTTTCACTATTTCTCAAGCAGAGAAGTACTCAGCTTTGCAGATGGCTCCAGCAGTGACAACTGAATTATTTAATAGCCAGCAGTGGCAAAGGTCTGAAGAAGATAAAGTCAGACTCTGCAAGGAACAACATAAAGCATTAGAACAGAAATTAGGTTTCCAGTTGACCCCATTAAATAGCTTAAACATTATTTGACTGACATGACGAAGTACCTTCATTAAATTACATAAGTGACTATTATCTGTCGGGGTTTTGCAGCACATGTTGCTACAGATATAGTTTCTTCAACATTTCTGTGCCTTTGACTATACAGTAAAAGCTGGTGCTGTAAACATTTACAGTTCCCTCACACTTTCTCTATAAAATACAAAAAAATTTCAAATCCATGTTCACAACATATTCAAAAGCTGAATTGCTTTAAATGCAAAATGGCACCTCTGCTGTGATCAGATGCATCCAGTGGGTCCTAGGTCTGCCTTTTCCGCTAACCTGCATGCGTAACCAGCAACTGGATCAATAAGGCCTTGGTCTGACTTGCCACCATAATGCAGTGGCAACAATTATCATACCAGAACATGTGAAATGAATAAATAATTACTTGCCCCAGTCAAATTACATTATACCTGTTTGGCTTGTGTACCCTTGCTGCCTTGTGCCATTGGCTTGTTAAGCATAACAACAGAATTCATTACTCTTATTTTGATGCAATGCATTTGTAAGAAATGCAATAAAATCCTACCAAGACCTTTCTTTATTCCATTCCAAAACAGGTGCCACATTTATGGCTAACTTTCCTTATGAAAAAGGTTTTGAGATCTCACAAGCAATTTACATCTGAAAAAAAAGAAGAGACCTCATTTAGTCTTACTCTCCTAGCTTGGAACGGAAGGAAAAATTGTTAATTGAAAGTGCAGAAGAGTGAGCACAAACTGCAGATAAGTGCATGGCAGCTAAAATGTAATACTCCAGCTTAGTCTTAGACCTGCACCTTTATGAACAAGAATCCCTTTTTGTCAGAAAAGCTTCTTTTCCTAATAATATCAATCCCTGATACAGAATCATGAACAAAATGGGAGCTCACCCATGAGCATGGGAATGAGGAGCTCAGTATTCAAAAGTAGCCTCTACTTCTGTGCTCATTAAAAAGCAGGCAAATCAACATTCAGTCAGATATTCCTGCCTTCCTCATCAGCAATACCTATTCCTATTACCGTATTAAGCAAAGCTAGTAAAATGCCTCTTTCTGTTCATAAGCTTACAGAAAGAATTACAAAGAGGCCAATAATTCCCTCAGGTAATTGATACCTTCTTAATGGGTGATCCTGAAACCGCACCACTTGTCTCTGCCTTAGTGCAACAACAGCACCATCCCTTTAACTGCCTTGAACAGGAAGGTAATCATTTTTACTCCTCTCAAAAAAACCTTGATGGTGCCTGTGGGAAAAGTGAGAACAGAGACACAGCTATATCAGTTTGACTGGTTTCAGAGGAGGCATCTTCCTTGTGATGGCAAAAAAATTAAACTTCGCAAAGAGATCATGACGGGCACACATTTGAGAAATGGGAACAAATCTGTTAGGCAGAACAACAGCTTCCTATACAGAGCTGTTTCATTCAGAGTCTCTTTCAAAAGCTCCCTAACTAGTGTCCGGAGCTACATCTTGTAGTTTCTCAGATTCAGAGGGGGCCTGAGCTGCAGAGCTGTGGGTTTGATCAGTCGGAGACCTTTGCACGTGGGCACAAGGGTGACAGGAAGCAGGCAGCTGGATCTACTGATTTGTCTCAAGTTTGTCTCCAGCATAAATGACTTCACCCTGCTTCTTTTTGTGTAACTCCTTCAGAAAATTACTTTAATAAAAATACAGGTGAAAACATCAAGTAGGAACAACTGTGAAAATAAAATGGATCTGATCATAACAACGCAGAAAATGATAAGGCAAAGGAAATGTCCTTGACTTGATCAAAGGAAAGGCAAGCTCATTTCATAGTATCTCTAGACTTTGACTACAGGTGAAGGAGAGATCTCTTATCTTTATAGAAAAGCAAGAGAACAAAATACAAACAGGATTTTATTTTAGGACATAAAGCTATCACTGTATTGACATCTAATGGTACTTGCTAGTGATATAAAAGAGATGGAAAGGAAAATTACCCAGTGCAGTAGCTTGAATGGATGATTTATTAATGACAAAGACTTGAGGAAATTACACAGAAAAACATAAATATTTTAAGTCTTATTTTAAGAATACCATTTCTGCCCTTTACCAGAATGAATAGTTTTCTCATTTGCTGCTCAGTATTTTATCTGCACATAAAAAAATATCAGTATCTGTGCGCTGTGCATCAGTAGCCAAACCCCACAGTAAATCACCTTCAGTCCCAAATGACAGAGAAACAGGGAAATGCAAGCTACTGCAGAAGCAACTCCTCTACAGAACTTCTGCTAAGCTTTCAAAATACAGTAACTCTGCTAAAAAAAAAAACCCTTTTGTAGCTCCACAGCTGTGAAAAAGTAGTTAACACTTAGCATTTAGCATCTGATCAGCAGAATGGGCTTCAGGTCAGGCTCCAGCAACCCCTTCCATCTTGATCTCTGCTGGGTGCGTTAACTGGGACTCCTTCATTGCGGTTATAAGACAAAATTGCATTGATTAACGCTCCACATTCATTTTTTCTTTAGAAAATCTGTCATAATTCAACTTTTCCCTCATGTTGAGGAAAGCAGCATACTGTTATAACCACAAAGGTGTCAACTGATAAGTGTGCTTTGAGAATGCCCAGATAGAACCCTGTAGATGAGATAGCCTGAGGAGGCCTAGTTAATAGCTCCTGACACAGCTGAGGCTTTTTCATGTAGGGTCTGTAGATCTTTTGGAAAAGGAAAGACCTGTACAAGAAGTCTCACTTCTTTCATAAGACTTTCTGGGAAGCCTCTGCATCTTTAAATCCTATCTATAACAGGCCCGACAAGGCAGGGCTCCAGTGCTGAGCAAGCTCAGCAGCACAGGAGGGGAAACACGGGGCTTGGAAGTAGCTAGCAACAACTCTGGGCAGGGGAAGAAACCACTTAAAACTGAGGTCAGTCACAGCAGACCATTTAGAAAATGTCCAGATGTAATACTACATCTTGAAACTTTAAAAATTATTTTTCAAGCAAAACTGCTTGTCAAAATCAACACATTCACTAGCTATTCTTAATTTCTTGATTGCATTATTTATCAAAAAAAATAAAAGAAAAAAATTGCTGCAAAAATCCCAACAGGATCAATGGTGTACTGCTGCCTATGTTATGGTAATGCATTATAGCTTCCTTGCATGCCTCATTCAAGTTTTTCTGCATTAGCACAGAGCTCAAATAAAATGCATTTATTTTTTGACTGCTTAAGCCATCAAGTCTTTTGCAATGCCCTGAGGTAACCAAGCGATCACACCATAAAAACTTTAAAATCAACAAACTAAATTGTTCCACAAAGGTCACCATAGTGTAGGTAGAGCCAGATCAGCTTAAACAGTAAATGTGCAGGAAAATACACCTATGGGATTGTGTTCATGCCAGCACAGTATACTGTGACTAATTTCTTTAAGGGCTATGCGTTGCAGCACTAAGTCAGCCAAAGGTGTAAGCTTCCTCTCAGATGGGTGCTAAAGGAGCCTGGGTGACAACGACCAAGTGCTCTTCATCCTCAGGGCGTCTCAGTGGCTTCCAGCAGACGAGCAAAGGCTGGTGCTGCCACAGGGCACTGGCCTGCCCGGGTCCACGGAGCCCGAGCGGATGCAGGACCGAGCTGTGCCATTTTGGGAGCAGTGACAGCAGCAGCACTTTCTGTTCCTGCAGCCTGAAACGAGCACTTCCCTCATCGCCAAACTATCGCCACCTGATGATCCCCTTTTAGATACCCATTACGTTCACTTCCTATTTTGTCTGTGGAGGGCTACTGCTCACATTTGGATAAATCTGTGAAATCGAGAGGCTGGACTATCTTATCCCTGATATTCACTCTATCAGGCAGTGCGTAGCCTCTGCCTAATTTTCTCATAAATGCATACACACTCCAGGGTGGAAATTCAAGACCGTGCTGGGGAAAGCCCCAAGCTTCCCTCTCTCTTCCCACCCTGGGGGGGAATCAGCTTCATTCCTCCCATGCCCTTTGAACAGCATATACCCCTCCTCAGCACACCCGTGAGCTTAAATCCATCCCACCCAAGCAAGAGAACCCCCAGGATGGCCAAGGGGCGACTGAGCCTGTTCCATGCCCGGCGGCTCTTGGCGCGTGTCGCTCAGCAGGATGATGGCTGCCGGACCGCTGCCTCAGTAACCAGATACGGCAGGGCAGGGGGGCAGCCTGAGTCTG